>NW_006408526.1:27745507-27746485 GCF_000296735.1 Chrysochloris asiatica
CAAAAGTTGAGGCTTGAATTTTTTTTTCAGTTCCCCCAGCTTGAGAAACGCTGAGTGTGTTCTTCCTTTTTGGTTCTCTGACTACAGATCTTTGCACATTTTGTTGTAACATTTCTCTTTATGACTGCGTAATTTTCCATCATATAGGTATACCACATTGTGTTTATCTATTCATGTGTTGACAGACAGTTGGGTTGTTTCCACTTTTTAGTAATTGTGAACAGTGTTAGAATGCTCATTGGTTTACAAGTTTTGATGTGCACTCTTGTTTTCAATTCTTTTGGATATATACCTAGGATTGGGATTCCTGGGTCACCAACATTTCAGTGAGTGACCACCATGAACTAGGAACAGTATTAACTGCTGGAGATGTAGTCTCTGTATAAATGAACTTCCAGTCTAGACACATGAACAAGTAATTGTAGTCTCAAAACACTGCATATGAGGATATGGACCCTGGGCATTGGAGACTCAGTCAACTAAAGATTCAGCAAAGGTTTCCAAGAGGGGAAGATATCAGGGTGCTGTCTTGATGAAATAAGATTTAGTTCGGCAAAGAAAGGTAGGAAGAGCACCCCACAAGGAGACGTACATTACAACACTGAGATATGAAGCCTCTTGGAGCTTCCAGGAAAGGAATTATTAGCAGTTTAGTGTAACTGTAGAGTTCAATTGGAGGCCTGTTGACAAAATAGTTAAGACCACTGCTGCTAATCCAAAAGGGGCAGTTTGAACCCACCCTGCAGCTCTGGAGAAGAGAGATTTGGTAATCTGCCTCCTTAAAGAGTGTTGTTGTTGTTGTTAGGTGCCTTCCAGCCAGTTCCAACTCATAGTGACCCTATGCACAACAGAATGGGACACTGCCTGATCCTGGGCCGCCCACACAATTGTTACGCTTGAGCCCACTGCTGTTACCATTGTGTCAACCCATCCGGTTGGGGGTCTTTCTTGTTTTCTCTGACACTTCACTTTATCAAG
>NW_006408526.1:27747070-27787061 GCF_000296735.1 Chrysochloris asiatica
ATGCCATGTTCTTCTTCATATAATCCAGTTTCTCAGATTATTTGCTCAACATACAGACTGGGTTAACATGTTGAAAGGATACAAACCTGACACACACCTGTCCTGATTTATAAACTAACTCTTGGTCTATGAATAACTTCCTTATGAGCATAATCACATGTTCTGGAATACCTATTCTTGGCAATGTTATCCATAACTTGTCATGATCGATACAATAAAAAACCTTTGCATAGTTAATAAACACAGGTAAACATCTTTCTGGTATTCTCTGCTTTCAACCAAGCACCATCTAATGCCAGCAATGAGATTCTTCATTGCACTTCCTCATCTGATTCTGGCCTGCACCTCTGAGAGTTCCCTGACAATGTCATATTTTAATTATCTAAAACAAAATTTTACTTGCATGTGATGTCAATGATACTATCCGATGATTTCTACATTCTGTAGGGTCACCTCTCTTTGGAATGAGCACAAATATGGATGCTTTCCAATCAGTTGGCCAGTTAGTTTTCTTCCAAATTTCTTGGACTAGATGAATGAATACCTCCAGTGCCACATCAGTTTTTTGAAAGATTTCAGTTTGTATTCCATCAATTATGACAGCCTTGTTCTTGGCGAATGCCTTCAGTGTACCTTGGACATCTTCCTTCGGTACCTTTGGCTTCTGATTATATGCTACTTCTTGAAATGGTAGTACATCAACTATTTCTTTCTGGTTCAGTGACTGTGTATTCTTCCATCTTCTTTTGATGCTTTCTGCATCATTCAATATTTTGCCCAGTCAAATCCTTCAATATTGCAAGTCGAGGACTGAATTTTTTCTTCAGTTCTTTCAGCTTAAGAAATGCTGAGCATGTTCTTCCTTTTTGGTTTTCTAACTCCAGTTCTTTGCACACTTCATTATAATACTTGTCTTTGTATTCTCAAGTTGCCCTTTAAATTTTTCTGTTCATCTCTTTTATCTTCTCATTTTTTCCATTCCCTTTAGCAACTTTATGTTGGAGAGCAAGTTTCATAGTCTCTTTTGACATCCATTTTTTGTTTTTTTCTTTTTCTCCTGTCTTTTTAGTCACCTCTTGTCATCTTCCTGTATGATGTTCTTGATGTCATCCCACAACTCTTTTTAATCTTTGGTCTTTATCGTCTGATGACTGAAGTGGGTTGTTATTGTTTAGTGCATCAAATCTATTGTTGAGATGGTCTCTAAATTCAGGTAGGATATGTTCTAGGTCATATTATGGCTCTCCTGGACTTGTTTTAATTTTCTTCAGCTTTAGCCTGAACTTGCATATGAGCAATTGACGGTCTGTTCCACAGTCTTCCCTTGGCTTTGTTTTGATTACTGGTGATATGAAACTTTTCCATTGTCTCTTCCTGCAGATGTTGTCAATCTGATTTCTGTGTTTCCCATCTGGTGAGGTTTATGTTACTTAAAAAAGGTATTTGCAATGCATAATTCATTGGTCTTGCAAAATTCTACCATGTGATCTCCAGCATCATTTCTGCCACCAAGGCCAAATTTTCTAAACACTGATCCTTCCTTTTTGTTTCTTTTGTATTCCAATCACTAATAATTATCAATACATCTTGGTCACATGTTTGATCAGTTTCTGATTGAAAAAGTTGGTAGAATTCTTTAATTACAGCATTACTGACTTTAGTGATTGGTGCATATATTTGAATAATATTGATATTAACTATTAACTGGTCTTCATTGTAGGCATATGGGTCTTATCCTATTATAAACAACATTGTCTTCAAGATAGATCTTTCAATGTTTATTCTGATGATGAATGTGATGCCATTTATCTTCAATTTGTAATTCCTGGCAGAGTAATACATATGAATGTCAGAATCAAAATGGCCAGTACAAGTCTATTTCAGCTCACTAATGCCTACAATATTGTTCTTTATGGGTTCCATTTCATTTTTGACAACTTCTGATTTTCCTAGGTTCACACTTCATACAGTCCATGCTCTGATTCTTAATGAATGTTTACAGCTGTTGCTCTCATTTTGAATTGCGTGCCATCAACAAATGACGGTCCCAAAAGCTTTATTTCATCATGGTCAACTCTACTTTAAGGAGACAGCTCCGCCCCTGTTCTGTTTTCCGTGCCACCCAACCTGAGGTGTGCATCTTCCGGCACTGTGTCTGACAATGTTCTAGTGTTATTCCTAATATTTTCATCTCTGGCACTATTTCTGAAAATGTTCCACTGTTATTCCTAAGGTTTTCAGTGAGTTAACATTCAGAAATAGTCTGCCTCTCATTCTTCCTAGTCTGTCTTAGCCTAGAAACTCAACTGAAATCTGTCCACCATGGATGAACCTTCTGGTGTTTAAAATATCAGTGGCATAGTTTCCAACATCACAGCAATGCACAAGCCACTGCAATATGACAAACTGACAGATGAGTAGTTTGTTGTTGTAAGTGACTTTAAGTCAGTTCTGACTCCTAGTGCTCTGTATAGGGCTTCTGAGGAGTAACTTATTGGTTTGAACTACCCACCTTGTGGGTAGCAGTCCAGTTCTTAGCCTGCAGCACCACACCAGGAATTACAACCAAGAAAACCCTATGGGGCAATTCTACTCAGTCACCTGGGATCAATATAAGTCAGAATCGATTTGATACCACCCAGCAATAGCCACAACACAAAGTTGAATGCAAACAGAAGAGAGGTAGAAGATACAGCTGGGAAGATTGCAGGGATTCCAGAGAAATGTATCAAGTATACTAGGGAATTTGAATTGTCTTGTTTCCTATAAGTACTTTGGAGCTATTGAGTGTTTTTGGAGCATGGAAATGTTTTCGTCAGAGATGTTTATTCAAAACTCACTGGCTGAGAATAGACGATTAAGTGGGTAGAAAACTGAAGTCAAGAGACCATGGGGTGAGGGGTAGTTTGATAGTCCAGTAAAACACTGAGGACAGACTGGCCAAGGTGGGAAAGAAAGGATTAGCTGCCTAGTCAGTCCCATTGTCGTTGTTAAGTGCCATTGAGTGGGTTCCCACCCATAGAAATTCTGTATAGGGGTTCCAAGGAACAGCTAGTGGGCTTGAACTGCTGATTTTGAAATTAGAAGTCCAGCATTTATCCTACAGTGCCATTCCAGGATAAGCAAAGGTCTGCAGTGGGCAGACCTGGGGTCTAGTCTCTGTTAGAAAGAAGTGGGGACTTGGATAAGGTTATATTAGCTGTTAGAATCTACAGTTCCTCTTTTCTAATAGAGAAATAACAATGTTTATTTCCTTAATTAATTGTGTGGATAGATGATGTAATAAATGCCTGTTTGTTGTAGGGTGGTGGTGGTGGTGTGCCACAGAGTCAGTTCCAGGTCATAGTGACCTTGTATAGGGTTTAAAAGACTGTAAATCTGTACAGAAGTAGAAAGCCTCATCTTTTTCCTGAGGAGCTGCTGGTAGATTCGAATTGCTGACTTTGTGGTTAGCAGCCCAATGTGTAACCCACGATGCCACCAGATGCTTAGTAAATACTGAGTGAAGGTGACGGGGTGGCAGTGTCATAAGTGTATTTACTGCATATGCCTGAGCTATGCATCTGGTTGGCTATCCAGAACCCAGAGCCACCACTGTGGAGTCAAATGTGACTCATGGTACCCCTTTAGGATCCTTTAGAGTAGAACTGCCCCATAGGACTTCTGAGGCTGGAAATCTTTACAGAAACAGACGATCTCCTCTTTCTCCCCAGGAGTGGCTGATGAATTTGAAGCACCTATTATCAGCCCTGAACCGACTCGACGGCACTTAACAACAACAACAACAACATTATCAGCCCTGAACTTAACCCACTGAGTCACCAGGGCTCCTTGGCTTTAAAGAAAGGGCAGAAAAATTGAATGGGAAAGGGTCTTGTTATTGTTGTTGTTGTTAAGTGCCATCGAGTAGGTCCTGACTCATAGCAACCCTGTATAGGGTTTCCAAGGAGCAGCTGGTGGATTTGAACTGCCCACACTTTGTGGTTCGCAGTCCAGGAGTCCAGGAAAAGGGTTCTAGGCACTAGCAAATGAATGGAGGAAAAATCATTTTCTTAGGGTGTCCAACAGTACTCTTAGTTTGCAAGCATTTAATGGGTTTTAAAACAATGTCTTTGGCCTGTGGAGGAGGACAGGATCAATTGCCCATGACTGTGGAGATAATAGATGGGCCTAAACTCGTGAGTCAGAAAAAGTCATGCTTCCCTTTATCCCTGATTCAGATAGTCAGGGCTGGCAAGAAATTGGGGTCAAGCAGAACTAGGAAAAAAACCATGAAATCTGTTTCCGAAAAACTGAATTTGAATCTGGCTCGGACACAAGTATCTGTTGTATCTTAGATCATTGTTATATACCTCAGTTTTATCATGTTCAATAGGGGAGTGGTAGCTAACAATGATACATCATCGCTCACTTCGCACGGGTGGAAAATTCAAAGGAAATGATGGAGGTAGAAATGTCATTAACTACAAAATGATGCTTAAATGTGAGTTATTATTTTGTGAAGTGAAGGTGGGGCAAGGCTGGGTATCTGGGAGCTGCTCCACACCACAGTCCAGCTTCAAGTCCAGGAAAGAATTCAATTATTGCAGCGTGTAATTTTCTGTTTGCAGAGCTCATATTGTGTATGTAATTGAATCAGAATAAAGAGATCCAAAGGCTGCGGGCCTGGGATAAGGCTTTGGAGCTGGAATCCAGTGAAACCAGGCTAGAGGGAGTTGGCAAGAGAGGGGAATGGTTGGGGGAAGGCAGGAGACCAGGGCATGGGGAGGCCAGAGCCTGACAGGACCTGGGGAAGCAAGGGGTGACTCTCAGTTTTGTCTTGTCCCCTCCATGAAAGAAGACTGAAGTCTTCCCCATGGAACCAGAGGCTGGGGGACATTTCTAGGTGCCACACATCTTCTCTTTTGCTGGGATAAGGTTACAGTCTTCATTGCACACCATTTCAACCAGAAGCTTCTTTCCTGTCCAGCTCCAGCTTATCCCCTCCCCTCAGCCTCATTGCTCATTTGTTGTTCAAACAAAATACATTTCAAGCAGCTCAAGGGTCACAGTAGGGTTTGGGGTAGGTCTAATAGCAGTTCTGGTGTGCCCAGAACTGTTCCAGTTTAACACTGAGGGAAATCCCTTGTCTTGGGCAAATCAGGATGGAGATTTAGGGAGGGGCTAGATTTCAGAACAACAATGAACAGCGAAACTCAGAAAACCAGATCAGGAACCTGGGATGCCAAGTGGTCTGCTTTGCAACGTGAACCCCAAGGCTGTGAGAGAACTTCCCTCCTCAGTGCGGGCTATAGTGAAGGGCTTCGTCACTGGTGACTCTCCTGAGGTCCCTCCTGATGCAGGGACAGAAGAGAGGGAGAGATGGGAGAATCCACATTCAGTTCTATCTGCAGTTGTCTGTCCCCAGGCCTGGTCCTTTGGTTGGAGACTACTGTCTCCCACATATCGTCAATGTCATAGTGTCCCTTCACCAATTCTCACCTCACACCCGCACCTCCTCTATCTTCTCTGCCAGCCCACGGCGTCCTTCTATTCCTCTTCAAGCCTGGGGGAAGTGAGAGTGGGATTTGGCAGTTCGTCCAGGCCAGGGAGACTAAGAGATTGAATTCAGGGAAAGAGCCAAGAGCAGGTCTGAGTCCAGCTGCCTAATGACATTTCCTGAGCACTAACAAATCCAACTCCAAGACAAACAGCCGGCAGCGCCTAGGAGGGCAGGAGACTGGTAGCTAGAGGAGAGAGAGACAGGGAGAGCGGATGAAATGGGGACTTGGAGGAGAAAGACAAAGTGAGAATAATAATAATAATAAAAAATAAAAAAAGATGAAAAACATAGCACACCCAACCCAATGGCCCAGAATCTCTTCCACATCTGCAGAATCAGAAACACTTATTAATAGCCAGCAAAAGGCAAAGAGGAAGTGTCTCATTGTCTGCCGCTGTCATTCCTCACTCTGACGAGCACTTAAAATGTCAAGACCCCTTTCAGCAGCTATGCACAAGCAATCAGGCCCTCTCATCGGTCACCGTGATTTTGCACCGCTGCCTCTCAGTCCTTACGACTTATTTCCACACTGTGTTTGGAGACAAGGCAGGCAGGTGGGAGCACATAAACAAGCGTTGTCTTTTGAAACGACAGCCTGTACTGAGGGGTCCAGGGAAACAGGAGAAGGGTGGGGCGAGGACTGAGTGTGGGAGGGAGACATGATCCTGTCTAGGCCACTCTGGGACAACCAAGAAGGTCATCTCACAAGGGACAATTGGAGGATTGTGAGTCAGGCTGCGAGTGGGCTGAGAGGAGAAGGTTTACCTTGAACTAGATGGGGAGCATCCAGCTATGAAAGGGAAGGAGATTCCACATGTAACTTGTAGACAACAAAGCATTGTTTTCTGAAGGTGGGGGTGCCTGTTTGATCATCCTGTCTTCTAAAGACAAAACAAAGTCAAACAAAACAGGCAGGGGATACAGCAGGGTCCACTGAGGTGGGATAGAAGAAAGGACCTGCTGGTACATAGCACCCATGAAGCTAAACCTGGATGAACACTCACTTTCCTTGTGGGTACTTACCTGCTGTTCCATTTTCCCTGGATGATGCAAATGTCTATTGCATATTCAACTGCTAACTGAGAGGTTGAAAGTTTGATTCCATCCTGAGATGCTTAGGAAGAAAGGTCTGGCAATCTACTTCTGACAGATCAGTGATTGAAAACCCTGTGGAGCAGCATTCCGCTCTGACAGTCAGTTGGAACTGATGCCACAGCAGCTGGTTAACCTTGGGGGGGACAATGGTATAGAGGAAGAAATGGAGAAGATTCCAGACATTCTCACACAGCAGGTAGGATCTTTTATCAACCAAGAAGAAATAAAAGATAGTCAAGCAGGTGAAAGAGAAAGAATTCAACCTCCTCCCTTTGCTTCTACAAACACACATCCTTATTATTTGTTTTTGTTTGTGGAGCTAGGACCTGCTTCTCAAATGCAAACCTTGTCCATTAGTCCCCTTGTTGTTGTTGTTAAGTGCCGTCTGGAGTCATTTCCGTTTCCTACCCATAGTGACCCTTTACAGGGTTTCCGAGGCTGTAAATCTTTACGGGAGCAGAACGCCTCATCTTTCTCCCACGGAGTGGCTGGTAGTTTCGAACTGCTGGCCTTAAGGTTCACAGCCCGATTCGTAACCACTACGCTACCAGAGCCCCTTCTAGGCAGTCCTAAATGTTACAATTGAAGGGAGCGCATGGCCACCTCACCTTAAAAGGCCTGCTAGTTACGAGAATTGTGGCACTGTAGGATAAGCACTGGACTGCTAACCACAAGGTCAGCAGTTCAAATCCCCCAACCATTCTTCAGAAACCTTATAAAGGGCCACTGTGAGTTGGTACACCGGACACAGCCATGGTATTTTCAATAACCTCATATGCATACAAAAGCTGGACAGTGAATAAGGAAGACCGCAGAAGAACTGATGCATTTGAGTTATGGTGTTGGAGGAGAATATTGAAAGTGCCATGGGCTGCCAAAAGAACCAACAAATCTGTGTTGGAAGAAGTGCAGCCAGAGTGTTCCTTGGAGGCCAGGATGGCCAAACTTTATCTTTCATACTTCAGACATATTGTCAGGAGGGACCAGTCACTGGAGAAGGACTGTTTGGTAAGGTGTAGGATCAGAGAAAAAGAGGAAGACCCCCAGTGAGATGGATTGGCCAAGTGGCAGCATCAATGGGATCAAGTGTGGCAACAATTGTGAGGTTGGCCAAGGACTGGGCAATGTTTCGTTTTGTTGTACATAGGGTCGCTATGAGTTGGTACCGACTCAATGGCACCTAGCAACAGCAACAACAACATGAGTTGGAACTGACTTGACGACACTTAACACCAACAACAGTGATCAGAAGATCCTAACCCACATGGGCATGCCTCCCACCTCTCTCTTGCAGGTTTCAGGAGTGACTTGGATATGTCTGTTCACATATTTGTTGCTAAGTTCTGTCATGTCGATTCTGACTCATAGCAACCCTGTGCAAGGACAGAAGGTGAAATTGTCTTGTATGTTGCTTGCTGCTAACCTGACCATGACCAGGGGATCAGAGGATCTGGTTAATGTTTAAAAAGAAAAAAAAAAAAAAAGTTAGCCGTTGTTTGACATTCTCCACATGTCCACCCAATTTGATTAGTTAATAGAATCATGAAACATCAGTGCTGTAAGAATGGAGATAATTCAATCTAAGCTCCTCATTTTTTAGAAAGAAAAACAATGCTGAGATAATTTAGTGATTTACCTCCATAAACAAAGTCCCATGATGGAGTACTTGAGTTTCTAGGCACCAAAACCAGTGATCTGACCTCAGTGAGCTTTTACTGAGTATCTTCTATAGCCAGGACCTAAGGAGCTCTGGTAAGGAGCTCTGGTAGCGTAGTGGTTACGAATTGGGCTGCGAACCTTAAGGTCAGCGGTTCAAAACTACCAGCCACTCCGTGGGAGAAAGATGAGGTGTTCTGCTCCCGTAAAGATTTACAGCCTTGGAAACCCTGTAAAGGGTCACTATGGGTCGGAACCGACTCGATGGCACTTAACAACAACAACAACAAGGAGCTCTGGTAGCATAGTGGATACAAATCAGGCTGCTAACCTCAGGGACAGCAGATCAAAACTGCCAGCTGTTTCATGGGAGAAAAGTGAGGCTTTCTGCTCCCCTAAAGATTTACAGCCTCCAAAACCCTGTGCAGGGTCACTATGAGTCATAACCAACTCCACAGCACATAACAACAACAACAGTGCAAGGCACTGTGTTGGAAGACAGGACTGGAGATAGCCTAAAAGGACCCAACCCTTGCCCTTTGGTGGCAGAAAGGAAGAATGTAAAGTATCTGATGACCTTCAGTGAGGAATGTTCTGTCTGTATTACCTATTGGCATCTAGGGGGTGACGTTGCCATGCAACCCAGAACATTCTGACATTGACAAACTGAAATGCAAAGAGACCCAGGACTTGGGCCTCATTTAAAAAACCAGTTGTCATTGAGTTGACTCCAAGTGGCAGCAGTTTCATGGTGTCAGGGTAGAATTGTGCTCTATGGGGTGTTCAGTGGCTGACTGTTCAAAAGTAGATCATCTGGACTTTCTTCCAAGATTTGAACAGTTAAACCTTGGATCTGCAGCCAGAATGTGCTAATCATTTGCCGCACCCAGGAACCTCTTGGGCCTCATTACCCTGACTTTAAAGAACAAAGTGAGAAGGGGGATGTCCCCACACCTAACCCAGCCTGCCTGCTTTCTCACAGCAATTCCTAGTTCCTCCAGTCTCCTCCTTACTGGGCAAGGGACTCTAAAAGTGGGTGTCTTAAGATGAGATGGAAGGTGTGTGAAAACCAGCTCAATGTCTGCAGTTTCTTCGGGCTGCTAACCTCAAGGTCGGCGGTTCAAAACTACCAGCTGTTCCACGGGAGAAAGATGAGGCTTTCTGCTCCCGTAAAGATTTACAGCCTCGGAAACTCTGTACAGGGTCGCTATGAGTTGGAACTGACTCCACGGCAGTAAAAGACAACAACAACAACCCTTTCACCCAGCCGGTGTTGGTGGGATCAGCTCTCATAAATCTGCAGCTCCCACCTCCTATGTCATCCTCTGCTGTCCCCCAGCCCCCCAGGCCTTGGCAGCCAGTTACTTATAAGCTGGGCTGAAGATCAGACATGAAGAGAAGCAGGAAGCCATCCATCTTCCTTGAGTCCTATGGTTTTCCAGGAGCATCATGGCTTTAAGTAATCCCCAGATGTACCTGGGGATTTTGGGATGGGGACAGAGGGTTTAAATGAGAGGCTGGTTGACCCTTTCCTAGGATTTCATGGCAGACTAGGAAGGAATTGGGCTCTCATCTTCTGACCCAACAGGGATAAAAGCACAGAGGAAGAGGGGTTTGTGTTTCTGAAAGGGGCGTCACAGGCATGGGGATTTAAAAATAAACAGAGGAGCCAGCAGTGTCTTTTTAGTGAAAGCCATGGTAACGGACGCTGCTGGAGTCAAAGCCAGCACGGGGCCAGTTACGGACTCTCCGGAAATGTATGCGGCGATACATCATTTCCCATTTCTCTTTGTCAGTGTTGTTGTTTTTGTTTTCAATTCTCCACAGTTGTTCAGACAGAAAACCCAAACACAGGACCACACCATGTAAACGCAGCCATACATGGCCATGTGCACATCCAAGCTCCTTTTCTCCCATACATTCACATACAGGGAAGCAACACCCACACTAATACAAAGACACATCCTAGTGTGTTTAGGTGGTTGCACAAACAGAAACACAAGTCACTTCTGCATATGTTCAAAAAGTATTACTTTGGTCATCAGGCATAGGAGGCAGACTTGAACCCAGATCCCCTGGTGCTTGTTCCAACCTCCATAAACAGATCCATGTTCACAAATAGCTTCATAGTTCACAGTGCATTGTGAGTATCTTCACACCCAAGGTCTCCCAGAGAAGTGGGAACTCACTTATATGTTCAAGTGCACAGAGTTGATGTAAATCTCCTCCCTCAGTATACTTCAGTACCCCTATTATTGTGTTCAGCATCTGCTCTCTCAAATGCATATATTGAGCAAAAACAAATGCCTGCTCACCATCTTCTCCTCTTTGTGAACCTACAATGGCTTCTTATAGCATCTCTGAGGATACAATTGCATGTTCAAGCCCAAGCATTCCAGCTTTCATAGGCAAAGACCCACTTCCAGAGCTACCTTCACACTTGTTTACTTGCTGGTTTCTTCTTCCTTCCTTGTTCTCACTCTCCATTTCAGCAAAGCAAACCCAGGCCCCACACAAGGTAAGGACAAGGAGAATTGACAGTCAGAGGCTCAACTTTGAGGCCCGTGGCTTCCTCAGCAGGCAAAACCGAACAGCAATGGAGTGCCCGAGTCAGTGTGCTCTTAAGAAATTGTGCAAGTCTCTCAAGGTGGCAGAAAAAAAAAAAAAAAATCAAAGTCTCGTCATTTAAAATCCCCACACAACAGAGAGACAAATAAAAACAGAGCTCTCAGAAAAGGCTGAGGCTCCCCATGTCCCGCCCTCCTTCTTCCCCTGAAGAAAAGACAAACAAAAAACAAATAAAAAACCAAATCTGAACTGAAAGGAACAATTGTTGAATGAATAGCTCCTGGCTTTCTTCTCACCCCTGGAAATGTGTGCCCTGACCTTCAGGATGAGAACGAGAAAGGAACTGTGCAGGAAATGGACAGGCGGGCAGTCTGGTTTATGCTGGTCAGAGTGGTGGGGTCCTTATTTCTGAAGAATGGGATGTAACGAGCACAGACTTTGTAGTGATGTAAACCTATAATTCAATGCAGGGTCTCTTGTTTAACAGGCTATGTGGCCTTGTGCAAGTCACTTGTCCCTGAGCCTCAAATGTTGGTGGTTTGAAACGACCCAGAAGTCCCATGGAAGAAAAAACCAGGCAATCTGTTTCTGCTAAGATTGTTGGTGTTGTTGTTAGGTGCCATTGAGTTGGTACTGACTCATAGCAACCCTATGCACAATAGAATGAAACACTGCCGGTTCTGGGCCAACCCCACAATTGTTGCCACACTTGAGCCCATTGATGCTGCCACTTTGCCAATTCATCTCACTGGGGGTCTTCCTCTTTTTCTCTGACCCTCCACCTTACCAAACACGATATCCTTCTCCAGTGACTGGTCCCTCCTAACAATATGTCTGAAGTATGAGAGATGAAGTTTGGCCATCCTGGCCTCCAACGAGCTCTCTGGCTGCACTTCTTCCAACACAGATCTGTTTGTTCTTTTGGCAACCCATGGCACTTTCAATACTCTCCTCCAACACCATAACTCTAAAGCATCAATTCTTCTATGGTCTGCTAAGATTACAGCCAAGAAAACCCTTGGTAGCACAAGGAGTCACTATGAGTCAGAATCCACTTGACAACAGCTACCAACAACAACAAAACAAATCCTACTCCATAGGGTGCGGTGAGCATCAAAAGAAATGACATAAAAATCCTCTCCTAACTGTAGTGCTGTGGGTTAATGTGCTGGACTGCAAAGTCATTTGAACCTCAAGGTCAGTGGTTCAAGCTCACCAGCCCCTCCTCAGAAGCCCTATACAGGGCTGCTATGGGTCAGAACTGACTCGACAGCACTTAACAACAGCAACAACAAACTCTATTATGTGTCAAGCCAAAGACAGAGGAATTATTTCTGTATCCTAGAACAAGGAAGGTCTTCTTATCCAGACTCCTGCCTTTAAGTACAACACATGCTTGTAATTATTGTTGTTGTTAAGTGTCATTGAGTCAGTTCTGACTCATAGCAACCCTGTACAGGGTTTCTGAGGTGCAAAAATTGAGCTTAGAATCCCCTCATTATGACCTGTGCCTTCACTATTTGGGGAGGAAAGATGTCTATGGAGAAAAAGAAAGTGGACATCAATTGTCTGATGGTCTTTTCCTAAAGAAGACCCCAGCTCATTGATCCTACTGTTGAAGTTCTCCTCTCTCATTCATCCCTCAATAAATTAATATGTCTTTGTTATATCCCTGCCTCATGCTTGACCAAATGAAGGATCCATAGGTCTAAGATTTGATGCTTGCTCCTAATGGCTGAAATTGTACTGGGGAGAACAGATTGTCATCTTGGACATGGCAAAGCATCCCTGACCCTCATGTCATACCTTGTTGAAGGTGGATGTTAAAGAAATCCTATAAATCTAGGAAAGGCCAGTGGCCAGTATGAAAACTATAGCCAGTATGAAAAACTCCCGTTTGATCAGGGAGAGAGGTATTCAAACCTAATTCTGGGATCAGATACTTCTAGCTAACAAATATGACCAAGAATAGTCATATTTGGACTTTTTCCTGTTCCAAGAAAACTAGTACACAGCAAGTAGAGGGCAGAAAAGACCAACTGTAGGCTCACACAAAGGAGGGTGAAAGCAAATAGGAACCCAGCCTGTTCTTCATGGAAAATAACTGCGCAGCCACACACAGAATGCTGTGTGCAAGTGCAAAAACCATATGGGATCTACGTTTTACTTCCTCTGGCTTCACAAAGGAGAAGGAGAATCAAACTCAGAACCAGCCCCAGGTTGATTCCTATGCAGTGTAGGTCAGACATGCCTCCACCCCACAACCTTCTTTACCCTATTCTGACACCCACCATCCCTCCCACAGCACTTTCTGCTTCATATCTGGGTTTGATAATCCATTACAATGGCCACACAGAACTCATAACAATACTCATGATTATGGGGTTTCTTAGAGAAGTGAACAGGGCACAATTCAGGATCAAAACCAACTCAGGATACGTATGTTTTCTAATCAGGAATGGCTCTTCTCTGACATACTGCAGACATGCCTCACTCTTGTCTTTGGCTTCTCAGTCACATGGCCCCTTTGACCTCTACCCTGCTCGGGCAAATGTTACAAAGCTCTTTTGGCCAGTCTATGAATGACCAAGAGACATAGTCTGCAAGCCAGTCTCCTGCCCGTGGGCACACAGCCTTACTCAGTCCATGGGCCTAGAGCCCACAGATGCTCTGTCTCTCCATGCCACCACCTCTGCCTTCACCTCTGCTGTTATCACTTTTCTAGGTAGGGATCTCACGCTCCACTCATGCTCCTCCTAGTTGATGGTCTTGGGATTGTCTATTTCTGTTTCTGAGATGGCTCCTTTTAAACCTAGCAGGGCTGGCAAAACTAACCAATCCCAGACTTAGATTGGTTCGGTTTTTTTGCAGACCATATTTACATGATTCCACCTCATCCCTTGGTGGGAATTAAGAAGACATTGTATACAAAAGTCATATCAAGTAAATTCAAGGTACCACAGCAGGACTGAACATTAGACTCAAGAAGGCAGTTGTGAGTAGCCACCCCTGTCTGTTTGAAGAACTTCTATAGTTTTTTCAATGTTCAACTCAAATATCATCTCCTCTATGGACAACCCTTTGCCACAAGCATGCATGCATAAACACAAAAATGATTACTTTTTATTGTATGATTTATAGTATTTGATGCCAGAATTTCTAATTTGTTAGTTATACTTTTTGATCATTTTTCACTTTTTAGAATGTAAGCTCTTGGAGGGCAGTAACTTGTCTATCAAATCCATATATTTAACTCGAGCATATGCCAAGGAGACTGCCACTAGGGTGATCAATTGCCCCATCCTTGGAGAAGAGGCTTCCATGGCACTGGACTTAGAGGGTTAAAATCAGGTCAGCTCAAGGCAAACCAACATGGTTGGTCACTGTTTGGCACAGTAAAGGCATTGAGTGGATAGTGAATTTGAGACTACTGCAAGGCTAGGAAGCAGGTCTAGGAAAGGTTGACAGAAAGATCAAAGGGATGAGGAGAGTGGTAGTGAGCACCTTATGAAGACTCACCAAACATAAGGCCTTATCGGTCCAGGAAGAAAGCAGCAAAAAATAATGTGACTCAGATCTACAGCATCATGAGTCTGGAAGCAAAAGAAGCTTTAAGAAAGTTTGACTGTGTTATGGTTTACAAGGTCATAATGGGATAAGCCAGAGTGTTTGGGGGACTATTTTTGGCTTTCTAAGGCTCATGTGGAAAAGGACAATATATTCCTTCAAATCCCTTTTAGACACAGACTCTGGATTGTATAGCTCACGGGCTGAACCAGGCCAGCAGTTCTTTTTCTGCACATAAACATTTTATCTTAACAACAGTAAGAGGCATTTTAGAAAGGACAATAAATCACGCTATTTCACTAAACCTAACCCCACAACAGATTCTCTTTTTGTATATTCCTTTTTAGTTCTTGCCTATATTTTGCATAATTATAATCAGAGTGAACAGACAACTTTGTATACCATTTTTTTAAACCACAGTTTATCTGAGAAACATTTTTTCTACATTGTTATGTAGTCTCAATAGTTACTCTTTTTAATGGCTGTACAATAGTCCATAACTCACATGAAATTCCCCTACTGTTGGCATACCTTGCTTCTAGTTTTTGTCTAATAAAGATAACCCTGGAATTAATACTTGTACCTCCTTTTCAATATATTTATTTATTTATTAAGGATAAATCCCTAGGATTGAGATTTCTAGGTCAAAGAAGAAAATAATTATTATTACTCATCCATGCTTTCACCAAGTATAATCCAGCTTCTCAGATTATTTTCTCAGCATACAGATTATGGTGAAGGAATACTATCTTGGCACATACCTTTCCTGATTCAGAACTATTCCATAAAGTGAATAGAACCCCAAGAATCCCAAGGAGAAGTAGAGCACAATTTTGCAATGTTTTTTTTCTTGTCAATGAGTATGAACAATTTAGAAAGTAGATTCGGAAACTGTACAAGAAACTGCTTAAACTCCATTGATGATTTCTCATTACCTCAAGGATAAAACACAAACTCCGTGGGTGCCTCACTTACTGCCCAATCTCATCTCCGACCATGAGCCTTTCAAAATCATCTCCATATCCATGTCTTATGACACCAGCATTATCGAGCCGGTGGCAATTCCTGGAACACATTGTGATGTCAGGACTTTGATCTTGCTATTTTCTTTTCTTTGAACTTTTTAAACTGTGCTTTGGGTGAAAATGTATTGACCACCTACTGTGTCCCAGAGACTATGACAGGCACTCAGGAAGCAGAGAGGAACATGACACAAGACAAAAACACTCATTCTAGTCTCTGCCATCCTGGACTTCATAGTGTAATGGAAACATAAATGCACAAATGTACAGTCGGATAAATGTTGTATTTGTGGTAGACACAGGCAACAGGGGCCCCAAGGAAATACTTCTGAATCCAGAAGAATGAAAAAGTGACCAAATACCACTACCAACAATTCCGATTTAGATCACAATAGACAAAATACGAGAGAAATATAGAATACAATTCAAAATCATAAAAAAAGATCAGATTTACTGGACTGGTAGAGATTGATGGAATCCCCAAGACTGTGGCCTTTTAAATACTCTTAAAGCCTGGAGCTGAACCCATTCCCAGGGATCAACTTTCAGCCAAACAGTTGACAGGCCTATGAAGTAAAGAGCTCCAGGGATGAGCACACTCCTTTAGTGCAATCATCCGTGGGAGCCCATAGAGATAGCATTTGTCCATAAACATAGCTGAGAAGGCAGGAAGGGCTAGGAAAGAAAGACAAATAGAAAAGGGAATTCAGGGAAGAAGGAGGTAGAGTGCTACTCCACTGTGGGACTGCAACCAGTGTCATGAAACAAAATGTGTATAAATTGTTGAGTGGAAAATGAATTTGTTCTGTAAATTTTCACCCAAAGCACAATTTAAAAAGTTCAAAGAAAAGAAAATAGCAAGATCAAAGTCCTGACATCACAATGTGTTCCAGGAATTGCCACCGGCTCGATAATGCTGGTGTCATAAGACATGGGTATGGAAATGATTTTGAGAGGGTAATGGTGGGAGATGAGATTGGACAGTAAGTGAGGCACCCATGGAGTTTGTGTTTTATCCTTGAGGTAATGAGGAACCATCAACGGAGTTTAAGCAGTTTCTTGTACAGTTTCCGAATCTACTTTCTAAATTGTTCATACTCATTGACAAGAAAAAAACATTGCAAAATTGTGTTCTACTTCTCCTTGGGATTCTTGGGGTTCTATTCACTTTATGGAATAGTTCTGAATCAGGAAAGGTGTGTGCCAAGATTATATTCCGTCACCATATTTATTCAATCTGTATGCTGAGCAAATAATCTGAGAAACTGGATTATATGAAGTAGATTTAGCATTAGAATTGGAGGAAGATTTATTAAAAATCTGCGACATGCAGATGATACAACCTTCCTTGCTGAAAGCTAAGAGGACTTAAAATACTTACTGGTGAAGATCAAAGACTACAGCCTTGGTAAAGTGGAGGGTCAATGAAAAAGAGGGATCCCTCCAACATGAATGGATTGATACAGTGGCAGCAGCAATGGGCTCAATGGTAACAGCAGATATGAGGACGGTGAAGGACCAGGCAGTGTTTCATTCCATTGTGCATAGGGTTGCTATGAGTTGGAACTGACTTGATGTCACCTAACAACAGCTTCCACATCCCACCAGACTTAATCATGTCTCCAAAGCTTGAAGCAATGTTCTTTCTGCTGGGATTGTCTTTTCTCTCTGTGCCTGTCTGGTTAACTCATCTTTATCTTCCAAGTCATTCAATTTTATCGCACTTGTACACCAGGCTATGAGCATCTGATACTCACACTCATTCATTCACTGCCATTGAGTCAATTTTGACTCCTAGCGACTCTGTGTCCAGTTCCCAAGACTATAAATCTTTGCAAGAGCAGAAAGCCTCATCTTTCTCCCCAGGATCAGGTGCTGGGTTTGAACTGCCTACCTTGTGGTTAGCAGTCCAGTGCTTACACAGCATCATCACTGCTCCTCTACAAGCATCTTGTTGTTGTTAGGCACCATCAAGTGAGTACTGACTATTAGCTACCCTATGCACAACAGGACGAAACACTGTCCGATCCTGGGCCAACCTCACTAGTGTTGCCACGCTTGAGTCCGTTGATGCTGCCACATTGCCAATTTCACTGGTGGTCTTCCTCTCCCTCTCTGACCCTCCATCTTACCAAACATAATAATCTTCTCCAGTGACTGGTCCCTCCTGACAACATGTCTGAAGTATGAGAGATGAAGTTTGGCCATCCTGGCCTCCAAGGAGCATTCTGGCTGCACTTCTTCCAACACAGATCTGTTGGTTCTTCTGGCAGTCCATGGCACTTTCAATATTCCCCTCCAACACCATAACTCCATTGCGTCAATTCTTCTACAGTCTTCCTTATTTACTGTCCAGCTTTAGCATGCATATGAGGTTATTGAAAATACCATGGCTTGGGTCAGGTGCACCTTAGTTCTCAAGCTGACATCTTTGCTTTTCAAGACTTTTAAAAAGGTCTTGTGTAGCAGATTTGCCAAAAATCATTTGATTTCTTGACTGCTGATTCCATGAGTGTTGATAGTTGATCCAAGAAGAATGAAGTCCTTGACAACTTCAGTCTTTTCTCCATTGAAAAGAATGTTGTTTATTGGTTCAATGGTGAGGATTTTTGTTTTCTTGACATCGAGATGTAATCCAAACCAAAGGTTTTGCTCTTTGATTTTCATTAGTAAATATTTTAAGTTCTCTTCACTTTCAGCAAGCAAGGTTCTATCATCTGCATATTGCAGGTTGTTAATGAGTCTTCTTCCAATCCTGATGCTACATTTTTTCTTCATAGAACCCAGCTTCTACAAGCATATAGAGGACATGAATTATGCATTATTCATCTTTGGTTCTCAGCACCTACCCAGAGCATGATACTTACAGAGACCATCAAATGTTGTTGAATTGAGTTCAATAATACTTGTTTATGTCATCAAGCACACTATGTTAAGAGAAAAGAAGTGAAGAAGGACAATCACTCAGCTACAAAGGACCCTGTACTCTATGTTCAATAGTTTTGTTGGGAGACATAGGGGGTCTGTGGAGCCCCTGAAAAGAGCAGAAGAGGACTAGCAGCTGTTTGTGCCTTTCTTTCTTGCCAACTCCCTCTTCTCTCTCCTACCCTTTGTTTCTCCTCATTTTCTAAAGATACAGCTAGGCACCCACCACAGGTGAGCCTTTCTGCTCTCTGGTATGGCACTGTGGGTTAATGTGCTGGACTGCAAGGTCAGTGTGAATAGCAAGGTTGACTGTTCAAGCTTACCAGCCGCTCCTCGGAAACCCTGTACAGGGTCACTATGAGTCAGAACTGACTCAACAACACTTAACAACAACATCTTCTTTCTTTAAACCAGACCTTCTCTTCTTAGACTTGAGGAAGGAGACCAGCTTGGTCTGCAACAATGCAGTTCCCTGCCTGCCTCTAATTCCTATCCCCTTATTAGATTCAGGGCTGATTTGGGCTATAGGAGCTTTCTTGGGCCACCTGCTGTTTGATAAATTCCTTTTCTTTTTTTCCCCCTGGTGCCTAATAGCTGTTCTTTCATTTGGAGTCTCCCCTTTCCTCCATCTTCTATTCAAAAGCTGCTGCTTCTTGATGCCTCTTCCCCTACTTGACTGCCTAAGGCACAGCTCTGGGAAGCAAATCTAAGCCCTCCAGGTTAGCTCCTTGGGGCCTGGACTTCCCCTCTCTAGAGAGGCCTTGCTGTGAAAAACAAGAGGACCATGTGGAGGTCAAGACTGAGGGAGAAAGAATAGGAGGGACAGTGGGGCTGAGGCAGCTAGGAACTGGGAGAAAGCTTCTCAAAAGAGAAACAAAGTCTGAAAAAGGATGGAGAGCACAAAGTAGATAATAGTGCTCCCAAAGCAAGCAAGGAAGGAACATGAGAGATGGGACCAATTTATGAAACAAGGGACCTGGACAAACACATAAAAGATGAGGCTAAGAACACAAAAGGGAAAATCTGCTGCAAAACAAAATAGGAACCTTAGAGAACCTTGCAACCTCCTGTCTTATGAGGAGGAAGCTCTGCCCAGGGACCTGTGACCTAAGTGGAACAGCAGTATGGGCCTCAAGAACCACAGAACTCAGTCAAGCAGGGCCTCATGGAGGCTGAGAGAACTCAAACTCACACAGCATGTGCCCAGGGCACGAGCCGCAGGCCCATTGACGGAGGGTTCAGCCTGCAGCTAGTGACTGTGAAACTCAGATGGTACTTGTCACCTGAGCCAGCTGCATCGGACACAGGTGAGAGGATCCATCAACAGCCATGCCAGGGAACTGAAGATCCAGCATTCAGTCCTGACTCTTGGCTCCGTACCCTGGAGCAGGTCTCTGAATGTTGCGGGCCTTTGTCTTCACCTGTGCTCCCAAACCCAGCACTGCCCTCTACCAGGACTTGCCTGAGGAAACCCAGGGAATTTTGAAAACTGTAAGAAGAAAGATCTATATTTTCCCAGTCAAGGTCTCACAGAGCAGCCTGGCGGAGAGGCAGATGGCCAGGCCTTTTCACCGCTGCAACCAGCTTTCTCTGTTCCAGGATCTCTGCACTTCCTGTTACAGCCACCTTGAACTTCACTCAGCTCTTTACAGCTGACAAGCTCCTATTCTCTTTCACCTCTGGCCTTTGTACATTGACCTCCCCTATCTGGAATATTTTCCCACCTTCTTTTCACTATGCTAACTCCTATTCTGCCTCCTAGTATCCATTTAAATGTCTCTTCTTCCAGGAAGTTTTATAGTCTAGTCAATCCCAACTCCTAAGGACCCCTGTGTGTCAGATTAGGGTTTTCAATGGCTGATGTTTTGCAAGTAGGTTGCCAGGCCTTTCTTTCAAGGTGCTTTTAGGTGAATTCAAACCTCTAACCTTTCTCCTAGAAGCTGAGCTTGTTTGTACCACACAGGGACTCTGTGTCTCCCCAGAACCTGTCTGTATTAGTTTTGTGTTCCTTCTGGGTACTCTTACAGAACCATGTATTTCTCTCTGTGTGTGTGAGAGAGGGACTGTGTCTGAGTGTGTGTTCGGGAGGAGGTGGGTGTAAGTCCTTCTCAATCCTAATTATAGTCAGTTCCAAAGCCCCAAGACCATTGCGGAGAACCATAGCTGAGTGTGGGTGCTCCGCCACCTGTCTGCCAGCTGCCATTTTCTTCAAACTCTTGGGGAGACGCCACGGGAGTCTGAAGCATTTTCTGGGTCACTGACTAGCAATTGGTAACAGCGGCCGTCCTTCCCCACACTTGTCTCTCGCTGAGTAAGCCTGAAACCCCTCCGCACCACGCTGACATGCTTCCGCCTCATTCAGAATGAGTCTGTTGCTATGGCTGTGTGTGAGCGGAAGGGAGGGGGCGGTGTGCACTGTGAGCCAGAGAAATGGAGGCTCTGGGCTCCTTAGCATCAGGGCCTCGGGCACACTTTCCCCCCTTCTGTGCAATCATCCTCTCCTGGAGAGTATCTGGGTAGTGCAATGGGGAGGTGGGGGTGGTGCGACTGGGCCTGGCCCTGCCCTCAGGTATGAGGGGCCTGCTGCAGAATCAGCCTTCACTTCAATCTCTTTAACATTTCTTAAACTTAAAACGATGTATGTCACCCCTCACTGGAATTAGGTTGTCAGGTCCTTAAATGGGGTCAACGAGTCAGCCCATCACTTCCTTCAGGTCTCTGCAGTAATGTCTCTTCCTCTCTGACTCTCCACTCTGCGCTGCTTTTCTCGGTAGTATTCATTACTACCTGTAGTAGTGCCATATATTTTTTGTTTACATTGATTTTTATCTGGCTGGCTCAATAGAATGGAAGCCCAAGGAAGGCAGAAATTGGGGTGAGTTTCCCCCATTTACTCCTCGCCTTCTTCTGGTGCAGTGTCCACTCTTTTCTGCCTTGCTTTAGACTCAAGAGGCAGAACCCTGTGAAGTGCACCTCCCAGGCCCTTTTGATGACTGAATTGGTATTAGAAGTGGCCAATGGAGGTATCAAAGGGAGATCAGAAGGCAGGAGGAAAGAGAGGTGGCAGGTGCTTCTTCCCATTTGGTGCCTCATGTTGTTCATGAGCTCCAGTAACTCTTGCTTCATGCTGCCGTGTTCTCCCCAGTCTCTGACCCCTCACCATGCTTTGTTTGTTCTCTTAACCTGCACACACCTGTGAAACCTCCCTTCATTAAAGCCTCTTCATCAGAACTATCTGAATAACTACTCTACCCCAGGGGCTGCCACAGTGCAGGCACAGTGAACATCTCTGGATGAATGAATGGTGGGAGGACTCTGCTCTGCTATAAAGGGTAGGGTGGAAGGTTCAAGAATGTTCAAGGGAGACATGGGTGTCTTTTTACAGGACAACCCCCAATTTGCTCCCAGACAGAGGGCAGTTCCAGCGTCTTCTTCAGCAACTTATTCTTGCAAAAATAGCTTCCTAAGGTCTAACTCAAATCCCTTTTGTTATATTGAGCCTCCTTCTTGGTCTAAAGGTAAAGATTGCCTTTCTGTTATTCTTCTAGGAAATCATTACACTATATTAGCATATAGTCTTCTAGTATATTAATGAATTCAATGGGAAGTGGAAAGAACATAAGATTTAAGTCCAGAAAAATTGGAACCTCACCTCTGACCCATTATGCTGAGTGACTTTTGTCATCTGTAAAGTGGGAATAATGTTGAACCTTGCCCAATCTGGGTGATACAAGCAATTACTGCACTCAGCTACCAAACAAAAAGTTGCAGTTTCAAATCCTCCCGGAAGCACCTCAGAAGAAAGACCTGGAGATCTACTTCAGAAAAGTCAGCCACTGAAAGCTGTATGGAGCACAATTCTACACTGACTCGTATAGATGGTGATCAGAGTTGATTCAATAACGATTATGTTAGTCTGTTTGTATTTCTATTCAACCTATCTCCTGCTCTACATTTATGAGCATCAAATGGAAAAAAAAAAAAATGTAAATAGGAAAACATTCTGTATCCAAATGTTTGTGATAATCTTACTCCCTTCAGAATATTGAATCCCCAGATGTGGGATTGTTTTAAAGTTCTCTTTTTTAAATCTTCTGAAACTGAGTCAGATTCTCCAAAGGGATCTTCCTGGAATTGTATGTATTTGGTGCATGGTACTGGGGAGAAGGGAATCTTAATTTCTTTTCCATGACCTTTCCGTTGTTGGTGGTCCCCTCACCTCGACGTAGTGAGGAAATGGCAACCTGATCAGCCAAGAACCTTGTCGAGGCTGCTTGATTTCATGAGAGGATGTCAATCCTGCCACTCACTTGGTTGATTATGAAGGATGTGGGGCAGAATGCCAACTCTCCACACCCTCACTGGAAAACATCAACTCGAATTGTCTGCTGCTAGCTCTTATCAAAAGCCCAGGTGCAAGAAATAATATTCATGGAGGATTATCTGAAGGACATGCAGCCCATCTACTCCTCTAGATAGTCTAGATTTTATCCCTGGATCAAGCTGGATGATCAGAAAGCTGCGTATATCTGGACCAAATGGGTTTGGTTTCTTGTAGAGGCAGATTTACTAACTTGGGTTTAGGCATACCATTGACGTTTGCACTGAGCAATGCTTTCAGGAAAAGCAAGAAGAATCTAGTTGTTCGAGTTAATTTAGGGATGCTATTGTTTTCAATTGTGTATTGCATTTTTGCATCTCTTTTCAAAGTCCCACATAGCAAATTTCCTTTAGTTGCAGCTTCTCCAGGGAAACTGGTTCATTTTCAACTAGTGAGCAATGCACTTTGTTACTGATTACTTGCCTTTTGTCTTTGGTTGCTGGGAAGTACAGACTTGACGGTATGAGTTTCTGTGTTCTAATTTTTCTTTGTCTCATAGTTCTATTCCTCATCTATTGCATTTCATCCTAATTAACTCTCTATATTTTTATTTTGTTATTTGTTGCTGTTGAGTTGATTCCATCTCATGGTGACCCAGTTGTTGCAGAGTAGGACTGCTCCAAAGGAAGTTCTTGACTGTATTCTTAGTAGAAGCAGACTGCCAGAGCTTTTCTTACATGACACTAATTGGTGGATTCAAAGCTCTAACTTTTAGGTTAGTAATTGAATGTAAACTGTTTGCACCATCTTATTATATGTAGAACATTATTACAAGGTAACCCAAGTTATTTTTGTAACTTCGGAAAAAACACTAGTGGCTCAGAATATTAAGAAGATTTGACAAAGTAGCCCGAGTCATGTAGACCAAAGCAAAATGAACATATATGTCTATTGAGTCTATTGGAAACCCAAGAAAACATTTCTTCATTAATTTCTCAGACATTCATTGTTATTTGCTGAGTGTTTCACACCATACTAGACTCTGGGGACACAAAAGCAAATAATATTCATGTATTCAACAAGGATTTATTGAGACTTGCTGGGTAACCCAAGCACAGCAATGAGCAAGACAGATATGGTCCCTACAGAATGTGTAAAAGGCAGAGGACTTGAGCAGTAACTACCCTGATGGGTGAGGAATATGATCATGGAGGAAGCAGTGGGTGGAAGCCTTATACTACCTGGAGTCTCAAAGGTGCCTCCCTAGGGAAGAGCTATGGAAACTAAAGAATGGTGAGGAGTCAGGCTGGCAAAGAGGTGGAGGGAGGAAAGGACATCCCCAGAAAAAAGGAACATGGACAAAAAGGGCTCTGATTCATTTGAGAAACAACAAAATTCAGTAAAGCTGAAGAGCAGAGGGTGTGTAAGATGGTGTGGGCTAGGATTGGCCAGAAAGGAGGCTGAAGAATTCAGAAGAAGTCAGACCATGCAGGGCTTTAAAAAGTATTCTAAGCCGCCACAAACTAGGAACAACATAAATGTCCTTCATCAGGCAAGCGGATAAACACTGTTTACATCCATGCATTAAGACTCAATAATAACAAGGAACAAAAAGTATTGATACATACAACAATGATGACTCTCAAAGGCATTATGCTCAGTGAAAGAAACTAGTCTCAGAGGTTTATATACTAAAGTAAAACCTGCAAAGAGACGAGTCAGCGGACTGTGTAAGAAAAGGAAAATTTTAATGTTTCCACTAAAAGGAACAATAGGAAAGTGGTAAGGCTGCATCCTATCAGAGGCAGAAAACCAGTGGGATCTGGAAAAACAAGGTATCCTGTGGAGTTCTGCAACTCTCATAGGCTTCAATGTATTGATCAGTGATGGGGGCCAGAGAAGTGGAAGAAGGGGTCAGTGACTGCTAGAGGCAGCACAAAGAAGTGTTTTGTGGGTAATGGAACAGTACTGTATCCTGGTTATAATGGTGGTGCATGAATCTGGGTTGTCACTTGCTGTCAACTCAGCTCTGACTCATGATTATCTTACATATGTCATTGTTGTTAAGTGCTGTTGAGTTGGTTCCAACTCATATGACCCTGTGTAGCACTTCCAGGGAGTATCTGGTGGGTTTGAACCACCAATCTTATAGTCAGCAGTCCAGTGCTTATCTTATAGTGCCACCCCAGGATTCCAGCTTTATGTATGGAATACAATAAAACATCTTGTGTCATCTCCATAGTTGTTGCTGTGTTTGAGTCCATTGCTGTGACTAGTATGTTACAACATCCCTAATTTCCACTGACCTTCTACTTTATCAAAACATGATCCCCTTTTTTACAGATTGGTCTTTCCTGATGATCTGTCTAAAGAGGAAGTCTAACCACCCTCACTTCTAAGGAGCATTCTGGCTATATATATATATATATATTTTTTTTTTTCTAAGTTTGATTTGCTCGCTCTTCTGGCAGTCCATAGTATATTCAGTATTCCTCACCACAATTCAAAAGCCTTATGGATAACAACATGAAGCTCTACATGTGTTAAAATTCATAGAACCGTACGCCAAAAATAAAAGTCAACTTTGCCGTTTGTTCATTTTAGAAAAATAAAACTTGAAGTCACAAAAGAAAAGTTTGCAGCTGAAGACCTAAAAAAAAAATATCCCACAAATGGGTGTAGAGAGTAGTATACAGGGAATATTGACAATATTTGCCAGTTTTGATTCTTAAATTAAATGATCACAATTTTAAGAAATCATGCTAAGGCTGTGGTTGCATTTATCCTGATGATAGCATAGAGTCAGTGAGGACTTTAAACAAGGGAAGGACGTAAAATGGATTTTCCTGTTAAAACAACCCCCCTCTATCTGAAATATACAGATGGATTAAAGAAAATTCCAAGATTTGATGGGAGTACAATGAGGGGTTGGTTACAGAGGTCCAAGGAGGTAAAACTTGAGTAGAGTGATACTCTCACATGGCTTCTGGTTGGCCCTAATGGAATGAGAGTGAAGAAGATCTAAGACCCTGGTGAGTCTGAATGACTATGGAGAGTGACTATGAACCAGAGACCACTTGGATCAGAATCCATTGGCATTTTTGCTTCCATTATGATGGGATGTATAGTCCTCTTTCTTACCTGCCTCTTCCCATTAAAATCTGTTCTGTCTCTCTCTCCTTAGTTACCTCCATCTCCCCAGCATTCTTTCTTTCTTTTTAAGTGGTTTATTGTAATTTGAGTGAACGTGTATAGAGCAAGTTGGTTTTCTGTTCAAGGATTCATAGATAAGTTTCTTTATGACATTGACTGCCATCCCCACTATATAATGGAACTCTTCCGCCTGTGTTTCCCATTTTCATTTGTCCTTTTTTCCTATTCCTTCCTGCCTTCTGAGCTTAATCCCTGGGGAAATGCTGCCCTATTCATCTCATGCCGTTGGTTGTTCAGGAGTGCGTACCTTCTTGATATTACTGCTCACCTTACAGAGCTGTTGATTGTTTGGTTGAAAGTTGAGCAATGGGAGTGAGTTCAATTCTAGGCTTGAAGACTGACTAGGGGTCTTAGTCTGGAGGGTTCTGCCAGTAAGCCTGGTCTTTTTTATGCTTTTAGTTTTGTTTGCATTTTGCTCCCACTCAATCCAGGACCTTCTATTGTGGTCTGTTTCAGAGCAGTCAGCAGTGGTAGCTGGGCACCATTTAATTGTTCTGGTCTGGAAGCTAAGGCTCTCATAGTCCCTTAGTCCTTTGGTCTAACTGTCTCCATGTATCATTGTTTTTCTTCATTCTTCTTTGCTCTGTGTTTGGGAATGACCAGCAGCTGTACCTTAGATGACTATTCACAAGCTTAAGACCCCAGTCTAATCATGGTCCCTCTAGAGCTTATGGTCACTCCCCATCAGTTGGTCATATTGTGGTTGCTTGCATTTGCTAAGATGTTGGATAGATTTCAGCAGAGCTTTCAGACTAACACAGACTAAGAAGTACAGTCTGGCAATCTATCTCTGAAAATCAGTCAAGAAAAAACCCATGGATCACGATAGAATATTGAGGATGGCACGGAACCGAGCAGTGTGGCTGGTGTTGTCACGAGTTGTACCTAACTCCATGGCAGCTAACAGTGACAGTGTGGCTAGGAAAGTAGCTGCAGGTGGGGGCCTGACCCTGGAAGACCAGCAGCTGTGTACTCCTGAGTCTCTGAGTGACTTTCGCTCTCATCCCCTTCCCTCTCTGAGACCAGTTAGAAGTTTAGGGACTGGAGGGGTGAAGGGGGAGGGGTACAAGGCCAGAGAGGGAGAGGAAGGGAAAAAAGGTGTAATACATGTACTGAATAAAAGAATCTGAGGGTCTAGTACAATCCGAAGATCATGCCATCCAACATGTCCCAGGTGCCCAGTGCCTCCCCCCACCCCAATTGGAGGTCATTGTCCTACAAGTAGCCCATGAATATTCAGAATTGCTCTGTCAGAATGATTTTTTAATTTTAGTTTATAGTGAGCCAACACTTGTGTCCTCATCATTCCATCTGCCCCTTGGGTGGCACTATCGAAGCATATATAATTCTAGAGTAACTTCAAAAGTTCATGTAAAATTTCCATAATCTTTTCATTCCAGTTTTCAACGAACTTTTCGAAGACCCTCACACTTTTCCTCCTAACAGCATTTCAGCCATTTTCCCCTAAAATATCAGAACATGACACTACCCTGAACCCTGTTTCTCAAGACAAGATCCTGGGTGTCAGTGTAAACCCCCTCTTTCCTCACTTCCTACATGCATAACGTGTCCTGTCAACTCTTTGCCTGCAAAGTGTGTCTCAAATTCCACCACTTCTCTCTATTCCTGCTGTCACCACTCTGGTCTAAGTCACCAACATCTCACCAGGATTATGCAACAACCCCAAGTCGGCTTCCTGTTCCTCTTCCCCCGAGACTAGCCAACCATCTATTCTTCACACAACAGCCAGAGTAATTTTTCAAAAATAGAAATTTGATAATACTACTTTTCTGGTAGAAATCTTCCACGACTTCCTGTATTGAATGTCCCATGAATTCTAAAACCTGTTCCTGGACTACAAGACCCTAATGTGACTGGTGCGGCCTATATAAATCCAACCTCTCTTCTGACCATTCTCTCCTCTCTGATAAATTTCCAGCCAACTGGATTTCAGTCCATTCCTTGGCTGCCTCAAACTTGGTCCTTTGTGCTTGTAGCTACTCCACCTAGATGAGTCATCTTCCTCTTGTTCCTTCCCATGATTCACTCTTTTTAGACATTCTCATTTTACTCTTATTTCAATTAGTAGACCCTTCCCCAACTCCAAAATAGACTTCCAGCCTCTCCTTACTATATCCCAATGCTATCTTTTCATTATAGCAGTGTAACTTCCCAGTATGAGTATCTGTGTATCTGACTCCCTGCATTTGAATTATGCTCCATTAAAGCAGGGACTTAAGGAGCTCTGGTAGCGTAGTGGTTACGAATCGGGCTGCGAACCTTAAGGTCAGCGGTTCGAAACTACCAGCCACTCCGCGGGAGAAAGATCAGGCTTTCTACTCCCGTAAAGATTTACACCCTTGGAAACCCTGTACAGGGTCGCTATGGGTCGGACCCGACTCGATGGCACTTAACAACAACAACAACAACAAAGCAGGGACTTGTTTATATTGCTCACTGCTGCTCCCCTATGCCAAGAACAGTGCCTGGCTCATGCTGAATTATCAATTTATAGTTAAAGCTGTGTTCATTTCTCCACTGGTAATTTTTCTGATTTGTTCAAGTATTTTTCTAAGGCAGCTTCCTTCTCTAGGTCTTCTGAAAGAGGTACAGTGAGTCTGTGTTCCTCCAACAGCACATGCCTAAAATAATGTGGTACCTCAGGTGTGGTCTGATGAGATTATCTCATCAACTTCTAACAAGTTTGCAGGTGATGCTGCAAACCACTCTTTGAGAACCATGCGGATACTAGTACTTCTACACTCTTTGTAGCAGGTATTTACATGTATCTCATTAACCCAGGAGTGCTGCATAGTAGCCATTGGCTGCCTAAGTGTGTGCCTCAGTAGATCAGCCAACCAGTGAAGTCTGTTCATTCCCCACCACTTTGACCTTAGCACCTGAGTTCTTAGGGCCTTGGCCTCCTATCTTCAACCTTCTGGATCTTTATGCAACATTTAGCACTGTTGGCTGCTCTTTCCTTTTCAGAACTGCCTTCTCCAATGACTGCACAATCCTTGTTTCCCTAATATGTCATTCACTTCTCTCAGTCTCAATTTTGGGTTCCTTCTCTTCTTTTTGTCCCTTCAATGTTGGTTTCTTCCAAGGGAACATCAAAGTGTGTTTTTGCTTCTAAAATTCAAGCTCATTTGCCAGCTTTGGCTAGCACCTTTATGAAGATGGATTCTAAATATCAGCCTCCAGCCCTGACGTCTCTTGGAGATCCAGACCTGCTACTGCCATAGAATACAATGTATAGAGCCTGAACTTTGTCTCAAACAGTCCTGAGTTCAAATTTCACTGGCTGAGTAGTCTTTCGAGAGTTGCTTGGTCTCTCTAAACATTAGCTTTTCTTCAACTCTAATATGAAATTTAAAATCCCTTCTGAGGATGGTTGTAAGAGCTAAATGAAATAGTCTCTGAAAAGCATCATATGTGGTGTTGTTTTTGTCAGATGCCATCCAGTTGCTCCTGACTCATAGCGACCCAGTATAGGGCTTCTGAGAAGCAGCTGGTAGATCTGAGTCATCCACTTGGTGGTTAGCAGTCCAGTGCTAATCTTAAAAAGCCACAACAGGATTCCACCAGCCATGGACCTAAACACTTAAAATGATCATTGACTACCCAATATCATTACAATCTATTTGTTATTCAGTTATCATCTATTAAGTTCCTACTATACACACACTACCTTGTGTGTTGTTGTTAAGGATCATAGTGTTAGTTCCCACTCATAGCGATCCTCCCTGTAGGTTTTCCAAGGAGTGGCTGGTGAGTTTGAACTGCCGACATTGTGGCTCAAATTGACCTTGAGGTCCAGCACATTATCCTGCAGTGCCACACTAGGACTCCACTTTGTGTGTAGTAGGAGCTTCATAAATGGGAGGTATTACAGGGTTGCTACGATTCAGAACCAACTTGACGGCACTTAACATTAACAATAGCAACATTACTATTATTACAATCTATTGGGTAGCCAATTATAATTTTCAGCGTTTTAAGTTCATAGATACTTCAGTATCCACCTAGCACATTCCTTGGCACATATCAACCAACCAGCTGCTGAGTCAATCCCTACTCACAGTGACCTCTGTACAGTTTCCAAGACTAAATATTTACAAGGATATAAAGCCTCATCTTTCTTCCACTGAGTAGCTGGTAGGTTTCAACTGGTAAGCTTGTGGTTATCAGTCCAGTGCTAACCAGGGTTCCCTTTGACACATGGTTGTTGTTGTTGTTAAGTGTCATTGAGTCAGTTCTGACTCACAACATCATATATAGGGTTTCCGAGGAGGAGCTGGTGGGTTTGAAGTGCTAGCTTTGTGGTTAACAATCCAGTGCTTACCCAATAGTGCCACACAAGGACTCCTTAGCACATGGTAGCAGTTAATAAATATTTGTTAAATGGAGTCCTGGTGTGGCACCATAGGATGAGCCCTTGACCTCAAGGTTGTTTTGAACCACAAGGTCAGCAGTTCAAACTCACAAGTCACTCCTTGGAAACCTTATACAGGGTCTCTATGAGTCAGAACCGACTCGATGGCACTTGACAACAACAACAAATTAATGAGTAAGTCAAATTCAACTGGATCCTAAATGAACATATAATTTTCCTGTGCCTATCCAGCTTCCCTGCTATGTTTCCTTGTTTTTCTGTCACTGCCACTACTTGTATATTATGGATATACTCATGACCTTTTAGTTATTCTTAAAACCATCATTATCATTATCTTCTAAATCTACAGAGTGTTGGTGGTGGTGGTGTTCGTGTGCTATGGAGCTGGTTCTAACTCAACTACCCTGCATAGGATTTCCAAGATTGTAAATCTTTATGGGAACAGAAAGTCTCATCTTTCTCCCACAGAACTGCTTGTAGTTTCGAACTGCTGACCTTGAAGCTAGGAGCCCAGTTCGTAATCACTATGCTACCAAAGCTTCATAATCCAAAGAGCATGCAAAAAAGATAATAATCATGATGTCTCCTCACCTGTAGCCTAAAGGGAAATAGCTCATCCTATAGGGAGTGGGCTATGTTTTTTATCATGTGACCCAGATACTGGTCCCACCTCACTACTACCACCACCACTCCCAATACTATTATCACCACCACCACTTTCATGACCACCACCATTCCTATAACCTCTACTACCATTACCAATACCGCCACCATCACCACCAAGCCACAGCTGATTGGACTGGGAGTGGGCATCTCAGATAAGATCAAAGGTTGACTGGCAATCTTTGATTTTCTAATGTGATAGGTAAGAAAAACTGAACCAGTCAGAGACCTTCTTTCAGAAGTATAAAAAGGAAGAGGTTGAGTCAGTTAGCAGTAGGAAGGCAGGAGGGTTACAGCTGAAGTGGATAAGCTGAAATGAGTGAAGGAGAGGGAAAGGTAAGTGATTAGAGAGAACTGGTTGATAGAGACAGGAAAGTGAAGAAACTATAGGAAAAAGAAAGAGTGATTCTAGGAGCGACAAAGAGAGATGGAGAGATAGATAGACAGAGTGCAACCTGGTACCCAGAGAGGGAAAGAGACAGATAGAAAGAGAAGCTGGCCTGTGGATTTTTCTGGATTCCTTGAATATTTCGAGCCTGATATCTAGTTCCATGATTTGCATCTATTAAATAGTCATATACCCACCACCTTTTACTTTACTTTGCTACTCACTAGCTAACAACTGGACTCCTGGTGTGGCTCTGTAGGATCAGCGCTGGACTGCAAAACACAAGGTTGGCAATTCAAACCCACCAGCCACTCCTTGGAAACCCTTCTCAGACAAGCTCATGAGAACTGATTGTGTATATCTTTTCCTGATTCGGTGTTCAGTGATATCAGGCTGGCAGCCATTGGCCATGGTGAGTGTATTTACACCATAGAAATTGAACAAAGCTATAAATAAGGTATTTCCCCCTGGTTGTTACTATTAGTTGCTGTCGAGAAGGTTACAACTCATACATAGTGGTCTTATGTATATTACAACATTGCCTAGTCCTGGACCATCTTCAGTATTATTGGTACATTTCAGCCCACTGTTGTTACTATTGTATTAATCCACCTCATTGATCCATCACATTTTTGCTGACCCTCTACCTTCCTAAACATGATGCCCATGTCCTTTTCTAGGTTTGGTCTTTCCTAATGGTGTGTCCAGAGTAAGTAAGCCAAAGATTTGCCACCATCTCATCTTGTACGTCTTCCAAGATTGATTTATTTGTTCATTCGTCTGGTCATCCATCAATCACCAACATTACAATTCAAATGTGTAAGTTCTTCTAGAGAGGTGGTTAAAGATTTTCCAGTATACCTAGATGTCACTATACAAAAGAGAAGACAAGCATAAGCGATAACATGACTTGTTCAAAGTCATGGAAATGCCACTCCATTGGGTCATCCGATGCCTGTGCATTTTGCTCTTTAGTCTGGAAAGCTGCAGTCTAATGAGTTTTCAGAAGGTGCCTCTGAATAGATAAGATTGTAGACAACGGCACAGATTATTATATAAAAGAAACAGATGCCATGGTCTTCAAGTTAATAGCTTGCCAGGGCTAAAAGTGGAACAACCAAACTTCTCTCCACAGATGGCTCTTTTGTACCTCCCTCTCCAACACTCCTCCCCACTGAGAGGAGGAGTTCCTGATCTGGGAGAAGCATTGGAGGAGACATCCCTATTTCCAAGCTTCCTATTGGAGGGTGTGAAGGAAGGTATTTCTCAGCCAAGCGCCTTGATGCTTTGGACTCCACTTTGCTCTGTAATTAGTGTCTATTTGTCTCCTTAGCTTAAACTGGTTTTTAGCAATTTAGAGCCAGGGAGCCCATGTTATTTCAGTGAAGTGATAAAAAAATGGATATGTAATTGAAATCCTGTTCTACTCCTCTGGGAACCTGGTATGTTGCTTTATTCGGCTGAATGATAAAGATTCCGGGGCCCCTGATCACAGGCAGATAAGTAGGCTAGTTGATTAGGATGAATCCCATAGGCAATTTCTAATCTACTAGTCTGTTTGTTAACTATCTGTCTTTTTAGACTATTTAGTTTGCATAATATGATAATATAATAATGCACAAGCTCTTTAAAGGTGGAAATGAACCCAAATTGAGGACAAAACAGCCACAGCTGTCATCTGCCCTCCCTGCTGCAGCAGATCAATGATCATTTAGCCAAGGTTTGGTATTGAGCACCTATTGTTTGCATAGTACTAAGTTAAGGTTAGTGCTAGCTTAGTGTTAAGTAAACACTAGGTTAAGGAGCTCTGGTAGCGTAGTGTTTATGAATTGGGCTGCTAATCTCAAGGTCGGCAATTCCAAACTACCAGCTGTTCTGTGGGAGAAAGATGAGGCGTTCTGCTCCCGTAAAGATTTGCAGCCTTGGAAACCCTGTGCAGGATCACTATGAGTCAGAACCCTCTCCATGGTACTTAACAACAAGTTAAGGTTGGAGTCCCAGTGTGGCTCTGTGGGTTCGTGCGGTTAATGCGCTGGACTACAAAATCAGTTTGGATCTCAAGATTGGTGGCTCAAGCTCACTAGTTGCCTCTAAGAAACCCTGTGAAAGCCTATACAGGGTCACTAGGGGTGTGAACCAACTCAATGGCACTTAACAGCAAGTTAAGGTTAGAAGAGGTGTCAAATGTTCACTCCAGTGAAGGGTAGTCAGACATGCTAACAGGAAATGAATAAAAGTTGCAAGAGTGAATGCTTTGCTACTATATCTGTCAAGAGGTCTAAAGCAGGGGTGGGGAATGTCTGGCCCACCAGCAGTATTGTTGTTGCAGTATTGTTGTTGTAAAGTGCCGTTAAGTAGGTTCAGACCCATAGCGACCCTGTACAGGGTTTGCAAGGAGTGGCTGGTGGGTTTGAACTGCCAACCTTATAGTTCAAACTGACCTTGCAGTCCAGCACATTATCTTATAGTGCCACAGTAGCTGGATAAGGCCCATGAATTGATTTGGTCTGGGCCTGCTAAGGCAACAGCAGGTGGGACTCAAAACTCAGTAAATCTAGAAGCTTTTTCTGTAGCAGTACAAACTTATATTAAGTGAATCAGAATAATAATGTGAATTTTGCAGGACAAGAAAGGAAATTCCATTAGGAGATAGACAGAACACACACAAGTACATGACGGGACAGACACGGATGTTTCTCGTCGGCTGCCCATAGCCCATCTGCCTGTATTGCGGTGACTCAGAGGACAGTCAGTGCCAAGCAGGATGGGAGTGCTCATGTTGCGAAAGTGTTAACACACGGTGGATGATGAGATAAGATGCAATGCGATGATTCTTCGCAATGTTGATGCCCTTGCCCCTGGCAACTGATGGCGATGCTGTCGACTTCGTTGTCAACACAAACAATAGCTCCAATACAATCTTTATCCACACGTCCACCATCAACAATCCTCGCAAAACTGAATCTCAGATGAAGATTAAGAAAATTACAGTACACAGAAAAGACCTCGATGATATGAACACTGGATATGTTCCAAATCCAAGACACAGGATTTGAACAGATCAAAACAAAATAATCATGCCACTGGTGACACACATATTGGGTGGTTATTAAAACTTAAGTGGGGTGGCATCCCACAAATGGTGACTACAAAGAAAAGAAAAGTTGGTGCAGAGTGTTGAGCTTTCCAAGAGAAATGGATAATTGATTATTTGTTTATTGACATCAAAGACAAACCTGTGTGCCTAGTTTGTGATGATGTGTTATCAGTAATGGAAAAAGCCAATCTGGAGCATCATTACAGCTCAAAACATGCTAAACTCAATGAATTGGGAGTCCAAATGCATCTGGATAAAAATCAATGCTTTTCAGTAGAATTTAGAATCACAAGCCACTTTCACTAGGACTCATGTGACAGAGACAATGTTATTCAGGCAGGTTATGTAGTGAATGAGCCAATTGCAAAGTAGCTGAGACCTCAGGTAGAGGGAGGATATGTGAAAGTGTGCGTGGTGGCTGCTGTGGAGTTGTTAGCACCAGACAAAGTAAAATTGTTTCAGAGTGTTAGTTTGTCTCAGAGAGACTTCTCAGATCAGAAGACTGACTTAACACAAGATACTGAAAAAACATTGGAGGATTTTGTAGATTTCCAGTTTTTCTCTCTGGCTTGTGATGAGACAACGGTCATAACAAATACTGCCCAACTGGATGTTGTGTTCATGGAGTAAGTATAGCACTTGACAAACTAGAGGAACTGCTGTCACTGGAAGCCATGCATGGCGCTACAAGAGGTAAGGACTTGATAGCCTTGTCTTACCAATAAAAAAACTTTTATCATCAATGAGCTAACATTTGAAAACTTAAGTGACCTGACTATACAGATGGAGCTCCAGCCATGGTTGACTTGCAAAAAAGGTTTAATTGCATTTGTCAAAAAAGAACTGAATTGTCTCAGTTTTGATTCAAGTGGTTTAATTATATGCCACTGCATCATACACCAAGGAAGTCTCTGTACACAGTCACTGCGGCTCAACAATATGATGTCAATAGTAACGCCATGCATAAATTTTGTCAAAAACAGAAGATTAAACAGCCACCAGTTTAAGGAGTTACTGAATGATCTTGACTCTGAGTACTGTAATCTTGTTTATCACTGTGAAGTGTTGTGGCTGAGTTGTGGGAACATGCTCATGAGGTTTTACAAACTGCAGGATAAAGTCAAGCAGTTCATGGAGATGAAAGGAAAACCTTTCGGGGAACTCAATGACAGCAAGTGGCTGTGTGATCTAGTGTTCATGGTGGACCTTACCAAGTACTTCTCAAAGCTTAACGTCAAGCTACAGAGCCCCAACCAGCTTCTCTCAGCTCCCTGTTTTTAAAGTTGAAATCATCTGAAGCTAAATTAAGGTGTGGAAAGTGCAAGTCCACACAATGCATTTCCCCATTCTAGAAGGACAAAAGCCTCCTAGGACACTTGAATATGCTGATGAATATGCAAAACTAATTGAGGCATTAATTCAAAGATTCAAGAATGTGAACAGTCAACAAGTAGAATTGAACATCTTATGCTACACCATTCAATGTGGAACCAGCTGATGTGTCTGATAACCTACAACATGAAATCATTTAGCTGCTAAACAGTGATGAGCTGAAAGCTAGGTACAATAACCTCCCATTGCTGGAGTTCTATAAACTTTACATAAGTGATGATGAATTTCCCACTTTGAGGAGACATGCATTGAAATAAGCATCTGCGTTCAGAATAACTTACTATTGTGAGCAGTTCTTTTCAAAACTTACCAATGCAAAGAGTTGACTGGACTCCAGACTGACCAACACAAACCTGGAAGAGCAGTTGCGAGAAGCAACATCAATACCAGCTAGCATCCCATGCCTCACCAAAGCAGTTCCAACCATCATATTGTTGTTGTTGTTGTTAAGTGCTATTGAGTCTGTTCCAACTCATAGTAACCCTGTATAGGGTTTCCAAGAAGCAACTGGTGAACTTGAACCACTGACATTGCTGATCAAACTGACCTCGTGGTCCAACGCATTATCCTGCAGTACCATACCAGGACTCCAGGCATTGCATTAGGGATAAGTTAATTAAATGATTGACCAAATGTAGCAGGCTGATTTTTCAGTTGATAATTTTGTATGGCCTGTGAATGATGTTATAAATATCCAAATGGTCCTTGGCAAAAAAAAGATTCTCCACTCCTGGTCTAAAGAAATTGCCTAATCAGGGAACAAGGATCTTGGATGAATAGTCATGTGACTCTGCAGAATCTCACTGTTGTTGTTGTTAGATGCCCTCGAGTCAGCACAGCAACCCCATGTGACAAAGTAGAATTGCCCTATGGGATTTTCTAGGTTGCAAACTTTATGAGAGGAACCCTGGTGATGAAATAGGGTAAGCACTCAGCTGTTAACTAAAGGGTTGGTTTGAATCAACCTGTCACTCCACAGTAGAAAGCTATGACATAGCGATCTGCTTCCATAAAGATCGCCACCTTGGAAACCCTATGAATCTGAATTGACTCAAAGGCAAAAGGTTTGAGTTTGTTTGTTTTTTTGCTGTTGTTATGTGTGTGTTTTGTTTGATACATTAAACACTAGTGATCAAAGACCAAAGGAGTTATGGGATGACATCAAGAATATCATATAGAAGAAAGCAATGATATTAACACAACATGAAAGGGGAAATACCAAAATGGATGTCAGAGGACACTCTAAAACTTGCTTTCCAGCATAGAGATGCTAAAACAAATAGAAGAAATGAGGAGGCAAAAGAGCTGAACAGAAAATTTCAAAGAGCAGCTTGAGAAGACAAAGTCAAGCATTGTAATGGAATGTTCAAAGACTTGGAGTTAGAAAAACTAAAAGGAAGAATATGTTCAGCATTCCTCAAGCTGAAAGAGCTGAAGAAAAAAAAATTAAACTTCAAATTGAAATATTGAAGGATTCTATGGGCAAAATATTGAATAATGTAAAAAGCATCATTCAAACATGGAAAGAATAATGAGTACCAAAAAGAAATGGTGGATGTGCAAACATTTCAAGAGGTAGCATATGATCAAGAGTCAAGGTACGGAAGGAAGAATTCCAAGGTGCACTGAAAGCATTGACCAATAACAAGGCTCTGGGAATTGGTGGAATACAAATTGAAATCTCTGAATCAAATGATGCAGCACTGGAGACACTCATTTATGCCAAGAAATTTGGAAAACAACAACCTTGCCAACTGATTGACAAAGATTCATATTTTGTGTCCATTCCAAAGAGAGGTGACTCAGCAAAATGCAGAAATCATCAGACAAAGTCATCAATATCACATAGTAAAATTTTGCTAAACAGAATTTAAAAGCAACTATAATAGCAAACGTACATGCACCAAAAGGCGGTTATTGGAATAGAACATGGGAACAATGAATGGTTTAAAATTAAGAAAGGTGTGAAATACAGTGGTATTCTTTCACCATACTTATTCATTCAAATTTTATGCTGAGCAAATAATCTGAGAAGCTGGGTTATTTGAAGAAAAATGTGGCATCAGGTTTGGAGGAAGACTCATTAATAAACTCTGATGTGCAGATGATACAACCTTGCTTGCTGAAAGTGAAGAGAACTTAAAATATTTACTGATGAAGATCAAAAAGCACAACCTTCAGTATGGATTACATCTCAAGGTCAAAAAAACAAAAATCCTTACCACTGGACCAATAAACAACATTCTTATCAACAGAGAAAAGATAGAAGTTGTCAAGGACTTCATTCTTCTTGGATCAACTATCAACACTCACAGAAGCAGCAGTCAAGAAATCAAACGATATATTTCATTAGGCAAATCCGCTTCACAAGACCTTTTTAAAGTGTTGAGCTTGAGGACTAAGTGTCAGCTTGAGGACTAAGGTGCACCTGACCCAAGCCATGGTATTTGCAATAACCTCATATGCATCCGAAAGCCGGACAGTGAATAAGGAAGACCGTAGAAGAATTGATGCATTTGAATTATGGTGTTGGAGGAGAATATTGAAAGTGCCATGGGCTGTCAAAAGAGCCAATAGATCAGTTCTGGAAGACATGCAGCCAGAGTGTTCCTTGGAGGCCAGGATGGCCAAACTTCATCTCTCATACTTCGGACATATTGTCAGGAGGGACCAGTGGCTGAAGAAGGATACGATGTTTGGTAGGGTGGAGACCCCAGCAAGATGGATTGGAAAAGTGACACCATCAATGGGCTCCAGCATGGCAACAATTGTGAGATTGGCCTAGGATTGGGCAGTGTTTCGTTCTGTTGTGCATAGGGTCACTATGAGTCGGTACCAACTCAATGGCATCTAACAACAACAACATAACAGCACATTGACAGGAAACAGTCAGAAGCACAAGCTAGACTCACAAAAGGATGTGGAACAAGGGATATCATTGCTAACATCATGTGAATTGTGGCTGAAAGCAGAAAATACAAGAAAGATGTTTACCTGTGCTTTATTGTCTATGCAAAGGCTTTTGGCTGTATGGCTCATGACAAGCTATGACAATATTGGAAAGAATGGATATTCTAGAACATCTAGCTTAATTGTGCTCAAGAGGAAACTATGCATAGACCAAGAAGCAGTGATTTGAATAGAACAAGTGGATGCTGAAGGTTTAAATTCAGGAATGGTGTGTTCCAGGGTTGCATTCTTTCACCATATTATTCAATCTCTATGCTGACCAAATAATCCAAGAAACTAGATTACATGAAGAAGAATATGCCATCAAGAGTGGAGGAAGGAGGCAGGGCTTGATGGCGGCTAAGGTAGAGGTTCAATGAAGTTCTTAGTCAGCAACACCACAGAATACCAGGTGAAGCAGGTTGAGAGCTCCAAAACTCTGAATCACATATCTAGGAATATTTAGAAAGTTTGAAGGCTTACAGCTAGTGGAACTTGTAGTGGAAGTAAGAAATCTTGTACTTGATAATCTGCCAGGCTCAACAGCCTAGAACTGACAACTTGGTAAGACCAAACAGCAAGACCAAGTGGGGGAACAAGCAGATGAGCTAAGGAATAACACTGCAGGAACTGCAGAGCAAAGGTGGGCAATTTATGTTGACGGTGTAGCTTTGTTCTGATTTTTTTTTTTTTTTTTTGGTATCTATTCATTGACATCCACTGTTTGAGCACCTCCATTCTGGTGACTAGAGGGGGTGCCTGAGTGAGTGGACATCACCCACCTCCATCACTGGTGAGTTCTTCTGCTATGCATGTGGACAGATACTCTCAGCATTTAAAGCTATAGGCAGCAAGATCAAAACAGCTACAGCTGGCCCTGAACTACTGTTTACTAATAGGGAAAAGAACAGAATAATGGGTGTGGAGATTGAGAGAGAGTTTAAAAACAAAACAGGCCAAAAATTAATACTAAATCCTAATAAACAGTATAAATACCAACAAATTTATCAGATGGCCTTGAAGGCAAAAAGCTAAAAGAGGATATTAAAATCATACTCATATTAAGCTACAGATTTTTTTTTTTTTCATTTTTTTCTTCTCTCCCTCTGCTCCCTTTTCTGTGATTATAGACTACAGTATCCAATCTAGTTTTTTTGTTGTTGTTGTTGCTGTTTGGTGGGTTTTGTTGTTTTTTTT
>NW_006408526.1:27788169-27789719 GCF_000296735.1 Chrysochloris asiatica
AAGTGAAAAGATAAACATTCAAGAAACTCAACGAACCCCAGGAAGGATAGACCCCAAAAGAAAATCACCAAGACATATCATAATCAAGCTCTCCAAAATCAGAGATAAGGACAGAATCCTGAAAGCAGCTAAGGAAAAGAGAAGCATTACATACAAAGGAAAGCAAGTCAGATTAAGCTCAGATTTCTCAGCAGAAACCATGCAAGCAAGAAGGCAATGGGGAGACACATATAAAACCCTAAAATTTAAAAACTGTCAACCAAGAATCCTTCATCCAGCAAAGCTATCAATCAAATACAACAGTGTAATCAAAACATTCCAGGATAAACAGAAGCAAAAGATTTTGCCAAAGCCAACCCTGTGCTACAAAACATCCTCAAGGGAGTTCTGTGGACTGAGAACCAACAAGAACACACAACAACCAGAGATTGACATATGTGGCAGCACCTTCCACATCAAGAAAGAAAGAAGAGTCAAGAACAGAACAAAACTATAAGAACAAACTCAGAGAATCTGGGAGGTCAGTCTATGATCAAAACAATTACAATATAAAAGAAGGTAAACAAATAGGAACAGAGATCCAGATGGTGAGAAGGTCAGGTAGATTACAGGATAAAGTAGACTGCACAAAATGGAGGGGAAACTTAATAGAATACAAAATAACCTAAAAGAAAATTAACACTTCACAACATACCAAGAAAATGAAAATCCAAGAAGAACATGGAAACATTAAAACTATGAGGAAACTCACAAGAAAGAACAGAAAAAGCATGAACTCAGCAAAGGAAGAGACACAGAACAAAGAAAGCAACAAAACCACAAAATAACAAAAATAATGGCAGCAATTAATCCATACCTACTGATAATTAAACTGAATGTAAATGTATTAAATGCATCAGTCAAGAGACGGAAGGTGGCATAATGGATTAGAAAAACAGATCTTTCAATACGCTGTCTGCAAGAGATAGATTTTAAATACAGAGACAAACACAGATGAAAATCCAAAGGATGGAAAAAAATATACCAAGTTAATTGTAATAAAAAAATAAACAAGAGTGGCAGTACTAATCTCCAATAAAATAAACTTTAAGACAAGAACCAGCATAATAGATAAAGATGAACATGTTCTCATGACTAAAGGGGCAATTGAACAAGATGGCATAATCATAATAAATATTTACAATCCCAATGAAAGAGCTCCAAAGTATATAAAGCAAACTAATCGAGTTGAAGAAAGAAATAGAAGAATCTACAATAATTGTTGTTAAGTGCCGTCGAGTTGATTCCAACCCATAGCGACCCTGTATAGGGTTTCCAAGGAGCAGCTGGTAAGTTTGAACCGCCGACCTTGCAATTCAAACAGCTTTGCAGTCTGGTGCATTAACCCACAGCACCACACAATAATAAGGGGCGATTTTAATACATCGCCTTCAAAATGGATAGAACAACCAGACAAAAAGAAATAAAACAGCACAATCAGCAAACTAAACCTCATAGATGTGTACAGAGCATTCAACAAAACAACAGAACAATACACATTCTTTTCCAGT
>NW_006408526.1:27790768-27799038 GCF_000296735.1 Chrysochloris asiatica
TAAGAAAGAAAATTATAGACCAATATCCCTCATGAACATAGATGCAAAAATTCTCAACAAAATCCTAGCCAACAGAATACAACAGCACATAAAAAAGATAATACATCATGATCAAGTGGGGTTCATATCAGGGATGCAAGGATGATTCAACAATAGAAAAACAATCAATGTAATCCACCACATAAATAAGAAAAAAAGAAAAGAACCATTTGATCACATCGATTGATGCATTTGACAAATTCCAACATCCATACCTGAAAAAAACACCTCAACATAGTAGGATAGACATGAACACACACTTCACTAAGGTGGAGATCCAGGCAGCAAACAAACATATGAATAAATGTTCATGATCACTAGCCATTGTTGTTGTTATATGTCGTTGTTGTGTGCTGTGGAGTCGGTTCTGACTCATAGCGACCCTGCACAGGGTTTCCAAGGCTGTTAATCTTTACGAGAGCAGAACGCCTTATCTTTCTCCTGCGGAGCAGCTGGTAGTTTCGAACTGCTGACCTTGCGGTTCGCAGCCTGATTCGTAACCACTACGCTACCAGAGCTCCCTATATGCCATTAGAGAGATGCAAATCAAAACAACAATGCGATATCATCTCACACCAGCAATAACAGCAAAGATCAAAAAAGTAGAGGACAATAAATGCTGGCGAGGATATGGAGAGACTGGGATGCTCCTGCATTGCTGGTGGGATTGCAAAATGGTCCAACCACTCTGGAAAGCAATATGGCTTCCTCAGAAAGTTGGAAGTAAAAATACCTTATGATCCAGCAATTCCTGTACTTGGTATTTACCCACAAGAAATACAAGCCATAACATGAGTAGATATATGCATGCCAATGTTCATAGCAGCACTATTTACAACAGCAAAAAGATGGAGACAGCCTAAGTGCCCATCAGTGGGAGAATGGATAAACTAACTATGGTACATACACACAGTGGAATATTATGCTACCTTGAAGAATTACAAGGAAGCTGCAAGCTATCACAAAACATGGATGAACCTTGAGGACATTATGCTGAGTGAAATTAGTCAGTCACAAAAGGAGAAATACTGCATAGGACCATTATAGTGAAAGCTTAAGAAAAAGTACCCACAGTAAATGGGAGGGAAAAAACAATGATTTGCTGATTACCGGGGTGTAAAGGGGGAGGTGAAGGGAAGGAGGGGAAGGTGGAGCACAGGGTAGGGAATAGTCACAGGATAGTTTGGGTGCTAAGGGAGGGGGCAATACACAAGAAGGGGGAGGGGAATGGAAGAACAAGGCAGATGGGAGAACAATTAGGCAGGTTTGCATGAGCTAAGTGGGATAGAGGTAAATAATGATGTACATACGACCTTGAAACAACAGGGCTTTGGGATACTTGAGGCATGGTTTGAATGGGTAAAAGAGGGGAAAGGGAATCTTGGTTTCCCTTGCATACCATTATAAAATAGACACGTGAGGGGGAGAGAAAGGAATATCCAGAAACATCACCATAGAAAGATTGTAAATCCATCTTCAGCCTATAACTGATTGGAATACCTAAAATGGGGCTAGAACTTGCCCAGTGAAAGAGACTTCCTGTGGAACCTTTGCATTGCATAAGACCAGAGGTGGAATTCTGAACCCCATCCAGAATCTTCTGAGGTGGGAATATTTACTTGAAAGGACAAGTAGTCCAGCCTGAAACAGCTAGAAGAACAGAAGATACTTCTTGAAAGAAAGACCAACAGGAAAAATCAAAAACAATAAGGGCAGTCTGATTGACTACTACAAGAACAAGCAAGTTGTTCACCTAGGAGACATCAAGGCAAGCAGTCGGGTCCCCTCAGGGCAAAACCCCTTCCAAGACTAAGACTCAATGGGAATACATGAGCAGACATGTGCTCTGACTGGTGACAACATTGGTCACTGGTAAGGGGAAGTGAGGGAAAAACAGCAATGAAGCTATGAGCTAAGTCAAACCACATTCAATACACTCTTGTGAACCCAGGTGGTGACCTGGTTGGCCAGCAGTTTGGCAAGACCTGGGAACTTCTGAGTCCAGAGCCAATGACATAGCCACAGAGAACTAGAGTGGAGAATGAAGCATCCAGCTGATAAGAAGAAAGAAAGGTCATATACACAAGAACACCCACACTTGCAGATAATACCCACTGACCTGGCTCCAATGGCTGGATGATTAGAGCTCAACTAGAAGACGAAAGAAGAGGAAAAAAAGAGTAATTTGATACAATTTAATAAACTTGACATACACCTCTTGATATAGTAGCTGAAAAGAGGGAACACATCTCTACAGTGAGGATCATTCCCACCCCCACTGTATACAAGATGGGCAACTTGGACATTGGCTACACAAAATGGGGGGGCGGGGTGCTACAAAGGCAGGAAGTGACTGGCTTACAAGTTTTCAAGAGGGAGCCTAGATCCAGAGGGCAAGGAAGAAGGTAGAATCTCCACTGAGTAGTATCCAATCTGTCTGAGTGGGGCTAATGAAAGGAGATGGGGATGGCACTCATGTGGCACAGCATTGAGTAATTACTACCAGGACTATCTGTGAGGGTTGCATATGTAAAGGGATATGTTTTGTAGCAAAAGGAGGTGAGTGGTTGACTTTGCAGGCCAGGAGTGGAGGGCCCTGGGGCCATCAAGGGAGAAGAGTGGAGTGCGGGACCCTACCCAGAGAAAAAGTGACCATCAGAGATGGAGACAGAGACGATGATATAGAGAGACGGAGTGGCTTGAAACTCTAGATCCAGAGAGGGAGAAGGGCTGTGTGCTGATGACCAAGGGGCAGGCTTGCAGGGTACAGCCTTTGTTTGGTTGATGATGCATGGAGGGGATTGTAACCACGGCAATGTAACAATATACAATAGGATGAATGTAAAACTAATGTCCTCCCATGTAAACGATCACACAATTCACAATAAAACAGTTTTTAAAAAAAGATGGAGGAAGACACATTAACAACCTACAATATGCAGATGATATACAACTTTACTTGCTGAAAATGAAAAGGACTTAAAATAGTTACTGATGAAAATCAAAGACCACAGCCTTTGGTATAAGTTGCATTTGTCAATGTAAAGAAAAAATCTGCACACTGGACCAATAAACAACATCACAATAAATGGGGAAATGATTGAAGTTGTCAAAGACTTCCTTTTGCTTGGATCAACCATCAACACTCATGGAAGCAACGGTCAGAAAGTCAAAGGATTTATTGCTTTAGTCAAACCTGTTGCACAAGACCTCTTTAAAGTATTCAAGAGCAAAGATGTCAGTTTGAGGACTAAGATATATCTAAGGATATATATATATATACCAAGTCATGGAAATTTCCATAGCTTCATATGCATGTGAAAGTTGGACTATGAATAAGGAAGACCATAGAAGAATTGATGCATCTGTGTTATGATATTAGGGAAGAATATTAAAAGTATCATGGACTGCCAGAAGAACAAACAAATCTGTTTTGAAAGCAGTATAGCCAGAATGCTCCTTAGAAGTTTTCATGGCAAGACTTCAGACCTATTATCCAGAGGTACTGGTCCTGGAGACAGATACCACATTTGTCAAATGGAGGGTCAACAAAAAAAGAGAAAGACCCCCAAGGAGATGGATTTTCACATGGCAGCTGCAACGGGCTCAAGCAAAACAATGATTGTGAGGACGGTACATGACCCGTCAGTTTTTGGTTCTGTGTGTGTAGAGGATCTCTATGAGTCAGAACCAACTTGACTCATGTAACAACAATAACAAATAAGGCTTCTGTGAGTCATATTGAGCTTGATGGCATTGGGTTTGGTTTTTGGTTTGACCTCACCCCATAGATTCTGATTTTTAAAACTTAGGGTGGAGCCCAAGCATCTGAATTGTTAACAAACTTTCCAGGTGATAAATGCACATCAATGCTTGAGATTAGCTGTGGTTGCCCTTTCACATGCTGCTTTCTGCTCCCCACCACACCCCCACACAGCCTGAGAGTACCTCAGGGACAGGGAGTGAATTGTCATCACCTCTGTGTTCCCAGGAACCAATGTAGTGCTAGTCATAGTTTATGTGTTCAATAAATTTTTTGTAGAAATCTTGAGTAGCAGTGCATGGCTTGGCACCCTTTGCTAGTATTCCACAGGTAGGAGCTTCTCACACCTGCTACAAGTTCCCTGGGACTCAGCTCACATTGTGCCTGAGGGGCCTAGTTTGCAACATGTGCCACACGCCAGCACCTACAGTTACCAATTACCCACTTGGGGCTCTTGTCTTCTGGAACCCCTGCTGCCACAGCCCTTCCTGTATCACATGTTGCCTGCTCAAGGAAAGCCAGGTGAATGTCATCTGACAATAAGTCAAGTATAATTGGGAAGGTAGAGATCTGCAGGCAGACACAATAGGGCATGCCAAAACAGCACAGCAGTGTTCACTGGGTAATCTGACTATGATTATCCATATATGTTGTTGTTGTTAAGTGCTGCTGAGTCACTTCTGACTCATAAAGATCCTATATAGGTTTTTCAAGAGGCAGCTAGTAGGTTTGAACTATGGACCTTGTGATTGTCAGTCCAGTGCTTGTCCTACAGTGCCATACCATCACTTCTATCCATATATAGTTGATGCAGTATTTCTCATCTTTTCCTTGATCCCTTTTTTAGGCACTCTTTTTTTCTTGATTTTTTTTTTTTTCTCTAATGTTTCTGAGGAGTGCACTCTCGAAAAACCATAAGCTGTTAGAATTCTCCTTGCTCCAACCCTCAATGCCCATTTTGTAGATTAAGAAACTGAATGTCCAAAAAAGAACCATGAATTATCAAGACCTCTTGGCTAGTTAGTGCCAGATGCACGCCCAGGACTTGCAGATGCTGAGGTTGCTTCTGTTCCCAGTATCTCACCTGCAGTTGCCATATGCCTGCTAGATGGTCCTTTTAGTAACGTGTGATGTTAGGTTTAGACTTTCATCTCTTGAAGAACAATCTCTCTCCAGTATCCAGCCTTTCACTATACCTAAAGGGAAGAAAGCATGCACATACATTGAGCATTCATACTTTTACAACGCACCAAGCTTTGACCATTCTACACTTTAAAAAGCATCCTGAGAGCTAAAGAGCACCTAGCTGAGTGACCAACATCAATGAATTTTAAGGAAACAGGGGATTTGAGGGGTTAGGGGCTGTGTCTAAATCATTCCTGTAGCAAAATGACAGACCTAGGATTTGAACCCAAATTTCAGAGTCTTCAGTCAACTTTGTGATTACACTTGCCTGGTCCCAGGAAGCTGTATTTCTGCTCACTAGGTGATAAATGAACATGGTACCTGACCAGGGCTCCTTAATAGTCTGAGAAGCTCTTTGTTCCCCAGCTCAGAGCAGGGCTTGCTAACCTCAACTCTCCAGGGATGAGGAAGCTAGTGAGTGATACATTCCCCCTGGTGTGACTACGTGTCTAATTCCTTCTCAGGGCCTTCTTAAGCCCTTGGCCTCAATTATGTTCCACGATCAGCAAGTGACACAAATTAATTATCTGCTGGGAAAAGAAAGGCTTTCTTTTATCTGTTTGAAAGTAGTCACCTTCTCATTTCAAGGATTGGCCTCATAAATTCCAAGGAAGGGCAAAGAAGATGGCTGTCAGTAGGAGAGACAGAGAGAGAAAGAAGAAGGAAAGAAAGAAATCCAGGCAAAAATGAAGAACAAGAAGAGAAAGGAAAGAGAGGGGCAGAGTCTGTATGTGTTAATGCAGTATCGAAAGTTCATTGATAAAAGAAACGTTGAAACCAGCAGGGCACAAAGAAGAAGGTAGCTAATTTTAAGGAAGAGTAGATGTCAGGGAGTGTTGTGATATTTAGCTGCATGTGTAGTTGAAAGACTTAGAAAATGTAAGATCCCTGTTTTATTCACAAGGCTTGGCATTCAGTAGATGATCCATAAACATCCATCTTGTGAATGGATGAATTAATCAGTAGACACTGGCCAAGCAAATGGGGCAGGTAAAGCCATTCAGGAAAGAATATGGAGATAGTTGGAATGATCAGCAGTTTATTGTAATTGAGCATAGCGTATATGCTGAGGGATGGAGGGGTAGATGGGAGGTTGGAGGGTGTTTACGATTGAATTGGGTTCCCACAAAAGAAATGTGGAAGTCCTGATCTCTAGTACTTGTGAGAGGGAAGGTGACCACGTGAACATGGAGCCAAGGAGCATCAAGGATCTCTTGAAATCTCCAGAAACTAGGAAGGAAAACATGGAACACATTCTCCCTTAGAGTCCTCAGAAGGAAGCAACATGACTGATGCCCTGATTTTGGACTCCTAGCCTCCAGGGCTGGGAGACAATGCATTTCTGGTTTTGCAAGCCACCCAACTGTTGCACTTTGATATGGAAGCCCTAGGAAATTAATCCAGAGGAGTGAGCAGGCAGAAACTACAGATCTAATGGCTCTGTGCTTAAAGTCCTTGATAATAATGGAATAACAGCAGCAAATCCCTTTTGCATCTAAAATCGCTTTCATCCTCACAGTCACTCTGTAAAGGACACAAGAAGGCTCTGTGATAGTTTGCCAAGGTCACAGAGCAGAAACCAGTACCTGATTCTGAACCCAAATCTTCCCATGATGGGATCTGCCTCAGTGTAATTCCCATTCATTAGTGTCTTTCCTCCAGCAACTGATTATCCACTGGCCTGGTTCACAATATGGACATGTGTTTTCATGGAAAATAAAGGGGTAAATTTGCCCAAAAAGAAAATCCAGACTATTCACTCAAATGGCAAGTGGGAAGTCATTTTTTTTTTTTTTTAAATCATATACTCTTCCCAACTTGTGGATGCCTGTTAAAAACAAACCAAAAGAAAAAAAGCGAAACAAAAACACAGTTGCCCTTGAGTCAGATCTGGCTCATGATAACTCCATGTGTGCCAGAGTAGAGCTGTGCACCATCATGTTTCAATGGTTGATTTTGGGGCAACAGATTACCAGGCTTTTCTTCCAAATCACTTAGGGGTGGACTTGTACCTCCAGCCTTCCCTTTAGCAGCCAAGCAAGTTAACAGTTTATAACATCAGGGACTCTCTGAATCCCTACTGTTACCCCCATTCCCTTTGGGTTTGGCAAGTATGCCTACTGAACCATTTCCCTTGTTTTGCCAGGCTAAAAGAAGAGAAATACCCTAGATAAAGTGGTAAACAGGCATCTGCACCAAGAATCAGGCACTCACCAGGCCATGGGCCCTGGAAATGTGCTGAGAATGAGACGTAAGGGTGTAGAGGCACCATCCTTAGCCTCAACAGACCTGGACTACATGAGGCAGGAGGCCCTGGAACACCAGAAGAACGGATGATGTGGAGAGTGAGCCATTCTTCATATACGCTTCTTGCAAAGGCAGTGAGAGGCGGTGTTACAAAGGACTGCAACCTGGGTTTGAATTCTGGATTTGCCACTTGTTGGCTAGACAAATGGAGGTATAACAATGCCATCCTATGCATGTGCAGAGAATGTTATATTGTTATATCTGGATTTGCCTAGCCAACAAGTAGTGAATGCATTGTACAATCCACCTACATAATCTTGTGTGGATCTCAATAGTGTGATAGGTAGAGGAAGTATTTATTACAATTTTCTAGATGAGATAACAGGATCAGAGAGTGATTTGGCCAAAGTCACTCCAAAAGCAATAGACTGGACTCTTTTACACTCTAAATTCCATGATCTCCTGCTATGCTACACCGCATAGAAAAAGCCAAGGCCCCTGAGCAACACCAACAAGGAATCTTAGCAAGTACCAGAAGTCCAAAAGCCAAAGTATGGATTTGAGATCCCCAAGGTCTTATGCCAAGGGGCCTAGAGAACAGAAAACTGAACCTCATTAGCATAGAAGCAGGCACCCCAGGACTTCTGAGATGCCTTACCAGCTTCCAGGGTCCCCTGCCCACTGCCCTTCTCTCCCAGTTTGCTGCCTAATTATAGAGCTGTTGATGCAAATTATTCTAATAACTGGTGCTAATTTATACACATTTACATAGAATTTGCAATTCATTTGCTGTCCACAGTTAGTCAGACTTCACTAATTCAGACCAATATGGAGTCGTCTAATCAGAAACGAGAAGTCTAAATTACAGAATAATTCTGTAGCTTATCACAACTGAGTTTTACCTTAACCAGGAGAATGCTTTAAAGTTAAGAGTGTAAGGCAAAAATATTGTTGTTGTTAGGTGCCATAGCATTGGTACCAACCCATAGCAACCCTATGCACAGCAGAACAAAACACTGCTCGACCATGGGCCAAC
>NW_006408526.1:27801650-27812433 GCF_000296735.1 Chrysochloris asiatica
TCTACTTTGAGGAGGCAGCTCTTCCCCATTCGCATTTTGAGTGCCTTCCAACCTGAGCGGTTCATTTTCTGGCACTATATCTGATAGTGTTTCTCTGATATTCATAAGGTTTTCAGTAAATAAATATTCGGAAGTAGTTTATCACTCTTTTTTCCCAATCTGTCTTTGTCTGGAAGCTCATCTGAAACCTGTCCACCAGGGGTGACCCTGATGGTATTTAAAATACCGGTAGCAAGCATAGCTTTTAGAATCATAGCAACTCACAAGCCACAACAGTACGGCAAACTGACAGACAAGTAGTGGAAACTTGGCTTAGGTCTAGATAATTTGGTCAGGCAGTTCATGAAGCTGATTCAGAGAACACACATGAGGCAACCATTTTGGGTTTTGTGAGCTATATGCTCTTGGTGACACTGGAGAAAATATGTCCACAGACTCTTAGGTCATGTTCCCTAATATCCTGAGCATCCTGCATAGTAATTTATTGGGACAGGGGTAGGAGTGGGAAGAAGAGGGAACACTCTTAGGATAGCGGGAAGCAAGGGAGGCCAGAGAGAAATGCTAAGTAAGAATGTGCTGTCAGCTAGCAAGTGTCTGTAGACTGATACCATGGGGAACTGCTATCCAGAGCACTAAATCCACACACAGTCTGGCGTTTGTCCCTCCCAGGCAAGTAATTGATTGAGTTTGGCTGAGGGGGTAATTATAGGTGTGGGTTGTAGATGGCCAATGCTCTCAGGGGGTGAGGTTTTCTTGGTAGGGCACACAAGCATCTATTAAAGTCCACCCCTTGCACAGTTCTGATCCACTTGTTTCTACTATTTAATTTATTCCATCTAGGTAAAGCACCTCCAGGATTCTGATTGGTCACAGTTTCCTGAAAAACAAAAACAAAAGAAGCACTAACTGTGTCTTGTTACTTACTCCCAAGGCCATAATTTCTCTTCCGCTTCTACTTCTACCACCCACTCTAGATTCTTCTCAAGTTTAACTAACACTTCTGCTGGTCTAAATGGCTTATCTGGCAAGTAGATGAAACACGGGCTGTCCAAGCTAGGAGTCAATAACACCTGATAAATGAGTCATAGCATGATTCCAAATTGTGTAATACATTGCTTCCACATGTCAAAGAAGTTTACTAGGCATTATGTGCTAAGTGTTGGAATCCTGGTGTGGCACTGTAGGATAAGCCCTGGATTGCAAGATAGGTTTGAACTAGAAGGGCAACCCTTCAAATCCACAGCAACTCCTTGGAAACCCTGTACAGGGTCACCATGAGTTAGAAGTGACTCAAAGGCACTACACAAAAAAACAACACTGTGTTAAATGTTATAATAGAAAGAATTGTTGTTATTAGGCGATGTGGAGTTGGTTCCTGCTCATAGCGACCCTATAGAGGTTTCCTGAGGCTGTAAATCTTTACAGGAGAAGAAAGTCACATCTTTCTCAAATGGGGTAGGTGCTGGTTTGAATTGCCAACCTTGTGGTTAGCAGTCAAATGTTTATCCTACACTGCCACCAGTGCTCCCAAGAGGAGGTATGCTGTTGTTGTTGTTGTTTAGTGCTGTCGAGCCAGTTCTGACCCATAGCGACCCTGTATAGGGTTTCCAAGGAGCTGCTGGTGAGCTTGAGCTGCCAACCTTGTGGTTCAAACTGACTTTGCTGTCAAGCACGTTAACACACAGCGCTGCATCAAGACTTCAGTAGGAGGTATTTGTTGTTGTTTAGTACCATCAAGTCAGTTTCAACCCATAGCGACCCTGTATAGGGTTTCCAAGAGCAGTTGGTGAGTTTGAACTGGCAACCTTGTGGTTCAAACCGATTTTGCAGTACAGTGCATTAGCCCACAGTGCCACACCAGGACTCCAATGGGAAGTATGTTGTTGTTGTTAAGTGCCATTGAGTCAATTCCAACTCATAATAACCCTGTATAGGGTGTCCCAAGAGCAGCTAGTGAGCTTGAGCCACCAACCTTGCAGTTCAAATGGCTTTACAGTCTGGCACATTAACCCACAGTGCCACACCAGGACTCCTAATAGGAGGTATGTTGTTGTTGTTATATGCCATGGAGTCTGTTCTGACTCATAGAGACCCTGTACAGGGTTTCTGAGACTGTAAATCTTTACTGGAGCAGAAAGCCTCATCTTTTTCCCGCTGAACAGCTGGTAGTTTTGAACTGCTGACCCTGAGGTTCGCAGCCTGATTTGTAACCACTATGCAGTAATAATATGCCCTTTACATTGGAGCACATATCCCCGGGCCAATAATATCCCCAAAACTTCTACAATATGAAAGACACCTACATCTCTGTAGAATGTATCATTAAGCCTTTGAAGGCATGTATCTTTCCAAAGTGTCCAGAGGCTTTATCACTTCTTGTTCACTGGATCCAATTAATAGGGCAACATCAATTCAGTGGATCATTCTAATATTTCATAGGACTTCCAGACAGTCTAGGACCCTTTGGATTATATTATGAACAGGAGAATTAATAGCCCCCTTGGGACAACATGGTAAATGTATACTTTTGTCTGTTCCATAAGAATCCTAGTGCTGGTTTTGATTTTCCTTCAAATGGGTAGGAAAACAAATACATCCAACCAGATCAATAGCTAAATACCATTTAGCCAAGGCCATGTTAATCTGCTCTAATAAATATGTCATGATTGGCACAACAGTAACAACTGGGACTATTGCTTCATGAAATTTACACTAGTCCACTGTGAGCTGCTGGGATCCATCTGAGTTTTGTAGAGGCTGGACTGATGAATTATATGGAACTATGACTGGTGCGGCACTGTGGGCTAATATGTCAGACTGCAAAGTCATTTGAACTGCTCCTTGGAAACCCTGTACAGGGTCGCTATGGGTTGGAATGGACTCGACGGCACTTAACAACAACAACAACATGACAGGCATCACCACCTTGAAATTTTTTAGGGCATACCAATATTTTCTGTCCCCTCTCTGGGATATCTATACTGTTTTTGATTGATGATCCTGCTTTGGGTGGGTGCAATTTCTACTCAATAGTTTTTACCCTAGTACTAACTCAATGGCACCTAAAAAAACAGCCACCATATACTATAGATCAAGGAGTTCTGGTAGCGTAGTGGTTACAAATCAGGCTGTGAACCGCAAGGTCAGTAGTTCGAAACTACCAGCTGCTCTGTGGGAGAAAGATGAGGCTTTCTGCTCCCATAAAGATTTACAGCCTTGGAAACCCTATACAGGGTTACTATGGGTTGGAACCGACTCAATGGCACTTAGCAACAATACTATAAATCAAGAAATGGATGTAAAAGTTATATCTTGTGCTTTTCTTCTCCAGTGCCTGGTTATGCAAGTAAATAGCTGTAGGATGTTTTGAGAAAGAACTGGGGTGAGGACCATCATGGTATACGCTTCCCACGGTGTTACAGGACTCCACTTCATAGGAACCTAACCTCTCTGCTAGTCATTGAGTTTCGGGCTTGATAACTAACTCAAGAATGGAAACTGGTCAAGTGATCAGAGCTTTTCACTGGGGAAACTGAGCTCAGCCTTAGGCTGATCCATTGTTAATCTCTTGTGTATACGTATATATTAAGGAATATCTTTTATATTTAAGAGTGTTGCTTCAAAAAGTTCATGGAATAGTTTCTTTATCTTTCCATTCCATTTTCCCACAAACTTTTTGATGCCGCTTTGTATATATTCTATGTCTTGCCTCTAGGAACACTATGTTTTATGTACTATTTCTAGAAAACCCTGCGGGTTGTGATCTTTGGGTTACCATTCTAACCTTGTTGCTCATTGCAGAAATTATGCCCACCTCACTTTTGGCAACTAGATGTTGCATGGCCTCTACTATTCTGGGATTTTATTATCCCCATTTTTTCGAGGGACCCCAGTTCTAGAACAGGATCTCCACTAGGCCTACAGAGACTCCTTCTCATGCTCACCCCTCTGAGCCTTTTGAGTTCTTCCTACATGGTTTATTACAATAGTTCTGGCCACTGTACTTTCTTTAACGTGGACCTTTGCTTTTTCCAAGTTTCTGAAAGCCACCCCAGCAGTGTAGTAGAACTGTGATTTAGGGCTATTGCCAAGACATTATGTACTGGAGAGTACCCTAGATTGAAAACTCCATTCTGCTTGGTATTCTGGTCCTTTCCCCAATCCAAAATCTCTGCATCCACTCATGGTCCCTGCCAGTATGTTCTATCCAGCTTCTACAGTCTGAACCTACTGAGATTTGGCCCTAGTTTGTGAATCTGGTAGACCCTGGGGACTGCAAGTATTATCTTTAAAGAAGCTGTCTAATTTGAAAGCTCCCTAAAGCCAATCTTTTAACAAGGCTAATCAAGTAGGTTCAAATGCTTATGCAAACTCTGTGGCCTTCAGTTCTCAACTACATCTATCTGGATATTCCCATTCCAAGTATCATGGTTCCACACCTTCCCTATAAGGTCCTCCTTTGGATATGGGAGACTTCCCTAAGTTGAGAATCTTTGAATCTCTGCCACTCCTACAATTAAGTCTCATGGCTAGTCTTTAGCTCTGTCTGTCTCTGGTTGCAGGAATGGAAGGACTCTATCAATGCTGCCATTTTGCTTTGAATTTTAATGAATAGATTTGAGTCTACCATTTTCTCTCGTTACTAAATCAGTGGCATTAATCGAAATCCACCCTATTCCATCATGTTTATAGCTGCTATTTTCCTCAAATATCTGAGACACTGCATAAGTGACAGCATCCTTTCCCAGGTCATCTAGGTGAAGGTCTTAGGAACCCTTCCAAGCACTGTTAGGACTCTACTCACCCTCAGCAGTGGGATTCGATCCTTGTTGTTATTGTGGAGTGCTGTGGACTCAGTTCTGACTCACAGAGACCATATATATGGTTTCCAAGAGTGACTAGTAGGTTTGAACTGGTGACCTTGTGGTTAGTAGTCCAGTGCTTATCCTACAGCACCACAATAGGGTCCATTGTATCCTTGTTGTTGTGTTAAGTACCATTGAGTCACTTCTAACTCATGAGATTCTGTATAGGGTTTCTGAGGAGCAGTTGGTGGGTTTTAACTGCCAAACTGGTGATTCATAGTCCAGTGCTGATCCTACAGTGCCACTTAGAGTCTGTCCCTCTCCCCCCCCTTTTATTTTCCTCTCTATTTTTTTTAGGACCACTCTTGATACTAAGAAGCTCTGGTAGTGTAATGGTTACGAATCGGGCTGCTAACCTCAGGGTCAGCAGTTCGAAACTACCAGCTGTTTTGCAAGAAAAAGATGAGGCTTTCTACTCCTGTAAAGAATTACAGCCTCGGAAATCCCGTACAGGGTCGCTATGAGTCAGAACTGACTACACGACACATAACCACCACCACCACCTGATACTAAATGTCTTAGGTCAGAGTCCCTAATGACAGAGCCTGAGATAGAGACTCTTTCTCAAATTATTTATTGGGGAAGTATGATCCAGAGAGAGAGAGAGAGATTAAGGAAAGAAAAACATGATTGAGGAAAAGTTAAACTGGAGATTTGGGATCTTTTTTCCCCTAGAACAGTAAAGACAGGGCAGACAGTTGAGGGCTGTCTGCCGACAGCACTCCCAGAAGCGAACAGGGTAAGTCCTTCAGGAGGTTTAGGGAGGAACAGTGCAGCACCCTCTCTATCAGCCACCCTACAGCAAGGGGAGAGAAATCTTCCAAGGGAGATACATGTGAACTGGATCTTGAGGGATGAGTGTGATCTAGGGTCTTATGTTCACAACTTAAGAAATTTGCATTAGTAAGCCTTTTCTAGACACATCAACACCTCTTAATCTAATTGGTTTTCCAGCCCCTAATGAGGGCCTGGTGTGGCACTGTGGGTTAATGCGCCAGACTGCAAAGCCATTTGAACTGCAAGGTCGGTGGTTCAAGCTCACCAGCTGCTCCTCGTAAACACTATACAGGGTCACTATGGGTCAGAACCAACTTGATGGCATTCACAACCACAAGAACTGTGGAGTCCTGGTGTGGTGCTCTGGGTTAATGTGCTAGACTACTAAGTTGAAGTGAACCACAAAGTTGGCAGTTCAAGCTTACCAGCTACTCCTTGGAAGCCCTATATAGGATAGGAACTGACCCCATGGCACCTAACAACAACAACAACAACATGAGTCCTTACTGAATGGACAGCACTTCGCAGCAACAACAACAATGAAAGCCTACTTTGTGGTTGTTCCTAGATTTGCATCTCAAAGTAAGTCTGTATTGTCCCAATATACTGGCAAGGATATTGAGACTTAGAGAGACAGATACAATTGCCCAAGATCTCACAGCGGCTAAGGGGCAAAATCAGGATTGGGTATGAAGTCTATCTGGCTCCAAGTGCAGGCCTCATCCCAAGCCAGACAAAGGAAGAGCAAAGTGCTGGGTGATTGCTAGACCCTGCCCTGTCCTGCTCAATTCTTCAATGCCAGATTAAGAATTACACAATTATGTTATTTTATACTGAAGATTTTCCTGGAAAGAAGCAATTAGGAGCCATTAACTAGGATACCTATTCTTGCTTTTGTTTTCCTTTTTAAAAACAAGCTGGAAAATATGCCTTAATTAACTTGCTTGCTGTTCTATCACTTTGTTGAACTGTAATGTCTTGTGTGTTGCTGTGACACTAGAAGTTAAGCTATCAGTATTTCAAATGCCAGTAGGATCAGCCACAGTGGGCAGGTTTCAGTCAAGCTACCAGACTAAGACCGACTGGGAGGGAAGGACTTGGCAATCTGCTTCTGAAAAAAGTATCCACTGAAATCTTAAAGATAGCAGTGGAACCCTGTCTGATATAGTGCCTGAAGACTAGCCCCTCAAGTTGGAACATGCTCAAAATATGACTGGGGAAGAACTTCCCCCTCAAAGTAGAGCTAACCCTAACAGTATGGATTGAGTAACGCTGCAGGGATCTTCATATACTGATATAACATGGCTTCAAGTTAGAAGAAAGAGCTTCAAACATCCAATCAAAATTAAAACGTGGAATATGCAAAGTATGGAGCTAGGAAAATTGGAAGTCATCAAAAGGGAAATGGAATGCATAAAGACCAATATCTTAGGCATTAGTGAGCCAAAATGGACTAGTATTGGCCATTTTAAATCAGACAAGCAAACATTCTCTTATACTGGGAAAGACAAACTGAAGAGGAATGGTGTCACATTTATCATCAAAAAGAACATTTCAAGATCTATCCTGAAGTACTACATTGTCAATGATAGAATAATATCCAAATGCTTACAAGCAAAATCAGTTAATGCAACTATTATTCAAATTTACCTACCAACCATTAATGTCAAGTATGAAGAACTTGGATTTTTTTACCACCTTCTTCAGTCTGAAATTGATCAAGTATGTAATCAAAATGCATAGGTAATTATTGGTGACTGGAATGTGAAAACTGGAAACAAAGAAGAGTCAGTAGTAGGAAAATATGTCCTTGTTGATAGAAATGATGCTGGATATTTCAAGATAAAAATTTCCAAGACCGACAGTTTATTCATTGCAAATAACTTTTCAACAACATAAATGAGGACTATAAAAGTGAACCTCAATGGATGGAATACACAAGAATGAAATCAACTACATCTGTTGGAAGAAATGATGAAGAAACTCAGTTATCATTAGTAAGAATAAAGCTGGGAACCAACTGTGGCATTATCTTCTCAAAGGCACGTTCAAGTTGAAGCTGAAGAAAATTTTTAAAAGTCTGTAACGATCAAAGTATAACCTCAAGTATATGCAATCTGAATTTAGAGATCATCTCAAGAACAGATTTGATACACTGAATACTAATGACTGAAGGCCAGACAAGTTGTAGGATGGCATTAAGGATGTCATACATGAAGAAAGCAAAGCATTATCTAAAAGATAGGAAAGAAAGAAAAGACCGGTGTCAGAAGAGACTGAAATTTGCTGATGAACATGGAGTAGCTAAAGCAAAAGAAAGAAATGCTGAAGTAAAAGAACTGAACAGAAGATATCAAAGGCTGACTCCAGAAGACAAAAAAATTTAACATTTTAATTAGAAAATGAAAGGGGAAAAGCATGCTTTGGTATTTCTCAAGTTTAAAGAACTAAAGAAAAAGATCAAGCCCTGAGTTGCGATATTGAAGGATCTTTGGGGGAAAATATTGAACAATTCAGGAAGCACCAAAAGAGAGAATACACCAAGTAAAAATGGTTGGTCAATGTTAAATCATTTCAAGAAGTAGCATACAATCAAGAACCAATGGCATTGAAGGAAGACGTTTAAGTTTCACTGAAGATATTGGCAAAAAAAAAAAAAAAAGGTTCTCCCCAGAACTGGGGGAACACCAATTGAGATGTTTCAATAAATGATTGCAACTCTGGAAGTACTCACTTGGCTATACCAAGAAATTTGGAAGACAGCTATCTTACTTAGCCAACTGACAGGGAGAGATGTAAATCTGTGCCAATTCCATTGAAAGGTGATCCAAAAGAATGTGAAAATTAATAAACAATAGTATTAATATCACACATGTAAATTTTTTCTAATTGCCAGAAATTCAAACCAGATTCAGAGGAGGATATGAAACTAGGGAGGCCAATGATGATGTTATAGATGGATCTTACCTGAAAGTAGCTAATATGAGAAAGGTATTTACTTGTATTTTATAGACTGCATGAAGGCATTCAATTGTGTTGTTGTTTTTAAGTGTTATTGAGTCATATCTAACCCATAGCAACCCTGTATTGGGTTGCCAAGGAGTAGCTGGTGAGCTTGAATTACCAACCTTGCAGTTCAAATGGCTTTGCAGTCTGGCGCATCAACCCATAGCGCCACACCAGGACTCCTTCAACTATGTGGATCATGTTAAATTTTGGATAACATTGCAAAGAATGGGAATTCCAGAACATTTCATTGTGCTCATGTGGAATCTCTACATAGCCAGTAGTTTGAACAGATAAGGGGATACTGAGTGGTTTAAAATCAGGAAAGATGTATGTCATGGTTGTATCCCTTCACCATACTTATTCAACCTGTATGATAAGCAAATAACCTGGAGAAGGTAGACTATATGAAGAATATAGCCACAGGATTGGAGGAAGACTCAGTTCCAACTTGTTAGAGACAGAAGATACAACCTTGCTTATTGAAACTTAAGCACTTAACTGATAAAGATCAAAGGCTACAACCTTTAGTTTATATTATACCCCAACATGCAGAAATCAAAAGTACTCACAACTACACCAGTAAGCAACATCATGATAAACAGAAAAGCTTGAAGTTGTCAAGGATTTCATTTTACTTTGATCCATAATCAATATTCATGAAAACAAATGACATATTGCAATAGGCAGATGTGCTGCAAAAGATTACTTTAAAGTGTTAAGTAGCAAAGATATCATTTTGTGGACTAAGGTGTGTCTGACCCAAGCCATGGTATTATTCTCTATCACCTCATATGCATGCAAAAGCTTGTCAATGAGTAAGGAAAACTGAAGAAGAGTTGATGTGTTGGATTATGGTGTTGGCAAAGAATTTTTTTCTTTTTATTGTGAATTAGGTGCAGGTTTGCAGAGCAAATTGGTTTTCCATTCAACAATTCATGTACATTCTTTCATTTCAGTGACTGCAATCCCCACAATGAAACATCACCTATCCCACTTCCTCCCTACATTTCCGGTTTCCATTCCTCCTTTTTTCCTAACCTTCTGAACTTTTTCCTTGAGTAAATCCTGCCCTTTTGTTCTCAAATGATTGTTTATCTAAAGCGTGGTACCTCCCAGGGACTTGTCTATTGTCACTGAAACTTGAACTCTGAGAGTGAGTTCATTTCCAGATCTTAAGGGTGACTAAGGCCCATACTCTCAGGGATCCCACCAAGCTCCATCTGACCAATAACAACTGCTCTGAAAGGGCTCACAATCGAAGGTTCCTGAGAGAGTGGAAGAAAACTGTGTAACGAAATTCGCAATCATAGAAAGACCAGGTTGGAAAAGAATAGTAATGATACTATGAACTGCCAACAGAAGGAACAAATCTTTCTGGAAGAAGTGCAACCAGAATAGTCCTTAGAAGAAAGGATGGTGAGACTTCATCTCACATACAAGTGGGCTTCAAAAAGTTTGTGGGAAAATGTAATTAAAAGATAAGGAGCCCCTCTAAGACTGAAACTCAAATGGAACACATGAGTAGGCATGCAAGCTTGCTGGTGACCACATCGGTCTACTGGTGAGTGGCGGGATGGAGGGGGGCCAAGGCAGCAATGAAGAAATGGGCTGAATTCAACCACGTTCCATAGACTCCCATTGACCTGGAGATGAGAGAAAGAAGAGGAAGAGTTGGTTGGTCCAAAGTGTGGTGAGACCTGGGGACACATGAGCCCATGGACAAGGACATAGCCACAGAGGGCTAGAACATCCAGCTTATATGAAGTGAGGGTAGATGCACAAGAACACCCAAACTTCAGATAGTACCCATTTGACCTAGCCTCGATGGCTTGATAATCAGAACTCAACTAGAGGAAGATTAAAAAAAAAAAAAAGAAAGAAAAGATTTTTGATAAAGAAAAGAAGGGTAAATTGCTACAATTGATGAACTTGACCTATACTCATGGAGGTTGTTGCTGTTGTTAAGTGATACCAAGTCAGTTCCAGCCCATAACGACCCTGTATAGGGTTTCCAAGGAAGGGCTGGTGAGCTTGAACCACTAACCTTGCAGTTCAAATGGCTTTGCAGTCTCGTGCATTAACCCACAGTACCACACCAGTACTCATGGAGGTAGTAACTCTAAATACCAACA
>NW_006408526.1:27813951-27838722 GCF_000296735.1 Chrysochloris asiatica
CAATATTGTTAGCACATAAAATACTCCATTTTGTGGGGGGAAAGGGGCAGATGTCATGAATTCAGTGTCTCCAAAGCTGGACCATGGAAACAAACACCTTTCCCACCTAGTTTTGAAAGACTCCCTCTTGGGTCCCAGGAGGAGGGATTCCCCGACGTTAACACCCGTTAGTCACCTTGGCACAAATGCCATGTGATGTGGAAAAAAATACAATTTGTTTTTACATCTTCATAGCCTCTTCTTCCTCTCTGCCTTCAGCATAGACTTGACTCCCAGAAACCCAGAGACCTGTTGGAATCTGACCTTGGAAAAATGATTATTCATGATTCCAGCAATCTGGACTTTCCAGTGATGCCATCTCAGTGCCACCCCTCAAAAAAGCAATGATTCCCTTGTCTAGATTGTGGGCCTTCAGATTGGCAATTCTGTCATTTTCATTTCACTTTCTGAAAGTCAGGGTCAGCTCGTGAAAAGTAACAACATACTAAATGTGAACTGTCAACCCTCACTGTAAACTTTCCCAGTTCAGAGCATCAGATGAAGACTTTGTTGGGTTTTATAGTGGATTTCTGATTTTGATAGTCCATTGAAGAAGTTTGATGTTTGTTGAAAGTTGTTTATACTATTAACAATTTTGTGTCCATGTCCTGCCTGATTATTTATAAAAAATACCATGATTATTTATGAAAAATATCTTTAATAAAGCTGGATACAGTTTGAAAAAAAAAAAGATAAGGAGGTTTTTCCATGAACATTTTGGACATGTGATCAGAAGGAACCAGTCTCTGAGAAGAGCATCATGCTTGGTAAAGTAGAGAGTCAGTGAAAAATGAGTCCCTTACAAGATGGATAGACACATTAAACTCAAATATAATAATGATTGTGAGAATGGCAGAGGACCAGAGAGTGTTTCGTTCTGTTGTACCTAGGGTCGTTATGAGTCAGAACTGACTCCATGCGCCTAGCAACAACTACCAGCTACTTTTCATTTGGAAGGCAGCAACAGAACTTCTGAGCATGTCAGCCTGCTTAAAGAGGAAATGGAAGAGAGTTTATTAAACACTTGCCTATAAGGAAAGGAAAACACAACCAGGAGGTGAAAGGTTGGATAAGAGGACTGCTCAAAATCCAGAAACTATCTATAAGTCTGATTAGCATCAGACTGCCCAAATCTGCTGGGACAAAGAGGAGAAGTGCAGACAAAGTTTTATAGCAAGGGCTCAAATGGTGAGGCGGTTGTGTGTGTGTGTATGGGGACGGGGGGGATGTAGCAAAGATTCTTCAAAAAGTAAGGGTCTAGGGATTCAGGGAGTTATTGAACGGGAGGTGAGACCCACTGGACTTCCTATTACAGGCTCAGTGCACCGTTTCCTCTCTACCCAACCTACCGCAACGTCACTGTGGTGGGAACAAGGAGAGGATGGCGTTCCTAAGAAGGAGACTGAGAAGGGAAAGTCAGGGAAGGAAGGTTCCTGGAGGGGCTCCAGAAGACAGGACCAAAGTGATGGGAAAGGGAGACAGTGTTGTTGCGTAGCACTGAATTGATTTCAACTCACAGTAGCTCTCTATAACAGAGTAGAACTCCCCATAGGATTTCTTAGAATTGACTTGATGACACACAAGAGCTTTATGTGAGCAGATCTCCAGGTGTTTTCTCCTGGTGTGGTTGGTGGGTTTGAACCATTAACCTTTCAGTTAGCAGGTGAGCTCTTAACCAGTAGTCTCCTAAATGCTACTGAAGGCAGGGAAAGAAGGTCACTCAAAGACTCCGGAAAGAAAAGAAAGTTTAGGCTATGATAAGGAGTCCTGGTATGGGGCTGTGGGTTAATGTGCCAGACTCCAAAGCCATTTGAACTTCAAAGTTGGCGGTTCAAGCTCACCAGTCACTCCTTGGAAACCCTATGCAGGGCCGCTAGAACCAACTCCACAGCACTTGACAACAACAATAGGCTCCCGTAAAGATTTACAGGGTCTCTATGAGTCGTAACCGACTCCATGGCACATAACCACCATAACCAACAGGTATAGGAAGATAAAGAAATCAACTTGTTTCCCAGCTCATTCCCCAATCCACTTTGTTCTTCTCAGCAGTTTGCTTAACAAGTTAAGGAGGCCGTACAATGTTTCCCAACATCACTCCTCCTCACTTTGCCCTCTGACCTCTAGTCTATGTGAGTCCCCAGAAGACAGCAGGCAAAGCTGCAGATTCATTCAAGCTCCATGGCTAATACCACCCTCCTCCTCCTCTTTGGTCTTTTCAGTTAGTGAAGGTCCTAGCAAACAAGAGAGCATTTTCTTCCTGGCATCATTCATTCATTTGTTTATTCATTCACCTTCATCAGTTATTTATTAACCATCATTTATATATCATCATTTATTCATTTCACAAACATTATCTAAACACCTAGTGTGCCAAATATCATGTTAAAAATAAACAATACCCTTTGAGCTCACATCTAGTGGGAAGGATAAAGCTGTAAACTATTGTCCCTACTGCAAGTGATAACATACTACAGCAAGGTAACCACAAAGGGAGTGGAGAAGTGAGTCATTCCAGGGGCGAGGGAGTGGGGAAGAAAAGGAGATGGAGTGGAGCAATGGGAATTGTGGACCTTAAGTAGATGTTAATAGGGCAGAAGAGAAAGTAAGAAAAGGGATTCAGGCAGCAGAAGCAGCACATACACAGGTATTCCCCAAACCCACTGTTGTCAAGCAAATTCTAACTCACAGCAAACCTAAAAGGCAGAGTAGAACTATCCCATAGGGTTTCCCAATCTGTAATTCTTTACGGAAGCAGACAGCTTCATCTTTCTCCTCCTAAGAGGCTGGTGGATTTGAACAACCAGACTTTCAGTTAGTAGCCCATTGCTTAACATACTGTGCCACCAGGGTCCCTCATACAAAAAATATAGAGTGAAAATGTGTGTAGGAAATGGTAAATAATCCGAGAAGGTGTCAGTATAGCCTGCACTGGACAGTAAAGGGAGGTGACCATGGAAGCCCATAGAAGTGAATCTAATTGGTTTAGACATGGAAAACAAATGAGGACATTTTAAGAAGGTTCTTAGGAAGTGGCATACAGGAGTGACACAATGGTTCAGTGCTCAATTGCTAATCAAAATGTCAGTGGTTCAAACCTACAAGCTGTTGTGCAGAAGAAAGATGTGACACACTGTAGATTGCTGTTGTTGTTGCTGTTAAATGCCGTCGAGTCCGTTCTGACCCATAGAGACCCTGTATAGGGTTTCCGAGGAGTGGCTGATGCAGTACAGTGCATTAACCCTCAGCGCCACACTAGACTATGGTTGGTCTGCAGATAGATCACAGCCTTGGAAACCCTATGGGACAGTTCTACTCTGTCCTGTAGAGTCACTAAGAGTCAGAAAGGTGACTTGATGGCAGTGAGTCTGTTTGTTTTGTTTTATAGTTAGATTTGGATTTTAAGAAATGCCAGTCTGTTAGAATAGATAATAAACACAGGCAAGAGCGGCGATGGAGAGACAAGTTAGGAGGCTGTTGAAATAGTCAAAGCAAGAGTTGATGAGGACTTGAATCTGGCGGTGATGAATGTTTGCCAAATAAGCACAAAAGTGGGTTTTGTGTGTCTAGCTTCATACTGGGGGGTGGTTGCAGAAGTGACACTATAAATATAACCAAATCATAGAGTCTCTCAACGTGTGGCTATTCCCTTCCCTTGTATTAATTTCTCAGCTGTTCTCCCTTAAGGACATGTTAGGGTTGGGGATTTGGGACCACAAATGGGTCAAGTATATTAGGTCTGGATTGTTGTCATATTACATGACCTCTGATCTCTGTGCCTCCTTACCTTTTTTCTGGACTGGAAAGTTAAGCTTGGCCCTTAGGAGTGGGATGAGCAGAGAGAAAAGTCCTTATAGAAATGTCTGACATGCTCCTTGCAGACTAAAAGCTCTGACCGATTGCCTTCCTTCTGCCTATACTCACAATACACAGAGCACACATAGTTATTTAATTGTTGTTCGGTGCCATTGAGTTGTTTCCGACTCATAGCAACCCGTACAGTGTTTCCAAGGAGCAACTGGTGGGTTTGAATCACCAACCTTGTGGTTAACTGTCCGGTGCTGATCCTATCGCACCACTCAAAGAGTCTGGTTACTTAGTTACTTAATTGTTGTCGTTGTTAAACTTTGCCGATCCAGTTTCTGTATAGATTTTCCAAGGGCAACTGGTAAGTTTGAACCACCGACCTTAGCAGTTCACTACTTATTCTATAGTGCCACACCAGGAGGAGACCAAATATCCTAGTATGGCTAGGACAGTTCCAGTTTTCAAGTCACCTATCATTTTCAAAATGTCTTAGTTTAGACAATAAAATGTAAGTTTATCTTACAAATGAACTGCAGCATCCTTTTCTATTGAGCCCGGATACAATCTCAAAAACCTTCTCAATACAACCAGCTAAGCAACAACTATCAGTTAATCAGAGTTTAACAAATATTGAAATCTATTTGCCATGTTCACTAAAAAGAAAGAACCTAAGTCTGGTATTAGCTGGACAAGCTCAGGCAAGTAATTTGATCTCTCTGAACCTCAGTTTCTCTATTTGACAACTGGAATAATATTATTACTCACACACAGGGCTAATGTAAACATCAAATGAGGTGGTGCATGAAAAGGTTCTACACATGTAGTGGTGTCATTATGGTTATTCAAAGGGCAGGATGAGCTGGCTCCGTAGAATCTTAGGAGCCTAGTCAGCATCCTTGCCCCAACTCTGCTAGAAGACCATGATCCTCCTTGGGAAGGAAGATGATGATGCCAGCATACCTAACTCCTCCTGGAATCTAGACCGTGCTTCCCCTAGCCCCTCACTTCTTTAGAAACAAATAACAAACCCCTCCATTGTCCTCCACCCTTCAGATCAACTCCATCAAGAACCGAGGCTTCTCTTTGTACTACAGCAAACACATATCTCTTATTGACGCTCCTCTGGGACCCTCTGTGGCAACACACACACAGCTTTCAAGTTGAGAGTGTGTTTAATGCACAAGGGCTCCGTCTCAGTTCAAGGACAGTATTTTAAGTCCTGGAGAAGACAGAAACAAAGTTTTGATCGCAGAGAGAAACAGATTCTTAACAGACTTGAATGATAGATAAAACATCACAACCCCATCTGATTGTAGCAGGCAGCTCTGAAGAGACAGTAAAAGAGAAACAATTGATTGTGAAGCCAGACTTCTAGATCAGTCACAAGCCAGATTCCTGACCTAAGTTGGTACCAGTTTCTACACTTGGGGAGGGAAAGGGGCTAGACATGTGGGCTGCTGAGGATAGTGGGCAGAAGAAATGGGACCAGCAAGTATGGAGGGCTTCAGGGCAAACATAAGTTTGGGGACATCACCTCCTTTGAAAGATTACTGCCTAGAGATATCACCTGACTGAATCATAAAAGTCATAAACGGCAAGACCTCTGCTCCTGACCTGTAATCATCAATGTTGTAGATTGAATTCTTGGCCCCTTACCTGTGAACATGACCTTATTAGGAAATAAGGAATTCTTTTTGCTATATTAATAAGATTATACTAAGGTTCTAAAGGTTCTAAAGCTAGTCACTTCTAATTTACAAAAAGAGTGGAAAAGACACAAACATACCATATGAAGACAGACAAACATGGCAGATGCATCTATTAGCACAGGAACGCCAAGGACTGCTGGCAGCTACTGCTATTATTCCAGAACACTTAATTGTGCTCATGTGGAACCTGTACATAGACCAAGAGGCAGTTGTTCGAACAGAACAAGGGAACACAGAATGGTTTAAAATTCAGGAAAGGTGTGCGCCAGGGTTGTATTCTTTCACTGTACTTATTCAATCTGTATGCTGAGTAAATAATCTGAGAATATGGATTATATGAAGAAAAACATGGTATCAGGATCAGAGGAAGACTCATTAGTAACTTGTGATATGCAGATGATACAACCTTATTTACTGAAAGCAAAGAGGACTTAAAATACTTACTGATGAACATCAAAGACAGTAACTTTCAGTATGTCTTACACCTCAATGTAAAGAAAACAAAAATCTTCGTCACTGGACCAATAAACAACATCCACATAAATGGAGAAAATATTGAAATGGTCAAAGACTTCATTTTGCTTGGATCAACTATCAATACTCAGGGAAGCAGCAGTCAAGAAATCAAATGACATATTGCATTAGGCAAATCTGCTACATAAGACCTCTTTAAAGTGTTGAAGAGCAAAGCTGTTAGTTTGAAGACTAAGGTATGCCTGATGCAAGCCATGGTATTTTCAGTAATCTCATACGCATGTGAAAGTTGGACAGTGAATAAGGAAGACTGTAGAAGAATTGATGCATTTGAGTTATAGTGCTGGAGGAGAATACTAAAAGTGATATGGACTGCCAAAAGAACAAACCAATCTGTATTGGAAGAAGTACAGCCAGAATGCTCCTTGGAAGTCAGAATGGCCAGACTTCATCTCTCATACATCAGACACATCATCAGGAGGGACCTGTCCCTGGAGAAGGATATTCTGTTTGGTAAAGTAGAGGGTCAGCAAAAAAGAGGGAAACCCCCAAGGAGATGGATTGGCACAGTGGCAGCAGCAATAGGTTCAAACATAACAATGATTGGGAGGTTGGTGCAGGACCAGACAATGTTTTGTTCTATTGTGCAAAGGGTCGCTATGAGTCAGTTCCAACTTCATGGCACCTAACAACAACAGCTGTTAGCTGCTGTCAAGTCAGCCTCATGGGGACTCATGGGACTCATGCACAGTGAGATCAGACTGTTACAATCCATAAGGTTTGATTGGGTGATTTTTAGGAAGTAGATTGCCAGGTTTTCTTCCTACCCTGTCTTAATCTGGAAGCTCCTCTGAACTGTTCAACATCACAGCAACATACAAGTCTTCACTGAGGGGCATTGGTTGGAAATCACATCTGGGTCTCCCTCACAGAAGGTGAGAATTCTAGCAGTGGACCACCACTGCACCCTGGCAAGTACTAGAAGATGAAATAAATAAGAAAGGACCTCCCCTAGATCCATGCCCCCAATTCAGACTTCTAGAACACTGAACTGTTGGTACTGTTGCTGTGTGCCATGGAGTCAGTTCCAACTCATAATGACTCATCTAACTTCTCTGGAGCTACCTACTTATGCCATGTTTTTTTTTTTTTCTTTTGTTTTTTTTTGTTTTGTTTTTTTTTGAAGTTTTTACTGTGAATTGAATGAAAGTTTACAGAACAGATCTTCAGTTTTACATTCAACAAATTGTTTCATTAAAATGATTACAATCCTCTCCATGTACCTCAGTTCACAATATTTCTCTTTATTCACTTTAACTTTAAAAAAACAAACAAACAAACACAAAGGCGTGTATAATAATTTGCACCACCAAAGGGCACATTCTGTAAATCTGCCTCCAGGCTGCCAGCTCTTAGTCCCTCTCTTCCCATGAATCTAGAATCCTCAGCTGCTCCCTCTCTCCATGTCCCCATCTCTGGTGTCATTGCTTCTCTGGATAAAGTCTCACATTCTGCTTGTGCTCTTATCCCTTGATGGTCCTAGGGTCCTCTGTTTCTGGACTTTAAAATCAACTACTCCCCTGTTTTTGTTACAAAACTTCTACCTTTACAATTGTGATAGTCACAATTAGTCATGATAACAATTACTTGCTATTGAATCATAAGACTCTTATCCCCATCTCTTTTTACCAGACCCATCTAGACAAGATAAAACTATTCAATGGGGACTCTTTCTTCTTCCTCCATACTCTTAAACTAAACTCCCTCTTGAAACCTTGTAAGCCAGTCACTTCGTGCTTTTATTGCCCCCTCATTTTAGGTAGTCAATATCTAACTTGCCCATCCCTATCTACCCTGTGTGCATTGATACTTGATGTGAAGACTCCTTCCCTCTCTGTTGGTATTTAGAATTACTACCTCCATGAGTATAGGTCAAGTTCATGAAATTGTAGCAATTTGCCCTCATTTCCCTTTTTTTTTTTTTTTTTTTATCTTCCTCTAGTTGAGTTCTAATCATCAAGCCATCGAGGCTAGGTCAGACAGGTACTATCTGCAAGTTTGGGTGTTCTTGTGCATCTCCCCTCACTTCATATAAGCTGGATGCTTCACTCTCAACTCTAGCCTTTTGTGGCTATGTCTTTGTCCATGGCTCAGGTGTCTCCAGGTCTGACCACACTTTGGACCAACCAGCTCTTCTTATTCTCTCCCTCATATCCAGGTCAATGGGAGTCTATGGACCGTGGTTGAATTCAGCCCATTTCTTCATTGCTGCCTTGGCTCCCTTCCATCCCGCCACTCACCAGTAGACCGATGTGGTCACCAGCAAGCTTGCATGCCTGCTCATGTGTTCCATTTGAGTTTCAGTCTTAGAGGGAGATATGCCATGTTTTTCTGTTATGATGGCACTAGATAACCAAGACTATCAATAAGAGTTTCAAATGAATGGCACTGTTTCAGAAACAAACCATAAACTTAGTCCAAATGTCAACAAGAAATAAAAGAAACAATATTCTGGAAGAAAGAAATATGAAGCAGATGACTGTTGGGATTATAGTCTTCAAGTGGAAAGACATGGTACAGAACCTGGATGGAGAACAGGCTAAGTTTCACTAAACCAGCTTCACCAATTTTTTTGCAGGAAGAATGGCTTAGAAGATGCTTGGCTTAGGAGAGAGACCACTTTAGGAGACCACGGTAATCTTAAAGGTATCTGAGATTTGCGTAGTGCTACTCCTGGTGTGGCGCTGCGGACTAATGTGTCAGATTGCAAAGTTGTTTGAACTGCAAGGTCAGTGGTTCAAGCTCACCAGCTGCTCCTTGGAAATTCTATACAGGGTCGCTATGGGTCGGGATCCACTCGACGGCATTTGACAACAACAACAATTCTGAAGAAGCAAGACCAGTAGGCTGGGTCATGAGTGAGAGGTACTGAGCAAGGTCATTCAGAAGGGTCAACATCAAGGTTGGGTCTCATCTTGACCTTCAACTTTCCAAAATCAGTAAAGTAATTATCCGGACCACCTGGGAAGCTTCATCAAAACACCAGTACCTGGTACCCCAGAGCCTCTGAATTAATGGGTTAGAGAGGGATTGTGGCATCCCATGGTGTTTTAAGTAACCCTCCAGGTGGTCTAAAGTGAGGCCAAGACTCTGAGACATTGCACTGGGTTACCAGTAAATGTAAGCTAAGTGAGGCAACTGTCAGTACACTCACAATGACACTCCTCTGGGACCCCTAGAATTAACCATTGGCATGGACTACTGGACAAGTTTTCTGAGGAGGCCAAATTTTCCAACAGAAGGTCCTTTGGTGAGCCTAACACCAGAAAATGGAAATAAGCTCATACTAAAAGGATATCATATTTGGTAAGGTGGATGGTCAGAGAAAAAGAGGAAGACCCCCAGCAAGATGGATTCACAACTTGGCAGCATCAATGGGCTCAAGCGTGGCAACCATAGTGAGGTTGGGCCAGGATCCGGCAGTGTTTCGTTCTGCTGTGCATAAGGTCACTATGAATCGGTACTGACTCAATGGCACCTAACAACAACAACAACAATAACAAAAGATTCTTTACAAGTTCCTGGGTGTATTGTCTTCTTTTACATATATAACTCCATTTCATTCTCATAGCAAATCAGGGTGAAAGGCAGCATAGATATTTTTATCTATATTTTATAAATGAAGAAGATTAAAAAGACACTCGCCACGTGCCCGGATCTCTGAGGGAATGCAGCAAGTCCCAGAACACACAGTTCCTTTGTGTGAAACCAAGGACTCTGTGCAATGAATTGGGTTAAACTGGGAGCTAAATTATAACCTGGGAATCTGACTTCTCCTTCCAAGTGTCTATCCTCTGTGCTTCATTACACAGATGTACACACACACATACACACACAGAGAGAGAGAGTGCATATGCATACTGACTGGGGCAATACTATCAGATATCCAATTAAGCAGACATCTAACTCGAGAGGACCCCAGCCTCCCGCCCCCACTCCTTTTCCTCCATTGGGACCTCAAAGGGATGATAAGGAAATACTGAAGTCTGGGAATTGGATCACAATTTTAATAAACATTTCCGAAATTGCCTGAAGCCTGATTTTTCTCAAGGCCCAATGGCTTGAACTGACTCGTTGAGTGATTGCAAACTTCTTTGAGTGAGTACCTCATGGGAGATGACACTCAGTACACGTTGAGTGTGCGCACAAACGCAGACCCACTTAGAAGGTACCCAAGCTCGCTCTTTTCTCTCTCATGCACGAATGTGCACGCACACCCTCCTCACAATGTCATAATGTCTATGTAAATTGGATCTTTAATATCCTTCAGATAAATGGCTTCAGAAAGAACATGGATACAATAGTCTGTCTCTGAGTTAACATGATAGGCTCTGCCTCCCAAATTGGCTCAGAGAAATTAGCAGGAAGGAAGGATGGATCAGTCGAAATAATAAACCTGCTTACCTGCTCATTAATTTAATCTCACATCTCCCCCCCCCCCATTCTCCCTTCGCCTTGTGATTTCACTACTCATAAAATAACTAGATAACTTCGAAGTCCTAGATGAAAGGGAAACTAGGTCTGGAAGCTCTAAGATTAAAGGAGAATTTTTAGGATTAGTCTTTGATTTTTCCCTCCTTTCTCTTACTCTCCCTGGCTCTCCTTTAATTTTTTTCTTTTTATCTCAAAGTTGACGAGGAAACAGGCTTCCCTCTTCTGTTCTTCTCTCTACTAAGCTGATCGTTGAAGCCTCCTTCCACCCCCGCCTCCAGGACACAGGGTCAGAGCTCATAGACTCCTTGAGGTCTGAAAGAAAATATATAGATTGGGGTTTCTCAGGGGAGATGCCCACCAGGTTTACTGGAGGTCACCTGGTATTTGGGAGGTCAGTGGTAGGAAACAACTCCCTCTCATATTTTGGATGTGACACCTTGTTGATGATTCTTGGGAACCTTTTTTATACTTCCCTTTCTGAGTGACCTTAGCCCTTAAGGGGCCTGACATGAAATGGGAATGTCCCAGACCAATCTGGCACACAGAATCTTAGATTTCAATGATGTCATGATGTCTGCCCAATCCTAGGAGCAAGACTGTGGACATTTCCAACATTGCTCAAAGGGACCTTGTTCAAACAAGTTTCGCATAAGTGACCAAATGCCTCCTAAGGTCAGCCCCTTCTTGTCATTATAAGCAAGAAGAAATGAGATGTCCTGCCATTATTTTCGTTTCAAATCTGAGAGGTTGGACCCCAGATGTTTCCACTCTCCTTGGGAGTTCTGGCATCTCAAGATCATCAACATTGTCTGTAAGTGCTGAAGGACCAGATTTTTATGATTCTTGTAGCAAGAGTATCTATTGATTTCTTTCCAAAGTCTAGCAGGAAGAAATCAGACAAGGTATATAGATACTATATATCAGCTTAGGAAAGGTGAACATAAAGCACTTTGAGACAAAAGAGAGGTCAGATCATCAGCAGCAGGTTGAAATGTCCAGAGTGACCAGGGGAGAAATATTAATAAGAGTAGCAGCTTTGACTCCTGATAGTCAAAGGTGTCCTCAAGAATAGCTGTCCTATTCTGATTGAATGCCCTATAGACAAGGTCATTATCTTAGTCTTCTTGTGTTGCCATAGCAAGAGGTGGCCTTAAAGAACATAAATTCATTTTCTCATAGCTGAGAAGTTCAAACATTGGCTATGGCTCTAAGGGGAGGTCCATCTTTGTCCATTTCAGCTTCTAGTTGCTGCCAGCAATCCTTGGAGCTTCTGGGTTGATTGGTGCATCTGCCATATGTGTCTGTCTTCATATGGAGTCATTCCCTTTTGTGGGTCTCTATCTGTTTTGCTATTTGGGTAAATTAGAAGTGATCAGGTTTAGAACTCATCCTATTCTGGTATGGCCTCATTAATATAACAAAAAGAAAGCCCTGTTGCCAAACAGAATCATTTTTACAGATACAGAAGTTAGGATTTCAGCACATCTTTTTGAGGGGTGGGGATACAATTCAATCCACAATAGTCATTGACAACTTTCTCTCAGGCCAACCTTCTTAAAACAACAGGAACTTCTTTAGCACCAGTGTTTGGGTTCAGTGAACAACATTAATAGGCAAACTGGCAGGAAGGTAAGTACAGGGTTATAAGAAATGAGACAAGTTCCTTTGATTCTTTCTGAAGAGTCTCGGCCATCTGAGTGCAAAATCTATGAATTTTTAAGACACTGCCATATTGTTTTTATTGAGTGCCTTCAAGTCAGTTTTGACACATATCTATCCTGTATAGAGTTTCCAAGGAGCAGCTGGTGGGTTTGAACTGCCAACTTTGTGGTTCAAACTGACCTTATGGTCCAGTGCATTATCCTGCAGCGCCACACCAGGACTGCTTATCCTCATAGCCGACCTACTACAGATCTTACCTGCTGTTCTCTCAAATGCTTGAACTTCAAATCTGGGAGAACAGTTGCTTTAGTCTAGAGAAACAGCTCCCCATATTTTTTATCTTAGGATCACTTTACGATCTTAAAAGTTACTGAAGATTTTTAAGTGTTTTTGTTTACATTGTTAATATCTATCAATATGTTGTTGTTGTTGTGAAGTGCTGTCGAGTCGGTTCCAACCCATAACGACCCTGTATAAGGTTTCCGAGGAGCAGCTGGTGAACTTGAACTGCTGTTCTTACAGTTCAAATGGCTTTGCAGTCTGGTGCATTAACTCACAGCTCCAAACCAGGACGGCATCTATCAATATACTTCACTAGAAATTAAAACTGAGAAACTTTTTAAAATATTGTTTATTCATTCATGTGAATGTTGCAAAATAAATCCATCACATGTTACCATAAACTTTATTTTAAACTTTATTTTCCAAAGCAATAGAAAACAAAAATTGATTTTTGTAAAACTCATTGATACCTTGTAAAACTCATTGATATTCTGTTTAATAGAAGTCAGCTGAATTCTTATGTGTCAGAATACATTGTTTTATATGTTGTTTTTGTTGAAGATTATGAAGAAAATATGGTGCCACACATATGGAGACTGGAGGAGTGTTTCAATAGCCTTTTCTGATAATTGTGAATATTTTTGGAAATTTCATCAAAATGTGACAAACTATAGTGTGTTTTTAAAAGGTTAGTTGCAGCTTGTAATTGGAAACCTTTTCATACTCTGCTACATTAAAATCCATTGTCCTATCTTATACTTTGAAAGGAACTTTACATCATGCATTTGATCATTTGGAAATATTGGTTCATTGAGTTAAGCAGATCTCCCTAATGTAATGCATTTCATTATACGATATTGGAAAATCACATCCATTAATATCACCTCTGGTATCATCAGAAAAGACTTTACATATTTGGGAGTTTGTAGTGAGAATGCCACTGGGATTCACACTTCAATGGAAAAGGTGTGTTTGCAGTCCAAGGGCTGGTAGAGACCTTAGCCAAATTGGTCCTCAGTCAGTGGGCTGAGGCAGTTGAACAGTAATCTGGAAAACAGGAAACTCTTGTTGAGGTGCTAATGAAAAGTGCCTGGGAACCATATGAAAGGAATGTTGTGGAACACACTGGAAGTTTCTGGAACACATCACAATGCTTTCCTCTGGGATTCTACCCCTTAGAGAAGTCCTGCATTGGCCATAGACACTCTCTGAAAGCTGCCCCTGGTATGCCTAGAGAAGCCACCTATGGAGAGGTGCCAGACTGCCAAGAATAAGCACCCATTATCATTTTATATACAAGTTGTGGAGGTAACTTTACAATTTAGACTTTAGGTAATAATTAGTGACACTGTGACTAAATTTAAGACATTTGCAAACAATACTAGCAATTATGATACTGGCAATTAAGACTAGCAATGAATACAATGACTGTTGGAACTGGGCCTCCCTGGCATTTGGGGAAAGGGTGAGAATTTCACTTGACTAAAGGATTTTCTTATTAAGTGCCTTTGAGTCAGCTCAGACCCATAGTGACCCTGTATAGGGTTTCCAAGAAGCAGCTGATGGGTATGAATCACCGACCTTGAGAATAAAAAAAACACTCGTTGTCATTGATTCTGATTCACAGCAACCGCATAGGGCAGAGTAGAACTAGTTTCAGAGGGTTTTCAAAGCTGTAAATCTTTATAGGAGCAGATAGTCTCATCTTTCTTTGACGGTAGCTGGTGGGCTTAAATTGCCGACTTTGTGGTTCGCGGCCCAATGGTTTACCCACTACACCACTATGATTGTTGCTGTTAAGTGCCATCAAGTCAGTTCTGACTCATGGTCACCCTTTATAGGGTTTCCAAGGAGCATCTGGTGGGTTTGAACTGCCAGCTTTGCAGTTAGCAGTCTAGTGATGATCCTACACCAGTGCCACACCAGTACTTCACCAGAATGTTGTTGTTATGTGCCGTGGAGTCAGTTCCAACTCATAGTGACCCTGCACAGGGTTTCCGAGGCTGCTAATTTTTACGGGAGCAGAACACCTCATCTTTCTTCCACGGAGCAGCTAGTAGTTTCGAACTGCTAACCTTGCAGTTCACAGCTTGATTCATAACCACTACGCTACCAGGATAGTTGGATCTTATTATGTGAAAAGAGGGTCCATTTACTGTTACATAGATATTCAAATGGTTGCCAAGGCTGAGTAGCAGAGAGGTAGACTATGCCAGTTCACAAGTTCTTGCTGCTCTTTTCCAAATTCATATCCCTTCTTGCTTGTGGTTCTACAGCATTTCGTCCTTGCTATCTGGCATAATGCTACATTTTGTCAACAGATAGCCCTGAAAGGACCCTGGAGGAGGAAAGGGTTTCCTTCCTGGTTCCAGTGGTCTTCTGAACATGCCTCTATGGAGCATGGTAACCAGCTGTACATGGAATACTGAATGTTGCTCATACCTAATGGGCCAAAACCTCCTTATTAGTAGTTCTCCTTTGTAGCCCAGAGGTGGTCTTTCCAGGAAGGCTCACCTACCAATGCAATTGTAGGCAGCTCCATTGGAACAGAGAGACACTTCCTGGTGACTCCTATGGATGTCATAGCTGGCTTTCCAGCATGTCAACCTCTCTTATCGACCGCTTTCCAATAAGTTCCATAGACACTCCATTGTCGCTTTTCTGCCTTCCATCTTTGGCCCAACAGGACCCCAGTTAGTGGCTTTCTGATTGTTAGTTCTGGCTCACTATTTGCTGCCTACTAACCTCAGTCAACTCACAATTTATCTGCCACCCTGCAACCACAGTCTCATCAATGAAGTCTAAATTTCAATCTTGAGGGTGGTGACCCCTTCTCTAGTTTCATCTTTCTTTGGATACTCCTGTTGTTGCTGTTCAGTGCTATAGAGCCAGTTCCAACTTATAGGGAGACTGAAGAGGAGCAACTAGTAGGTTCAAACCACTGATCTTCTGGTTAACAGTCCAGTGCGTATCTTACAATGCTACATTCACTTAGTCTCTGGGTATTTCCTACAAGCTTATTTTATTTTTGTAAATAGCTAATAATGTTTCAACCATTCCCTCTGCTAATTATTAAGTCTTAGTGTGATAATCACTCAAGGTAGGTTTGAACCACAAGGTCAGAGGTTCAAATTCACCAGCTACTCCTTGGAAATCCTATACAGGGCCGCTAACAACAACCACATGCTACTTACTAGATTTTCTTCTGTCTCCTGAATAGACCATAAATGATAGAGGATGAATACAAACCTTTCAGTATTCTCATATTTACTTGTGGGGAAATATTTCCAGTTGTTTCCCTTCAAGTGACAGTCTCACTGTAGTCATTTGCAGAAAAAAAAAAAGTTTCAATATACTGAAGTCGCGATAGCCTTATTTTTCCTATCAGTTTTTCTTTTAAGTAAAACACTTTTATGAAAAAAAGCAGCTAGTTCACCTGGCAACTCAAACAATCACATATATGCTTTTCCTTAAGATAAGCATCATATGTGCTACAAATAATTTATGTATTTTTTGTTGTTGTTATGTGCCGTGGAGTCGGTTCCAACTCATAGTGACACTGTACAGGGTTTCTGAGGCTGTAAATCTTTACGGGAGCAGAAAGCTTCATTTTTCTCCCACGGAACAGCTGGTAATTTCAAACTGCTGACCTTGCAGTTCGCAACCCAATTCGTCACCACTACGCTACCAGAGTTTTGTATACTTCCCATTTTATTATGCAGAATTCTAAGAAGATATATATTCTAGCTTCAAGACAATTAAATTAATAATTTTCAGTTTTTATGAGATGGCTTTTCCATTTTCTTTTTTTAAAACTGCAAGTGAATGCTCATGGAGAATACAATTATAATGCCTAGTAGAGAAAGGAGCCTTGGTAGTGTAGTGGATTAAGAGTTGGGCTGCTAACCACAAGGTCAGCAGTTCAAATCCACCAGTCACTCCATGGGCGAAAGATGAGGCTTTCTGCTCCCATAAGGATGTACAGCCTCGGGGACATTATACAGGGTCACTATGAGTCGGACTGACTCAATGGCACAACCACCATCAGTAGTAGAGAGGAGAGTGTGGTGCTACTGCCTTGATTTGTGCCAAGGTGCCAGGAGTTTTACTCATCATTTCTTTGGGACCATTGGTACAATTTTCACCTTATTAAAAAAGGCAAATATCTGATTACATTATAAAAATGGTTTTGAATTCACTGAACCTTGTAAATAATTGAGGAAACCTGAAAGATTAATGAACCACACTCTGACAACTGTTAGTGTTGAGAGTCCTAGTGTGCCATTGTAGGACAGTGCACTGGACCACAGGGTCAGTTTGAACTCCAAGGTTGGTGGTTCAGATTCACCAGCCACTCCTCAGAAACCCTACACAGGGTCGCTATGAGTTAGAACCAACTCAATGACACTTAACAACAGTGTTAAGGCTAAGTGTAGGCAGGTAGTCTCTGACTTACAACAGGCTTCCCTTCTAATGACTCCACTGTGAGTCAGTTCTGACATAAGTTGAATATCTCATGTTTTCATTATTCAGTGTCTTTATACATCCTATCACTGAACATCTGCAAGTGAACATCTAAGATTGATAACATCAGCAAATTATGTGCTATAACTTTGTATGTAGTACATATTACTAACAATAAAATGTACAAAATAAGTATGGTTCAGCATAAATTTAATGCAGGGACTATCTGTATGCTTCTAAGTTTGAAACATGACAGCCAAGTTTTTGGTAGATACTCTTGGACAAATTACATAAATTCTCTATCCTTTGGTTTCCTCTTAAGAAGAGACTAAAAAAATACTACCTCCATCACAGAGATACATAAGTACATAAGGGTTAAATGAAGTCTTTTATAGTGAGCATGCAGCATAGTTTCTAGCATATAATAAATTCTCACTAAAGGGACAGAATGGTAGAGATAAAGAAAACGTGGAAGTAAAAGGAGAGAATCCTGGTCATCTCAGAATAAGGCAGTAAGGACACTATATGACAAAAGTGAGATCACAGAACTGTACTGAATCAACCTAGAGCCCTAAGTTTTTCCTTTCTGTCTCCAAAGATTCCTAAAGGAGGAGTTAGTCAAGAAGGTGATGAAAGCAAGATCAAAGGCCAGTCTGGTAAGTAGTTGACTTACGCCTGGCTCCTTTTTAGAAGGTAGTTCTAGAGGATTGCATATCCCTAAAGAGGATGTCCCTTCACCTTTGTATAAAAACAGGCAGCATGTGAGGGAAAGGGGATGGATGAGTTGAGGGCCTGATTAACTTGAGACCTCTAACTAAAATTGTTATGTTTTCATTACAGTGCAAAACTGGTGTGGGGCAACAGGCTGATTATATTGAACATTCTCCTGTCGGATTCTGCAGATTCCCATCTGGAATGCTAGGAGATGCAAACTTCTCTCTGAGCATTAGTGGGGAAGAAATAAACAGAAGACAAGGACACCTACTGTGGAGACTATAGTTGTATCTCAATTTTTCAGGAGTTGCTTCCACATTCATGTTCTGTTATAATGCTATCTTAATAATTTCTTGGTAAGCTAGCCCACAGTTATCCAAGCTACTCCCAGCTCCCTGAAGACCCCCTTTCCTTCTCCAGCCTTAACAGGAAAAGGACACTGCATAAGAATAAATGTCATTGCTGTTAATTAATTCCTAATAATCGATATGATCCATCACACATCTGTGAATTTCTCATACTGTGGTGGCTTGTGTGTTGCTGTGATACTGAAACTATACCACTTGTATTTTAAAGTACCATCAGGGTCAACTATGGTGGACAGGTTTTAGCGGAGATTCCAGACTAAGACTAAGACTAAAAAGATGGAAAGGCAGATCACTTCTGAATGGTTAGCCATTGAAAACCTTATAAATAGCAGCAGAACACTCTGGTAGAGTGTAAAAGATGAGCCCCTCAGGTTGGAAGGCACTCAGATACAAATGGGGAAGAGCTGCCTCCTCAAAGTAGAATTGACATTAATGACATGAATGGAGCAAAAGTCTCGGGAGATTCATTTGCTGATGGCGCACAATTCAAATGATAAGAAACAGTTGCAAATATCCATTAATAAATGGAACATGAAATGTACGAAGTATAAAACTGGGAACATTGGAAGATGTCAAAAATGAAACAGAACACATAAAGATTGAGATCCTAGGCATCAATAAGCTGAAATGGACTAGTATTGGCCATTTAAAGTTAATCATATGGTTTACTATGCAAGGAACAAGAAGTTGAAGAGGAATGGCATTGCATTCATCGTCAAAAAGAGTCTTTCAAGATCTATCTTGAAGCACAATATTGTCTTTAATAGGATAATATCCAAACTATTACAAGGAAGACCAGTTAATACCATTATTATTCAAATTTGCATACCAATCACGAAAGTCAGTGAGGATGAAATTGAAGAATTCTACCAACTTTTGAATCTGAAGTTGATCAAACATGCAGTCAAGGTGCATTGGTAATTACTGGTGATTGAAATGCAAAACTTGTAAATAAAGAAGTATCTATGGTTGGAAAATATGGTCTTGGTTATAGAAATGATGCTGGAGATTGCATGATAGAATTTTGTAAGACCAGTGACTTCATTGAAAATATATATTTTTTCAAAAAACATAAAATGTGACTATACTTCACCAGATGGAATACACAAGAATCAAATTGACTACACCTGTGGGAAGAGATGGTGGTGAAGCTTGATACTATAAGCCAAAACAAGGTCCAGCGTCCACTATGGAACAGCCCATTAAATTCATGTGCAAATTCAGGCTACAGTATAAGAAAATTAGAGCAAGTCCTCAACATAACCTTGAATATATACCACCTGCACTTAAAGACCATCTCAACAACAATTTGATGCATTAGACACTAATGACCGAAGACCAGAAGAGTTATGGGATGACATCAAGAACATCATGCAGGAAAACAGCAAAAGATCATTAAAAATACAGGAAAGAAAGAAAAGACAAAAATTCATGTCACAAAATTAAAATTTTGTTGAATATAATTCAAAAAAAGTTGCAGAAGTGCAAGGACAGGAAGCTACCAGAAATTCAGCTGGATTCAGAAAAAGATGTAGAATGATGGATAATTGCTTATGTCAGATGTATCTTGACTAAAAGGATGGAATACCAGAAAGATGTTTACTTGTGCTCTGTAGACTATGCAAAGGCATTCAACTGTGTGGATCAGAACAAACTATGGGTGATACTGAGAAGAATGAGTATTCTAGAATATTTAATTGTGCTCACGAGGAACCTGTATATAGACCAAGAAGCAGTTGTTCAAACAGAAAAAAGGGATACTGAATGGTTTAAAATCAAGGAAGATGTGTGCCATGATTACATCCTTTAACTATATGTATTTAATCTCTATACTGAACAAATAATCACAGAAGCTGGATTATATGAAGAAGAACGTGGCATCAGGATTGGAATGGGTTGTAATCGACTCGATGGCACTTAACAACAACTATATCACTGCCACCAATGTATTGACAAGTAAAACCAAAACCAAATACACCACCATCAAGCCAATTCTGACTCATAGTGACCTTATAAAGGTTTTCTGAGACTATAAATCTTTATGGGAGCAAATAGTCTAATCTTTTTCCTGTGAATCAGCTAGTGGGTTTGAACCACTGACCTTGTGGCTAGCAGTTAGATGCTTATCCCACAGCATCCTGTGAGCCCCGTACTTTATCCTATATATTATGCTAAGTGCTACATATATTTATTTTATTTTATCCTCATGAGGTGAAGGTAATGTAAACCCATTGCACATAAAGTCTGAGAGGTCAAGTGACATGTCAAATACACACAACTAGTAAATGTCAAAATCATCTTGTTTCCATGCCATCCCTAAGTTTTTAGTGCCTTCACATCCTTCTTTGTAAAAGGAAACTTTCTCTATATTCCTAAAATCAATTCCTACCCAGATGTACTTTGATTTCCTATTCTCTCCGCATGGCTCTTCCTGACGTCAGCTTGCCTCCATGCTGTTACCACTGTGGTGTTTTTCTAAACACACACATCCTTTAAATGCCCTCAATGCCTCCTCATCACCCACTGGCCAAAGACCGCATTCTTTAGTATAGTGTTCATTGCACTTCATTATGTGCCTCTAATTGACTTCTCCAAGCTCATTTGTTCCCTTTCTCCATCTAGTCTTATGCTTTAGAATCCTAGATGGCTCCTAGGTCTTTGTATGCCCTCCACAACAAAGACTATGTTATATTTCTCTGTGTCCCTGGTGCCTAATGACCGTTCATAGCACATAGTTATTGTTGTTTTTATTGCTAAGTGCCATCGAGTTGGTTCCAACCCATAGTGACCCTGTATAGGGTTTCCAAGGAGCTACTGGTGGGTTTGAGGTGCTGACTTCACGTTCAAAACTGATCTTGTGGTCCAGCACATTATCCTGCAGCACCACACCAGGACTCGTAGTAGGTGTTCAAAAATGTGACTGAAAAAGAATGATACGTAGATACATAAATGATTTTTCTAAAGTGTTTCTTTTCTGTTTCCTTAAACACTGCTTGCTGGACATTTCCTGAGTACTGGCCTCCAAAATTTTAGATTCATTTAAACTCTATTCTAAGATTTCCATATTAGACAGCTAGAACCTCCCAGTCCTCTCCACGTCTTCTGGCTTTCCTTGGGGATGGATAGCCCCAGGTCCTATCTTCAGGATCAGTTTGTTATAGACGCTTCCTCAGGCTTTCTAATCTGTGCCCTAGGAAACCTTCCTGCTCTCCTGTGCTCAGATAGTAGAAGGTCAGATTTGTATACTGACGATGGCTTTCAAATCTTCTGCCATTGGCTTCTCCGTGGAATTGTCATCTCCCTGCCAGGACTGCCCTCTCCAAAAACTCTTCCTCTCAGAGAGGCTCCTCTTTGAGCCATTGTCTATTGGAAGGCAGCTTTAACACAGTGAACATCTACAACTCAATTTCCCTCCAGTTCTCTGGCTCCAGCCAGACTGGGAGCACTCCCAAATCTACTTAGAAATTTTACTTTGGGTTGGATGGATGGAAGCAGCAGTTGCTGCAACACATAACACTTAAAGCAGTAAAGAGTGGGAAAATGGTCCATTTGTTTGTTAACATCACATTGCCTCTTTAGAGAATTTAGAGTGTGTGCAAGGGCATTTCTAAGATGGATGTTTTCTAGAGCCAGTAGCGCTCTTCGTAGTCTCTTGCAAGACCTACCAGTTACTCAATCAGCACTTATCATGAGCCTGAAAGTAGGAATGGACCAGGTAGACACCAAAGATATTTAAGGTGTCACTCCTGCTCACAGGACAGCACAATTTAAAATGACAATGTCACAGAAGACCATGAGGCAGTGAATAATGCAATAGATCTTATTCCAGGAATGGAGAGACCAGTCTATCTGGTAGGTTAGAGATTGAACTGGACCTGAAAGGAGGTTTACTTAATGGAAAGTCAACAGCTTACGAGGAAGTCACTAGCAGTCATTGTGAGTTCCAATCTGGGCTTATGCTACTTTATAATACTTGAGTCCATAGCAACATGAATACAAAGCAAAAGGAGAGTTTGGAAGTTCTCCCTATGGGGTAATTTAGGTAAGTGGGAAGGTGCACTTTGAAAGGTAAATGAGTAGATAAAACAGATCATTGCTTCTTTTATGCCCCAAGAATTCAGCACATTTACCAAACAAAACATTTTAACCACTTATTTTATGCAATTGTTTGCCTTTTTGCTACCTCATTTAACCACAAGTCCTTTGAGGGCCAAGAGTGTCTTATTTTTCTTTCTATTCCCAACATTTAGCACAGGACAAATATCAATAAACGTGTATTGAGTGAATGAGTGAGTGAAGAATAAATGAATTCATGACTAATAGATGATTCTGAAAAGTGGGTGATGTCACTGATAGACACGGAATATCAAGAAGGAAAGCTAGGTCAGTGCCAAAAAGGAATGGTGGCAAAGCAGGCTTCATCTGAGTAGGAGAAAGAACTTTATATGTGTCAAATGCATCCAAAGATGAACTTGGCTTCATCAGGAGGCGATGATGGTGAAGATTAAGATAGCTTCCATTTATCTCAAGCTCATTTCATCAACAGCCTGGTGACATGGAAGCTATTACCATCCTCATTTTATAGCTGAGAAAATTGAGTCTCAAAGACATTATGTAACTTACCCAAACAACAAAGCTGGGAAATAGTGGGCTTAAAGTATAGGCTGATAAGACTCCATTTAATGTCTCTCAAACAGCAAACTTCTGGTCCCTGAGGTATTATCTGATGGACTTTCCTACTTGAAGGAGAACGATCCCATCCTTGAAGACAAACTTGTTCTTTGAAGACTACCCCATTCCAAGATGGAAAAGCCACAGGAAAACTTTTTCAGGGGCTCACACACTAGCGTGTCTGAGAAGCATAGCTGAGAGGTAGGTAGTGCCTTCCAGCAGGATAATTTGCTTAGCACACAGATTACATAAGTGTGGTAGAAAGATACAACTCTGATAAACAACTTTTCTGATTTTAAACCACACAGTATCCCTTTGTTCTGTTTGAATGACTGCCTCTTGGGCCATGTGCAGGTTCCACATGGACACAATGAAGTGTTCTGGATTCCTAATCTTTGCAATGTTATCCAAAATCAGTTATGAACTATCTATACAGTTGAATGTCTTTGCATAGTTCATAAAATATAGGTAACATCTTTCTGATAGTCTCTGCTTTCAGTCAAGATCCATCTGATGTCAGCAATGAAATACTTTGCTCCACATCTTAACCCTTTATGCTCATGTTGTCACACACTGTTACTAAGAAAAGTACTGTCCAAACAATGACACCTGCTTCTTCCTCTGGTGATTCCAACCACCCACCTTCCGGTTAGCACCTGAGTGCTTAACCACTGCACTACCAGGGCTCAAGTCAAAGAGTGTTTAGCTCTTGTTAAGTGTCATTGACTTGGTTCTGACTCATAATAATTCTGACTAGGGTTTCCAAGGCTGGAAATCTTTGCAGGAGCTAAAAACCTCATCTTTCTCCCATGGATCAGCTGGTGAGCTCAAACCACAAACCTTGTGGTTCCCAGTCCAGTGCTTATCCTACAAAGCCTCTATGTTCCCTAAATAAAGGATTGCTGTTGTTGTTAAGTGCCACTACGCTACCACAACTCCTTAATTAAAGGATTGTAGTGGTTATGTGCTGTGGAGTCGGTTCCGACCCATAGTGAGACTGTAAAGGGAGCAGAAAGCCTTATCTTTCTCCTGTGGAACAGCTGGTAGTTTCAAACCACTGGCCTTGCAGTTTGCAGCCTGATTGTAAACCACTACGCTACCAGAGCTCCTTAATTAAAGGATTAGACTTGCCCAAAGAAAGATGAGGCCTTTGACCAGTTTCTAGTAGGCTTCTATAAGTTCTTGGAATGGCATGTCTGGTAAGATTATCTTTATTTATGTGGGGGCCTTGAACCACACTAAATGTTGTGGTTCAAGTACCATCAAGTTGGTTCTGACCCAAAGCAACCCTGTATAGGGCTTCCGAGGAGCAGCTAGTGAGCTTGAACCACTGACCTTGCAGTTCAAACAGCTTTGCAGTCTGACACATTAACCCACAGCACCACACCATAGACACTAGATAGTCTATGCTAATAATGTGATTTTTGGTGACAGCCTTGGGCTACTCAGTATAGCTTGACCTTTGGAGGAGCAGGAGTCTCGTATCAGCCATACAAGTGTTCAGCTCTGTCTACAAGACTCACCCCAGTTAAAACTCTGGACACTAAAATGTGAGTGAGCTTCCCTGGTTGGTAAAACTTAATGCATATTGTCAAACATGGTTACTGAGAAAAGCACTGGCCACACAACTCCACTGGGAGAAAACAATAGGGAGCCCTGTACCTGGTCTCACCTGGACTTTGCCCTATGTGCCATTTCCAATTGCTAATTTAAATCTGTATCTTTTCACTGTAATAAACCATAACTATGAATGTAATAGCTTTACTGAGTTCTGTGATTTCTCTTAATAAATAAAGGGTGGTCTTGTTGTTAAGTCCCTTCGAGTCAGTTCTGACCCATAGCGACCCTGTATAGGGTTTCCAAGGAGCAGCTGGTGAGCTTGAACCACCAACCTTGCAATTCAAACCGACTTTGTAGTCAAGCGCATTAGTCCACAGCGCCACACCGGGACTCCTAAGGGTGACCTTGAGGGCCTCTAAATAGCACTCTTCTTGACCCCAGTGCTTCAGCCTATTCCCTGCTAACACTCTCTTCTTCAGATCGGAATTCAACTCTCTTCAGGTTCCTTCTTTAGACAGCATAAGAGA
>NW_006408526.1:27840927-27845620 GCF_000296735.1 Chrysochloris asiatica
ACAACAACAACAACAACAACAGGTTCCTTTGTACCTGATTCTTTGGAACTTTGCCTCCAAGTTTGCATTGCCCAGTGATGGCAACATGGTATCCAGGAGTTAGCTCAACTGTGCCCCTGGCTAGCTCTTATATGACCAATTCAGACCATAGAACTCAGCTCCTTCTTACCCAGGAAAGGAAGGTCAGAGATGATGTAGAACCAAGGGAAGAAAAAAACAGACAGACTAGATGACCTTTAAGCTTTGCTCAAACCCTAAGGTACTGATTCTTAGATGGCGGTGTGGTAAGTGGTTATGTTCTGTGGAGTCAGTTCTAACTCATAGTGACCTAAAAGCTTGGATAATATGAGTTTGAGACAATGACAGGGTTTTCAAGTAGAAATTTCTTTTTGTATGCCTACAGAGAGGGCTGGGTAGACTGACCTAGGAGATAATAGTGTAATCTCAGGACTGAGTGCTGCTGGGAAGGGGAGAAGTAAGCAGTGAAGCTGGACTGCTTATGGAGACTTGGGAGCCCAGAAACCAACTAGTCAGAATGTTTTTCAAAGATTAGCTTTGGTTTTCAGAACTTGCCAGCAAAGGTTCCTCTTTCCTTCCTGCCAACTTCTCTTCCCCACCTGGCACCAAAGGGCCTAGCCTCAAAGTCACAATTATGAAAACTATGCAAGGATGCTAATTGCTGTATCTGACCTCCCTTCAGATAACAAGGGAATAGCTCTCCCTAATTAGCCCTGCTGCCGTTAGACCAGCAGAGCCAAATGTTTATTATGGGATGAATGCACTTACTGTAAATTTTGACATATGCTGTAGAAAGATGTTGGATAAATAAGACTTCAGAGGCATGGGTTGTTTAAATAATGAATACCCACTGCTGTGGGGGATGAGGGAGAGGGGTGAAAAAGAAGCAAGGGATCTTAGCAGTGCTAAGTCCGAGGAACAGACTCAGCTGATCCAGAAGAAGCAGAGGAAAGCATTTCAGGGAAAAGACTGAGAAAGGCTGTGGTATGCTCACTGGGCCCACTGGAACCCTAGTTCTTCTGTTATTATGAAGAAACTCACTCCAATCCACACACCTACTCAAAGAAAGGGCTCTTAGGGAGCTAAATAGCAAAGGATTTATGAAACAAAGGCAAAGGAAGGGTCAGAACAATGTCAATCCCTCCATGGAGTCTGAAGCAAGTGCCTGTTTGAATGGACCCTGAGTTAATTGTTACTGATGTCTTGCTTCATTCCAGGGAAGAGAGAGTAAATACACAGAAGGCTAATCTCATGCCTAGGTTTCCTGGGCTGGGTCAATATGAAGAGAAAATCATTCCTATCACTCAGATAAGAATCCTGAGCTCATGGCCTTCTGAAGCATTTAGGAGGGGAGTCAGCTAGTTTATCCCCTCCAGGCCTGGTCCTGGCACAGCAGGTACCATACTTGCATCAGGAAACAGCCCTCATTCCCTCAACCATGTCTTCCAGCTCTCCTCCCCTCCTTTTTCCCCCTCTGCTAAACCAATATATGCTTGTGGTTATATTCCCATTTGCTTTCCCACATCTGTTCAGCTTGTATGTCTACCTATGTATCCACTCTCAGATGTTATTTATTATTACTATTATTGCAGGATTGTGTAAACAATAGTAGTTACCATTGTTGTCTTTTACTCTTGTTCACATTCCAATAATTTTCATTGCCATTGATCATATTGTACTGCCCTCCCCTTATTGTATATTACTTATCCCTTCACCCTGTTAATACACATCTACTGTTCTTGGAGCTCTGGTAGCATAGTGGTTATGAATCGGGCTGCAAACCGCAAGGTCAGCAGTTTGAAAACACCAGCTGCTCCATGGGAGAAAGATGAGGCTTTCTGCTCCCATAAAGATTGACAGCCTCGGAAACCCTGTACAGAGTCATTATGAGTCGGAACCGATTCCACAGCACATAACAACAACAACAACTGTTCTTGGAAGCCAGGATGGCCAGACTTCGTCTTCCATATTTCAGACATATTGTCAGGAGGAAGATATCCTGGAAGTCACTGGAGAAAGATATCATGTTTGGTACAGTGGAGGATCAGAGAAAAAGAGGAAGACCCCAATGACATGGATTGGCAAAGTGGCAGCAGTAACAGACTCAAAAGTAAAAACAACTGTGAGGTTGGCCCAGGATCGAGCAGTGTTTCATTCTGTTGTTCAGAGGGTTGCTATGAGTTGGTACCGACTCAATGACACCTAACAACAACTCTTGAGTTGGTGATTTATCTTTCCTTCTCCTCCCATCCCTGGTAACCATAAAAGAATGTTTCTGTGTCTACACCTTTCTTGACTTTTTATAATAGTGGTCTCATGCAATATTTATCCTTTTGTGCTTGCTGTAATTCCTTCAGCATAATATCCTCTGAGTTCATTCATGTTATTAGGTGTTTTGTGGATTCTTCATTATTATTTAACATTGCTTAGTATTCCATTGTGGGTATGTACTATAGTTTATTTATCCATTAATCCAACGATGGGCACTTCGGTTGGTCCCATTTTTTGCTATTGTGAATAACGCTGTGATGGGGGTGCAGATATCTGTTTGTGTCTCATTTCTTATTTCTTTAGAATATATAGTTAGTATTACGATTGTTGTTTGTTGTTAGGTGCCATTGAGTCAGTACCAACTCATAGTAACCCTATGCATATCAGAGCGAAACACTGTCCAGTCCTGAACCAACCTCACAATCATTGCTACATTTGAGCCCATTGCTGCTGCCACTGTGCCAATCCACCTAGGTGAGGTTCTTCCTTTTTTTCTCCACCCCTCCACTTTACTAAACACAATATCCTTCTCCAGGGACTAGCTGGATCATATGGTACTTTAATTTCCAAGTTACTTAAGGAAATGCCATATTTTTTCTATAGTGGATGTATCATTTTACAATCTCATCAGCAGTGTAAGGCAGTTCCAGTCCCTCCACAGCCTTGCCAACATTTGTTGTGTTCTATTTTCTTGAACTTTGCTGTTATTGTTGAGACAAGATAACGTCTCCCTGCTATTTTCATTTGCATCTCCCTCTACAAGTTGCTCCTTGAAAACCCTACGCAGGGTCATTATGAGTCAGAACTGACTCAAGGGCACTAAACAAACAAACAAAAAATGGTTAATGATCACAATCTTTTTCCCCCAGTTTGTTGACTGCCTGTGTGCCTTCTTTAGTGAACTATCTGTTCATGTCCTCTGCCCATGTTATAATTGGATTATCTTTTTGTTGTTGAAGTGGTGACATTTTTGTAAATTTTAGTGATTAGACCTTTGTCTGATATGTCACGGTCAAAATTTTTCCCCAGTCTATAGGTTTTCTTTTTACTGTTTTGGAAAAGTATTTTGATGCACTTAAGTGTTTAATTTTTAGAAGGTTACAGATATCTAGTTTATCTTTTTCTATTTGTGCATCTTTTTAGTTAGGTTTCATAGACTATTTATGCCACAAATTAGATCCCCTAATTTTGCCTCTATTTTTTCTTTGATGATCTTTATAGTCTTAGTTTGCATATTTAGGCCTTTGGCCCATTTGAATTCGTTTTTGTATATGGTGTGAGGTATGGATCCTGTTTCACTTTTCTGCTATTGGATATTCAGTTTTGTCAGCACCATTTATTAAAGAGATGGTCTTTTCCTCAATAAATGAACTTTGGCCCTTTGTAGAATATGAGCTATCCAGAGCTGGAGAGATTTACTTTTGGGTTCTCAATTCTGTTCCATTGGTCTATGTGTCTGTCATTGTATCAGTACCAGACTGTCTTGACTACTACGGTTGCATAGTAGGTTTTAAGATCTGAAAGCTTGAGGTCTCCTACTTTGTTCTTCTTTAGTAGTGCTTTGCTAATCTGGATCTATTTCCTTTCCACATCTATTTCCTTTCCGCATCCTTTCCATCTCTTTCAAGTGTGATGATGGAATCTGTCAAGTGTGGTGATGGAATCTGGATCAGGATTACATTATATCTGTAGATTACTTTGGGTAGTATTAACATTTTCACAATGTTATGTCTTCCTCTCCATGAGCATGATATAGTCTTCCATTTATGTAGACCTCTGTTTTTTTGTAGCAGGTATTTTGTAGTTTTCTTTGTATAGGTCTTTTATATCTCTCATTAGATTTATGTCTAAGTATCTCATCTTTTGAGTGGCTTTTATAAATGACAATATTTTCCTCATTTCCTTTTCAGAGTTCTCTTTGTTAGTGTAAAGGAATCCAGCTGACATTTTTCTGAATTATTCTATTAGTTCCAGTAGCTTTCTTGTTGGGTCTGGGATTGTCTATATCATCTAGATCACATCATCTATCAAAGAAGAAGATATCTTTGCTTTTTCCTTACCAATCTGGGTGCATTTTATTTCCTTTTCTTGCCTTATTTCTCTGGGTAGGACTATTACAATGTTGGATTGACATGGTGACAGTGGGCATTGTTGTCTGGCTCCCATTTGCAGGGGGGATGCTTTCAATTTCTCTATTCAAAATAATGTTGACTGTTGGTTTATGTCTGTGCCCTTAATCAAACTGAGGAATTTCTCTTCTATTCTTATTTTACTGAAAGTTGTTTTTTTTTAAATTAGGAATTAAGTGCTGAATTTTATCATTTTATGCATTGATAAAGATGATCATGTAGCTCTTTTCCTATGTTTTATTTATATGATAGATTAAATTGATTATTATTCTAAT
>NW_006408526.1:27847233-27868681 GCF_000296735.1 Chrysochloris asiatica
CCGCGGGAGAAAGATGAGGCTTTCTACTCCCGTAAGGATTTACACCCTCGGAAACCCTGTACAGGGTCGCTATGGGTTGGAACCGACTCGACGGCACTTAACAACAACAACAATTCAGAAGAAAGACACTCTCTCACCTCAGTGAGTAGGGTTTCTAGAACAGCTATGTGAAGATGTAAGAGGGTCAGAGGGACTCCTACTAACTGCATATTTAACCAAGCTCCACAGAGACCACACCTGTTTCAGACCCACAGACCCACAGTCTACAGTTCGTCCACTGGTGCCCTCATATAATGAGTCACTGCCTTCATCTCTATTTCGCTCTCTCTTTCATGCCTTTTAAAGTAGGTCTTAAATATAAACTTGATAAGAAAAGGTCCAGTGAAGGGTCTTGATGCAGCATTATGAAGTTTGCTTCCCACCTGTATGCATTGGAGAATGGCTGAGAGTTTGTGAATAAGGACAGGCAAATCAAATCAATATTTCAGAAAAGTATATTAATAGCAGTGAAGTGCATGAGTCAGAAAGGGTGATCCTGAAGGCATAGTTGCTCATTAGGAGGTGCTGCAATTGTCTGTCTGTGTAGTAGCAAACAAGCCCAAATCTTTATGCCTTACAAATGACTAAGGCTGATTTCTCATTTCTGTTACAAATCCCATAGTGGTTGGCGGAGACCTCGGCTCCACGTAATCACTCAGGAACCCAGACGTTGGAATTTTTTGTAAAAGGGAAGAGATAGCTGGAGTGCCATGCATTGACCCTTCTATACTTCATCCTAGAAGTGGCATGAGTCTTTTATGCTCACATCTTACTATCTCACGGATCCATGTCAGTGCAAGAAGCTGGGAAATAGGGGTTACACGTTGAGCTGCTAACTACAAAGTCAGCAGCTTGAATCCACCAGCTTCTCTGAGAGAGAAAGATGAGGTTTTCTGCTCCTGTAAAGATCCACAACCTAGGAAACCCTATACAAGGTCTCTATGATCCAGAACCGACTTGACAGCACTTAACAATAACACCATGGCAAATAGTAGATAAGGTGTCCCAGTTGCTCAGTGGTTAAGCACTCAACTGCTAACTGAAAGGTCAATTGTTCTAACCCACCAGCTGCTCTGTGAGAAAAAGATGTGACAATCTGCTTCAGTAGAAGTTTAAAATCTTTGAAACTCTATATAGGGCAGTTCTAACTCTGGTAGCGTAGTGATTACAAATCGGGCTGCAAACCTTTAAGGTCAGCAGTTCGAAACTACCAGCCGCTCTGCGGGAGGAAGATGAGGTTTTCTGCTCCCGTAAAGATTTACAGCCTTGGAAACCCTGTACAGGGTCGCTATGGGTCAGAACCGACTCGCCGGCACTTAACAACAACTCTTTGACTTTTCGGCAAAATCACTATGAGTCGGAATCTTCCCAAGGGCACAAGATTTTGATGTTTTGGAAGTGGTCTATAATGTGGGATAATTCCAGAATCCTTGCTCCCATGTTCCCCAAAGCAGGGGAGTCTGGATAATGGGGTCATGTGACCATGGAATGAGTAGGTCAGTTTCTCACAGGGTCAAGTTTGGGAACAGTATTGGAGGACAGATTCCCAAGAAGGAACAAAGGGGCCTGGAAATCAGACCAGGAAGAAAAACACCCTTTGGGAGTTATTTAGGGTTTGTTAATTGGTCATCTCGTTAGCGGCCCATCTACAGCGTGATTCCAGCAAGTGAGCAGGCAGAACTCCGGTAAAAAGGGCGGGGGGCTGCCCTGGCCAAGACTGGCTTCACAGACTCAATAATAAGGACCGAGCAATTACCAGAACTTCTCGAGCCAATTCCCGTCAGGAGTGCGCCAGGCCTGGCTTTGTCCTACAGAGAAGAGGAAAAGGTCAGCGTGCTCCGTAGGAGGAGAAAAAAAAGAGCCCTTCACAGCAAAAGAGCCTGCCCGAGGGAGGGAGACAAAGAAATGGAGGGCTCTGTGGAGGTGAAAAACTAAAGAAAGAATGACATTTGGAGGTTCCTCAGAATGAGGGGAGGAGAATAATGAAATAAAAATTACAAGGGAGAAAGAGCCAGTGAACAAGTCAGGAGAGACCAAGGGGATTGGCGCTAGAGGGTCAACACTATGCAGGATAATAGCAAGGGAGGAATGCCTGACAGGGGCTTTCTCAGTGTTAAACTGTGCCAGCTACGAGCTCTCCCAGCCTCAATTTCTCCATCTTTCAGTTGACGGGGTTGCCTTCACCTGATAGCCTATGGGTCTCTGATTCTAGGCTTGTACAGACCTGTGAAGGAGAGGAAGGTGGGACTGAAAAATCATTTTACTGAAAAATTTTACTGAAAAATCATTTTGCTTCGTTGGATTTCCCTTGGCTGATTTTTTAGACGTAGATTACCAGGTCTTTCTTCAAGGAGATTCTGGTAACCTGGATTGTTGTTGTTGTTAAGTGCCATAGAGTTGGTCCAGTAATCTGTATAGGGTTCCTGTACACCTGTACAGCAGAAAGCCTCATCTCTCTTCCTCAGAGAAGACGGTGGGTTCGAGCCTCCGACTTTCTGGTTAACAGTCCAGTGCTTACCCTACAGCGCCATCATGCTCCCTTGTCACCATTTACCATATGCTTATTTGATTTTCACGAAACCTTACATGCACACATTCATTTAAGCAAACGTAAGTACTTTTTAAACTTTGATTTTAATTTTTATGATCTCACCTCTCCTTTTTTTCTCCTTATTTTTCTTTCTTTTGTTCTTTTTCCTCTTTCTTTCCTTTTTTTTTAAACTGCCTTCCCCATTACCCAAGTTAACACATGTTGTAGAACTGTAGGATAAGCACTGGACTGCTAACTGCAAGGTCAGCAATTCAAAACCACCAGTCACTACACGGAAACGTAATGTTGTTTGTTGTTAAGTGCCTTCAAGTCGGTTTTGATTCATAGCGATCCTGCATAGGATTTCCAAGGAGTGGCCGGTGAGTTTGAACTGCCAACCTTGCAATTCAAACCGACTTTGCAGTCCAGTGCATTAATCCCCAGCGCCACACCAGGACTCCTTCTATACAACATTTGTCCTTCTGTGATTCACCATGTTATGAGGTGTTTCTCAGATGCATCCTTACTGTTCTATGTTTATAATTCAGCAACATAAATCAAATACTTCTTATGTGCCAGATGCTATACTGGGCATCCCTAACCTTAGACTGAGCCAGCAGGGCTCACCCCAAAGGGAACCTGATACTTGCAGCACTTTCTAGAAATGTTCTCGTCTGCTCTCTGATGCCTGGCACTGGCTGGAGCTGGCAATGTTGATCTGGTGAGGCATCTGAGTTCTGCCTGGACTCCGCCTCTATTTCCTCCCTTATGGACCCTCTGACCCTTCACTCACCACCCAACCCTCATGTGAGATTGACCAGATAGACACCCTGAGGAGACTTGGGGTTATCTATTTCAGGGGTATGGGCTGTTGAGTCAATTGTTCCCTCTAACTATTGCATTAGTTCTTTCATTGGGTCCTATGAGATTAGCCAACCAGAATGGTGTTGGCATACTGACTTTGGGTGACCCAAATTGTTTAGGTAGACAGAGGTCTCATCAAACCAACATTTGTCCAGGGGCTCCTGTTGTGGCACTGTGGGTTAATATGCCAGACTGCAAAGCCATTTGAACTGCATGGTTGGCAGTTCAAGCTTACCAGTGGCTCCTTGGACACCCTATACAGGGTCACTATGGGTTGGAACCAACTTGACAGCACTTAACAATAACAACAACAACACACCCTAGATATGACCCTGACAATAGGGACTATGGTTAGTGGTGGTTATGTGCCATGGAGTCAGAACCAACTCATAGCGGATCCTGTACAGGGTTTCCAAGGCTGTAAATCTTTAAGGGAGCAGAAAGTCTCATCTTCTCCCATGGAGCAGCTGGTAGTTTCGAACTGCTGAACTTAAGGTTCGCAGCCTGATTCTTAACCACTATGCTATCAGAGCTCCTTGACAATGAAGACTAGAAATATGATAATGAGCAAAAGCAGATAAAATCTGTGTTCTAATGCCAGTCCCAGTTACAATCAAATAGCACTTGAAGGGGAAAAAAAAGGTATAGGAGACTCTGTGACAGGGAGATACAATTATTACTATTAGCTCCTTATTGCAGATGACGGGAATGTGGCGCAAAGATGTTGGACACCTTGCCAAATGGTACACTGATATTAGAACCAAAAGTAGACTGGGTAACATCCTTCCTTGGAAAGCATTAAGTTCAGAACCAGAACGTGTCTCTTATGACTGGCCTGAAGGGAAAATACTCTGATATGGAAATGTTGTTGTTAAGTGGAGTTGAGTTGGTTCTGATTCATAGGGACCCTATATAGGATTTCTGAGGAGCGACTAGTGAGCTTGAATCACTGATCTTGTGGTTCAAACCGACTTTGCATTAACCCACAGTGCCACACCAGTGGTAATAGTGAAAACAATTTTAGTAGCAAGTGAATGAAAATTAAGCTCAAACTGATTCAAATAAAAGAAAATGCAGGGAGAAGAGTTAATTGGCTCTTAAAGTTTCAGAAGTGTTTATCTTCAGGCATGGCTGGATCTAGGTGCTCAGATGATATTATCAAAGATAAGTCTCTCTCCTCTCTTTACTATTTTTTTTTTAAATCAAAGTGCAACTTATATAAAGTATACAGATCTTAAATATAGAACTCTATGAGTTTCTAAACATACAGCTATTACCCAAATCAAGATGTAGTAATTCCAGCACTTCATAGAAAGGTTGTGTTTTGCCCCACTATGACTGCGAACTATAAGATCGGCAGTTCAAACCCACCAGCTGTTCCTCTGAAACCCTATAATACAGGGTTACTAGAAGTCAAAAACGACTGGATGGCACTTAACAACAGAAAAACAAATGACTCCTAGTGTGGCACTGTAGGATCTTCACTGGACTAAAAACCACAGGTCAGCAATTCAAACCCACCAGCTGGTCTTAGGAAAACATGCACAGGGAGGATTGCTGAGTCAGAACCGACTTGACAGCACTTAACAGCAACATGGAGTCCTGGTGTGGCACTGTGGGCCAGACTGCAAAGCCATTTGAACTGCAAGGTTGGTGGTTCAAGCTCACCAGCTGCACCTTGGAAACCCTATACAGGGTCACTATGGGTCAGAATCGACTTAACAGCACTTAACAACAACAAAAACATATTCAATAACTCCTTAAAGTTAGCCACTCTGGGAATAAAACTATGCTGACTTTTATCCCCATAGATTCATTTTTCCTATCCTGGATTTCACAGAAATATAATCATATAGTCTAAGTTGTTCTTGGTGTTAGGTACCATTGAGTCCGTACTGACTCATAGCAACCTTATGCACAGCAGAACACAACACTGCCCAATCCTGGGCCAACCTCACTACTGTTGCCACACTTCAGTACATTGATGCTGCCACTTGGCCAATCCATCTTATTGGGGTTCTTCCTCTTTTTCTCTGACCCTCCACCTTACCAAACATGATATCCTTCTCCAGTGACTGATCCCTCCTGACAATATGTCCAAAGTATGAGAGATGAAGTTTGACCATCTTGGCCTCTAAGGAGCACTCTGGCTGCAATTCTTCCAAAACAGATCTATTGGTTCTTTTGGCAGCCCCTGGCACTTTCAATATACTCTTCCAACACCATAAGTCAAAAGCATCAGTTCTTCTACGGTCTTCCTTATTCACTGTCCAGCTTTCACATGCATATGACATTATTGAAAATACCATAGCTTGGGTCAGATGCACCTTAGTCCTCAAGCTGACATCTTTGCTCTCCAACACTTTGAAAAGGTCTTGTGCATAGATTTGCCTAATGCAATACATCCTTTGATTTCTTGACTGCTGCTTCCATGAGTGTTGATCCAAAAAGAATGAAGTCCTTGACTTCAATCTTTTCTCCATTGATAAGAATGTTGTTTATTAGTCCAGTGGTGAGGATTTTTGTTTTCTTTACATTGAGATGTAATCCATACCGAAGGCTGTGCTCTTTGATCTTCATCAGTAAATGTTTTAAGTCCTCTTCACTTTGAGAAAGCAAGGTTGTATCATCTGCATAGCACAGGTTGTTGTTAATGAGTTTTCCTTCAATCCTGATGCCATGTTTCTCTTCATATAAGCCAGCTTCTTGGATTATTTGCTCAGCATACAGGTTGAATAAGTATGTTGAAAGAATATAAACTTGTCGCACATCTTTCTTAATTTTAAACCATTCAGTGTTCCCATGTTCTGTTCGAACAACTGCCTCTTGGTCCAGGTACAGATTCCTCATGAGCACAATTAAGATTCCAGAATACTTACACTTTGCAATGTTGTCCATAGCTTGTCATGATCCTTATAATCGAAAGCCTTTGCATAGTCAATAAAGCACAGGTAAACATCTTTCTAGTATTCTCTACTTTCAGCCAAGATCAATCAGACATCAGCAATGATATCCCTCATTCCACTGCCTCTTCTGAATCCGGCTTGAACATCTGGAAGTTCTCTGTCAATGTATGAGTGTAGCCGTTTCTGTATTACCTTTAGCAAAACTTTACTCTCTTAAGCTATCAAAGAGATTGTCTGATGATTTCTGCATTGCATTGGGTCACCTCTCTTTGGAATGGGCACAAATATGGATCTCTTCCAATCAGTTGGCCAGATAGTTGTCTTCCAAATTTCTTGGCAGAGATGAGTGAGTGCCTCCTGTGCCACCTCACTTTCTTGAAAGATTTCCATTTTTATTCCATCAATTCCTGGTGCCTTGTTCTTTGCCAATTCCTTCGATACACGTTGGGCTTCCTCCTTGAGTATCATTGGCTCCTGATCAGATGCTATCTCTTGAAATGGTTGAACATTAACCATTTCCTTTTGGTACAGTGACTCTGAGTATTCATTCCTTCCATCTTCTCTTGATGCTTTTTGCATCATTCAATAATTTGCCCAGAGAATCTTTCAATAATGAAAGTCGAGGCTTGAATTTTTTCTTCTGTTCCCCTACTTGACAAATGCTGAACATGATCTTCCTTTTCAATTTTCTGACTCCAGATCTTTTTACATTTTATTGTAATATTTGGCTTTATTTTCTCGAGCTGATCTTTGAAAATTTCTGTTCACCTCTTGGACCTCCTCACTTCTTCCATTTGCTTTAGCATCTCTATGCTGGAAAGTTTCAGTGTCTCTTCTAACATCCAGTTTGAACTTTTCCTTCTTTCTTGTCTTCTCAATGACTTTTTGCTTCCTACCTGTATGATGTTCTTGATGTCATCCCACAACTCTTCTGGTCTTCGGTCTTTAGTGTTTAATGTATCAAATCTGTTCTTCAGATGATCTCTAAATTCAGGTGCGATATATTCAAGGTCATAGTTTGGCTCTCTTGGACTTGTTTTCGTTTTCTTCAGCTTCAGTTTGAATTTGCACATGAGTAATTGATGGTCTGTTCCACAATCTTCCCCTAGCCTTGTTTTCACTGATGATATGGAGCGTTTTCATTGTCTCTTTCTGCAGATATAGTCAATTTGATTTCTATGTATTCCATCTGGTGAGGTCCATGTGTATAGTTGTGTCTTATGCTGTCTAAAGAAAGTATTTGAAATGAACAAATCATTGGTTTTACAGAATTCTGTCATGCAATCTCCAGCATCATTTCCCTAACCAAGGACTTATTTTCCAACTATTGATCCTTCATCTTTGCTCCCAACCTTTGCATTTCAATCACCAGTAATGATCAATACATCTTGATTGCATATTTGATCAATTTCAGATTGAAGAAGTTGGTAGAATTCTTCTATTTCATCCTCACTGGCTTTAGTGGTTGGTGCATAAATTTGAATAATAGTGCTATTTAACTGGGCTTCCCTATAGGCACATGGGTATTACCCTATCATAGACACCATTGTACCTCGTGACCTATCTGGATGTGTTCTTTTTGACGATGAATGCAACACCATTCCTCTTCAATTTGTCATTCCCTGCATAGTAAACCATGTGGTCATCCGATTCAAAATGGCCAATACCAGTCCATTTCCACTCACTAACCTAAGATATCGATGTTTATGTGTTCCATTTCATTTTTGACAACTTCCAATTTTCCCAGATTCATACTTCGTACATTCCATGTTCTGATTTTCAATGGATGTTTACAGCTGTTTCTCTTCATTTTGAATTGTGCCCCATTAGCAAATGAAGGTCCCTCAGGCTTTTCTCCCACAGGCTTTACTCCATTCGCGTTATCACTGCCAACTCTACTTTGAGGAGGCAGCTCTTCCTCAGTCACATTTTGAGTGCCTTCCAATCTGAGGGGCTCATTTTCCAGCACTATTTCTGACAGTGTTTCTCTGGTATTCATAAGGTTTTCAGTGACTAAAGATTCAGAAGTAGTTCATCACTCTTTCTTCCTAGTCTGTCTTTGCCAGGAAGCTCATCTGAAACCTGTCCACCATGGGTAACCCTGCTGATATTTAAAATACCTGTGTCATAGCTTTTAGAATTACAGCAACTCACAAACTGCCAAAGTATGACAAACTGACAGACGAGTGGTGGCCATTTGGTTTTAAGTGGAAACTGTCACTTTAAATTTTGAGGAGATCTGTGCTCATGCATAATAGAACCTTCCAAGGGTGGGGATTGGGTGTCCATTTGCTCAGGCATCCCCTCTAGTCACCAAAATGGAGGTGCGCAGACAGCGAGAGACCAATGAACAGATACTAAAAAAAGAATGTCCACAAGGTGTTCGTGGCTGTTCTCTTCCTTTCCTTACTTGGTCTTTCCTAAGATGTCACCTTCGGGAGTAGCTGAGCGTCTTGAATTAGAAAGCAATGGATTTCTTGATTCTGCTACAAATTCCCTTAGCTGTAAGCCTTCCAATCTTCTAAATATTCCTTTATAAGTACTTAAGAATTCTAGCACCATCCCCTGAGCCTGCTTGGTCCGGTATTCTGTGTTGTTGGTGATGGAGCTCCTCACTGCAGGTCTATCTGATCTGCCATCTTAGCTCTTTTTTTTTTTTTAGTCTAAGTACTTGTTGTGAATTGAGTTATATCTCCCCAGAATTTTTGTTGGTAAGTACTGTCGAATCAGTTCCAACTCATAACAACCTTGTATAGGGTTTACAAGGAGCAGCTGGTGAGTTTGAACTGCTGACCTGTGGTTAAAACTGACCTTGAGGTCAAGTGATTATTCTATGACTATGGTACCACATGTGGAGTCCTGGTGTGGTGTTGTGGATTAATGCACCAGACTGTAAAGCCGTTTGAACTGCAAGGTTGGAGGTTCAAGCTCACCAACTGCTCCTTGGAAACCCTATACAGGGTTGCTATGGGTCAGAATGACTCCAGGGCACTTAACAACAACAACAATGGTGGCCACACCAGGAATCCAGAAATATGTGCTGCATAATTTCTAACCTATGTGGCAATGGGCTGCCTTTGTTATGTTAATGAGTCAGGATTAGTGTAGGGTGTGTCTTTTTAAAAAAATGTTTAACAATGCCTTTTAATCTCATATTCCTTTCTTTAAAAAAAAAAAAAAACTTTTAATTGTTAATTGGGTTAAGATTGGCATAGCAAATCAGTTTTCCATTTTGTATCATTGATTGTAAGCTTCACAATGTAACATCACTTATTCTACTTTCTCCCTGTGTTTACTGTTTCCATACTTCATCCTTTCCTAGCCCTCTATAAACTTTGCTCTGGGTAAATGCTGCCTTTTTTATCTCAAATGGCTGATTATTCTAAGGAAAGTGTATGTCACTACCTGACAGATCTGTCTATTGTTTGGCTGAAAATTGAGCTGCAGGAGTGGGTTCATTTCCTGACCTGAAGGGTTGCTAAGGACCATGGCCTCAGAGTTCCTATCACTCATTATCTGACCAGTAAATCTGGTCTTTGTTATAATTTTGAGTTTTGTTCCACATTTCCCTCCCATTGGATCCAGGACCTTCTAATGTGATTCCTTTCAGAGCAGTTGGTAGTGATAGCCAGGCACCATCTAGTTCTTTTGTTCCCAACTTTTTGGAAGCTGATGTTCATTCCAGTATTTCATTCATCCATTGGATGAATTGTTTCCATATGTCTTTGATTTTCTTCAGTCTTCTTTGCTCTCAATGGGGAAACATCCATAGTTGCACATTAGATGGTGGCACATGAGCTTTTAAGACCCCAGTAACCACTCAGCAAATTGCTGTTGCTATTACGTGACTCATCATGACTCTGTATAGAGTTTCCAAGGAGTGACTAGTGGGTTTGAATCTCTGATTTTTTAGCTGTTTAGGGTTTATCATACAGCACCACACCAGGACTCCATTTAAATTAGGATGCATAATAATATCTTTGTGGACTATGTTATGCCAACTGACCTTGGTGATTTTGGTGATCTCCTGAGACTTTAGTCCTGAGGGCTGCAACTCATTCCCTCAAGGTGTTTGGTTATGACTAAGAAATTTTCATAACTTTGGCTCCTATATGCTCCACCATATTGATGAATATATTTGTAATATAGGTAAATATACACGTGGTGGTGTGTTGTGGAGTCGGTTCCAACGCATAGCAACCCTGTATAGGGTTTCCAAGGCTGTAAATCTTTATAGGAGCAGAAAGCCTCATCTTTATCCAGTGGAACTGCTGGTCGTTTTGAACTGCAGACCTTGAGGTTAGCAGCCCAACTAGCAATCACTATGCTACCAAATAAGTTAATGAGGCAAGATTAGTGTAGGGTGTACCTTGAGTTCATCTCTTTTAAGAGATGAAGAGGCAACCTAAGAAGAAGAGGTAAGGGAGAGATGAAGTTGAAGTTCACCAAGGGGCAGAAGCTCAGAATAGACCTTCCTTCAGGCCCCACAGGGAAAGAAAACCTTCCCCTGTAGTCAGTACCCTGAATTCAGACTTTCTGAGCTCTGGTAGTATAGTGGTTACAAATCGGGCTGCGAACCATAAGGTCAGCAGTTCGAAACTACCAGCTGCTCCGCGGGAGAAAGATGAGGCTTTCTACTCCCGTAAGGATTTACACCCTCGGAAACCCTGTACAGGGTCGCTATGGGTCGGAACCGACTCGACGGCACTTAACAACAACAACAAACTATGAGAAAATAGATTTCTGTTTCCTAAAGCCACCCATTAAAGGTTTCACTATTAAAGAATAACTAGTAAGTCAATACTCTCATGTAACTGACTTTTGTACAGTCAAGATTATGATTGTGAAATTTATTTTACTTGCTGTATACAAGGATAAATAAAAAAAGTATTCATGCTGTGGTTCTAGTTTATACCAATACCATTTATTCCAAACAAAATGTATTTCCATATGTCTCTGTGACCAGTGGATGGCTACAGACCAGTTCTTTCGGTAATACACTTGCCTGAATCTCCTTAGGATATCTTCATTTAAAAGATTCCATTAAAACCTCCAAAGACATCTGCTGGACTAGTTCAATTCAAAGCAGAGAGATCAGTTCAGAAGAATATGGCAACTTTTTTGTTGGGATATCGAAGGGATAATTGTGATAGATTTTCTCAAATTACACAGAACAATCATGGTATCTTACTATGAAGACATTTTAAGAAAATTGAAAGTTGCATTGGTGAGGAAAAGGCCAGGAAAGTTGTGCTGAAGAATTATTTTCCATCATAGCAGTGAGTGCACCTACTCATTCCTTGATGGTACCAAGGGTTGCGCTAGGAGAATTTTTGTTGGAAAACTTTACCCTATCTACCCTACAACCCTGATCTTACCCCTTCAGACTCTTTTGTTCCCCAGACTCAAAGAACATTGAAAATAAATATAATTTGAGTCCCAGCCTGTTGTGGCACTGCAGGATAATGCACTGGATCACAAGGTCAGTCTGAACACAAGGTTGGCAATTCAAACTCACTCCTCAGAAAAACTACACAGAGTCGCTATGAGTTAAAACCAAATCGACAGCATTTAACAACAACAAGAAGGACGTCAATGAGGGAAAAATATGAGGCTTTCTCCTCCCACAAACATTTAGAACCTTGGAAACCCTATATAGGGTCTCTATTAGTCAGAACCAACTGGATGGCACACAGCAACAAGGGTACCACAACTGCCATTCTGACATCGTATAAACTGAAGAGCTTGGTAGTCTTCACGGAACTATGAGAAAGATGGAAACACTGCCCGCAGAGTGTATAGACCTATATACGAAATATGCCAAGAGACAATAGCTTTACATTTTGACATTCTACATTTGATATACATTCTGATATTAATAAAAGAATTCTATGACTTTGTGGTGATAGTTTTTTACCTACCCTCATATAATAGGAGGGTTTTCCCCTTACTGTGTACTATTCCATATCATGTCTATACCATAAATTATTATTGATTATTTTCAATTTTGCCTATTATGAATAAAGCTGCTATGAGTATTTATGTATATGTACTTTGGTGAATATACGCATCCATTTATACCTAGGAATGGAGTAGTGGAGAAATAGAGTATATTTATGTTTAGTAAGTATTTATAATTCATTTTCCAAGTTAGTTATACAAATTACACCACTCTAGCTAGCACTTTTTATTGGTTTTTCTGAACTTTTGCTTACTGGTTTGTTGGAGTTCTTTCTATATTTTGAATAGTAGTCCTTTTTCATGCAAATGAGTTGGAAATAGCTTGGTACTATCTATTCCTTGTCTCTTATCTCTCTTGATGATACCTTTTTATAAATATACGTTCTTAATTTTAATGAAGATCAGTCTAACCTTCCTAAACATAACTTTTAGTGTTATGTAGTGTTATGTTTAATGCTACCCCAAAGGCATGACTATATTCTCCTTTATTTCCTTCTAGAAACATTATTGTTTTCTTTTCCATACTTAGATCTATGATCTATTTGCATTAATTTTTGTGAATGATATGAGTTAGGGATTCAAAGTTTATTTTCTCCATATGAATATTCAATTAATCCAACACTATTGATTAAGAAATACATCATTTCCCACTGAATTGTAGAGGAGCATTTATTGTAGATAAGATGATTGTATATGAGTCTCCATTACTCTTTGTTAGCCACTAACATGTCTGTTCTGTGTGGTCCCAGTCTTGCATCTAATCAACTTAGCAGCCACAGGTAGAAAGAATGGGTATTTTCCATTAGCTGTAGTACCAGGGCTGCACTCATTGGCCAGCTTGGGTTCCATAGTCAACCTGGAATTTATTACTATTATGAACTTCTGATTGGCCAGACCTGAGTCACATGCCTACCCCTGAAAGTAAGGAGAGCAGTCCCACTCAAGATTGGGGTAGGAGAGGTGTGGTTCTTCAAAGGAAACCTGGAGTGCTATAATCAAAAGAATGAGAAACAGATGCTGGAACAAACAAACCAAAAATTATTTAGAGAAACTCTCTGGCCACTGGAATGCTCCTAGATCTTTCAAGCTGTCATTCTCCAGCACTTACTTAATCATGGAATACTTGGGCACCGCACTCTGTGTGAAACTCTGCAGGTGGGACAGAGATGTTTTAAGATTGCATCGTTCCCCTCAAGTAGCCCACCTATTTCTTCCCTGAAGACAGATAAGAAACCTTCCGAATGGTCAGCATTACTGGATCTCTTGAAGGAAACCTGGGCAGGGCTAAACATCTCAAACTTGTCACTGTCAGGTTGCCCAGGGAAGGCAGGTCTGTAGAGTTTCACATGCTTCATTTCACCTGGTGTGATTTCTGATGAGACATCGCTCCATTGGGGACTAGTGACATGAGGAGAGATGAGCAGGGAGGCTGTGATTTCCAATATATATCAGCCCATCATTACTAACAGGAAATGGATTTTTGCTGGGTGATCAAAGTCAAATTCCTCACTTTCCTGACCTTTAAATACCGCCTAACATCAGCTCCCATCAGAAACAAGGTGCCCTCACTACACCCTACTCCTTGAGTTCTCAGCAAACAAAGTCCAAGCCGGGATCTTGGCATCTCTCCCTCCCACAAAGAGATGAGCTCAGTTCTGCCCATGAACTAGAAGTTATACTTTCCTGGGAGACCTGGATTCCCAGCTGGAGAGGGGGGTTGCAGAGGGGTAAGGTCTTGGGAGGGAGGTCTTCACCTGGCAGGGAGTGCAGGAGAAATAAAGCAACAATGTCAGAGGTTTAATCAGCCTTTGAAGACTTCACAGTGTTTGGACAGAAGTGTGTGAATAATATTCATTTGGATTGGCACCTGTGCACACCACTTAAAGGAAAATAGCATTTTGTCGCACTTGTGATGAGGAGCTAGTAGTCTGGGGAGACAGGCTGCACATCTCCTGGAAGCTGTGAAGGTGGTTTCTTCCCCCCTTTGTTTCCATCTCAGTGTGACCCTGTGACTCCTTGAAATCCAGTAGCTCCGAGTCAGTGTCTTGCATTCTCTTTTCTTTGTATCTGGACAGAAAGGAAATAAGAAAATGCCTGGCAAGGGCATTCAGTCAGAATGTGAGAGGCCTGGGTTCTGATTCTGGCCCTGCCACTGACCTTCTGGGTGACCTTGGAAAAGAGAGTGTATGTCTCTGGATATTAGGTTCCCAGATGTCATATTCAAAGAATTTGTTTGTCCTTCCAGACTTTTGTTTGGTGGGAGGATCACAGCTATTAGAGTTACCCAGAGCCCAGAGGGTTATTTGAGGGTGACATCCTTCCACACCTAAAAAAAGCCTGAAGACATTCCATTGCCCTTAATCAGTCTTGTCTGACAAGACACAATTACATGAAGTGGCACCAAGGGACTCAGTGTCATCTGATGAGCCCTCAGATTCTTATTTCTCAGAGTGAATGCAACTCTAAACACCCCTCATCCTCTCCCCCACCCCCAGGACAGTTCAATCTGCCCTTTCTCTTCAGGACTGAGGAGGGAATCTCAACACTAAACCATGGATATATTTTGAAAGCTTGTATTTGTCTGTCCTTGCTCCAGGCTTCAGGTCCAACTTCCCAGTCACAATGGATTGTGGCAATCAGGCCTGTTGTCATGCTACCACGGACACCATTCCTCCTGTTCCCCAACAACAACCTCAGCTTCTTGTAGATCAGTTCTTCTGCTTACTCTTCAGAAATTCCTGTTAGTGGTATAAATGGTTAATGTGCTCAGTGGCTAAACGAAAGGTTGGTGATGTAAGCCCAACTAGAGGTATCGTAGAAGAAATCTACTTCCAAAAATCAGCCATGGAAAACTCAATGGAGCGCAGTTCCATTCTGACACTCATGGAGTCACCATGAGTTAGAGTAGACTCACAGCAACTGGTAAGGTTGGGTTGGTATTCACAGTGCTCATGAGGCTACCTTGGCAAGGCATCCTGGTGATGAGAACTTCCAGATGCTCCAGGCTTCTTCACCCTGTCCCATCAGGGTTATCTTGAGCCTTTGTAGATTCCGTTCTCCCTTAGTCTCCTTCAGTTCCCTCTGCTTGTAAAGGGCTCTCATGGAAGAAATGAGTAGAGGAGAAAAAGCAGAAGGAAAAGGAGGGAAGGGAAAGATGAAGACAATAATAAAGAAAGAGGAATGAAGAGAGCAAAAGGAAAGAAGATGAGAGAAGGGAAGGGGTGGAAAGAGATATTCTGCATAGTTTTACCTCTCTCCCCACTCCTTCCCTTCTCTCGTCTTCTATTTTCTCCTCTATACACTTCGTTTCCCAGGTTAGCTCTTTACTCTTTCTTTTTTCCACACCCTAGTTCTCGTCATTTCTGTTTTCTATCTTTCTAGCTTTGTCCTGGAGACAAAGCAATAGTTCCCCTTTCAGCCAGTCTCCCCAGAAATTCTAGTGTGTAGGATTTTTGAAACTATTGCCAATAAATATTTCCTAAACACGCATACTCACACCATGTGCCATACAGCCTTTGCACATAGGATGTTCTACCTTCTAGGAGGTCATACACCTGGTGAGGAAGCGTGTTCCACACAGCACAAATGAGTCTACTACACTAATCACATAGGATGGGTCCATTGCCAGCCCCTGCTTCCTTCTATGGGCAGTAAGTGGAGCCATTGAAATTTAGAATTGAAAGGCCCTTAGAAGTCATCTGGCCCCTGATTTCATTGTGATCTCAGTCAAAATACCAGTAACGTAGTTTGTTTGTCTAGCTAGAGGAAGAACTAAATAAAAAGAATAAGAGAAGGAAGAAATGATTCTTAATTCATATAGCTCATTGTTAGCATAGCAAGAGAAAGAAAATTCAATGGTAAATAATAGAAATAGGCATTAAAAAAATTTTTAAAGGATAATTTAATGTTGTAGAGGAAGCATTTCAAATCAATGGGAGGGAGGAAAGCTAAGTGGTATTGGGCCAATTGTCTATCAAACCCTGTGCTGGCTGGTCCCATCCAGTTGCTGCTTGTCATATGTAGTTACTGTACATTTGAAATGTGGCTAGTCCAAATGAAAATGTGTTATAAGTGTTTAACATATACAAAGTTTTGAAAACATAGTACAAAAATAAGTAGCATGGAGGCAGGAGAGGCTCCTTGGTGGAGGCGTGGGAAAACCAGAACAGGCACTTTCCTGGAGCAGCTCCAGAGTTTTGGATCTAATACGAGGTGGGGGACATCAGTTTCCTGTGCCCACTGCTGGAGAAATCTGACTGTGAACAGAATGCATGGTGATTTCTGAATCGATAAAAATGCTCCCTTAGGGCCTGTGGTGGTGCCACAGCCAGGCTGATACAGTGATAAAGTGCTAAAAACCACAGAGTGGCATCTGGAAAAAGAGGTGTGACGGATTTTACACTTTTCTTTCCTTCTCTTCCCTGTTGCACCCTCAGAGCCCAGCCTGGACACCTTTGCGGGGAGAGCGGGAAAGCACTCCCAAAAGGGTCTAGCATTGCACCCACAGTTTTCCCATGTCAAAGGAAGGAGGTCCCTGGGAGCCCCGTTGGTCCCACAGGCTGATCCTTTGGATGATTCTTATGACTTCTGACTCTGGGACTCAGCACTAAAGTTGACCTGGGCAGGACCTTTTATTCCTGCTTTACCTAGCAAGAAACAGCAGGTCTGGCCATACAGGCAAACCATATGTACACCTTGTAAAACCCCAACATAAAAGGCAAAAGCCAACAACAACTACTATCTACAAGGATGCAGCTATTTTGAGAATTACACTGTGCATGTGCAGATGCCTAATTGACCTTCAGAGATAAAAATAGTGGCTAATCTTTCTTCCATTCATTTCTCAATATCTATCTGCGCATCTCCACAGTAGTGACTAGAGGAGGGGCCTGAGTAAGTGAACAGCCCCATCCACTTCTGGAGCGTTCCAGTGTGCACAAACACTGACCTTTGCAGCAAAGGCTACTGGTCAGTCAGCTACTGTTTTATTTTTGTTTTTGAGCAGTGGCTTTTGTTTCTGCTTTTAGTCCTTTCAGTCTCACCTTTTTCCTGGGGGTGGGAGCTTTCTCTCCCTACATTACCCAAGAAGAGCCAGCAATTGTGGCCATATAGCCAAACTACAAGCATACTCCATAATATCCCACCATACGGACCGGAGCCAATACAAGCTGCTAGGCATTACACATGAAAAAGGAAGACTATCTCCAGATCACATCCACCAGGAGACACTCAATAAACTTAACAACACAGCAACATATGTTCATTTAATCATTGAAAACACACCTAACTACTGAAAATGCCCAAAAAAAAAAAACACCAAAAGATCTCAGCACATATCCCAAAACAGGTAAGAGTAACTGAGATAAATGAGCTGGAGGCAGCCACAAACTTCCCATTAGAAGAAGAGCAAGCTTTGGATCTGCCTGAGAAGGAATTCATAAGAATGATATGGAGACAAATTCAAATGCTCCACAGAGGGGTGGAGGAAAATAAGGAAGAAGTCAGGAAAGTGCTACAGGAACAATCAAACAAGATAGATATAGCATTGGAAAAATGCAAAACCTGCAAAAAGAGGTCCAGATGATTAATAATTAAATATCAGAAATGGACAATACACTGAAAGGGCAAAGGAATAGAATCAAAGAGATGGAAGCCAGAACCAGCAAGCTGGAAGACAAATCTCTAAATACTGTTAAGGTGGAAGAGCAAGCAGAAAAAAAGATTTAAAATTTTGAAGAAAGTCTAAGAATCATGCTGGATAACATGAAGAGGAACAACTTAAGAATTATTGGCATTCTGGAACAGGAAGAATCACACAGTTCCACAGAGGAGATAGTTGAGGACTTCTGGAAGAAAAATTCCCTAACATCTTGAAAGATGAGAAGATAAGCATTCAAGAAGATGAACAAACCCAGGAAGGATTGCCCCCAAAAGAAAATCACCAAAACATCATAATCAAGCTCTCCAAAATCAAAGACAAGGAGAGAATCCCCAAAAGCAGCCAGGGAAAAGATAAGTGTTACTTACAAAGGCAAGCAAATCACATTAAGCTCTGACTTCTCAGCAGAAACCATGCAGGCAAGAAGGCAATGGGGAGACACATATAAAACCCTAAAAGAAAAAACTGCTGACCAAGAATCTTCCATCTAGCAAAACTGTCAATCAAATACAATGGTGCAATCAAAACATTCCAGGATAAACAGAAGTTAAGAGATTTTGTCAAAGCCAATCCAGTGCTTCAAGACATCCTAAAGGGAGTTCTTTGGAATGAAAACCAACAAGAACAGACAACAATCAGAGATTGTCAGATGTGGCAACACCACCTGGAACTCAGTCAATATAGTAGAGTTCAGAACAGAACAAAATTAAAACAATGAATTCAGAGGACCTGTGAGGCCAAAAATTAAAATAATAAGAATGCCAAAGAAGGGGAAAATATAGGAACAGAATTCCAGGTGGTGAGGATGTCAGGTAGATTTCAGGATATAATAGACTGTTTTAATGGAGGGAAAAGTTAATAGACTATAGGGTAAACCCAAAGAAAGTTAATACTTCACAACTTACCATGAACATGAAAATACAATCAGAAGAAGGAAACATTAAAACTAAGAAGAGACTGACAAGAAATAACACAAAAACATGAACTCAACACAAGAAGGCATGCAGAACAAAGGAACTAACTGTTAAATTCATTTTAACAAAATTAACCACAAGAAATTAACATAATGACAGCAATTAACTCATACCTATTGATAATTACTCGATTCAACGGCACTTGACAATGACAACAATTGATAATTACAGTGAATGTCAATGGATTAAATGCACCAGTGGAGAGACAGAAAGTGGCAGAATGGCTACGAAAACAAGACCCTTCAATATGCTGCCTGCAAGAGACACACCTTACACACAAAGACAAAAACAGACTAAAAGTTAAAGGATGGAAAAAAATATATACCAAGCTAATTATAATAATAAGCCAAGCAGGAGAGGCAATACTAATCTCTGATAAAATAAACTTTAAGGCAAAAACCAGCATAGGAAATAAAGAAGGACACTATCTCATGATTAAAGGGTCAATTGGGCAAGATGATATAACCATAAAAAATATTACACTTCCAATGAAAGATCATTAAGATACACAAAGTAAATCCTACTAGAATAGAAGAAAGAAATAGACAAATCAGAAAAATAATATATCATGACCAAGTGGGATTCATATCAAGGTTGGTTCAACATTAGAAAAACAATCAATGTAATCCACCATATAAATAAGAAAAAGGATGAGGTGAAGGGAGGGAGGGGAAGGTGGAGCACAGGGTAGGGAATAGTCATAGGATAGTTTGGGTGCTAAGGGAGGAGGCAATATACAAGAAGGGGAAGGGGAATGGAAGAACAAGGCAGATGGGAGAACAATTAGGCAGGTTTGCATGAGCTAAGTGGGATAGAGATAAATAATGATGTATGCACAACCTTGAAACAACAGGGCTCTGGGATACAGGGATTGAGACATGGCTTGAATGGATAAAAGAGGGGAAATAATGTTAAGATGCTTGGCTGTCTTTTGAATCTTGGTTTCCCTTGCATACCATTATAAAATAGACACTTGAGGGGGAGAGAAAGGAATAGCCAGAAACATCACCATAGAAAGATTGTAAGTCCATCTTCTGCCTATAACTGATTGAAATACTTCAAATGGGGCTAGAACTTGCCCAGTGAAAGAGACTTCCTGTGGAACCATTGCATTGCATAATACCAGAGGTGGAATTCTGAACCCCATCCAGAATCTTCTGAGGTGGGAAATTTCCAATTGAAAGGACAAGCAGACCAGCCTGAAGCAGCTGGAAGAACAGAAGATACTTCTTGAAAGAAAGACTGACAGGAAAAATAAAAAACAATAAGGGAAGTCTGATTGATGACTACAAGAACAAGCAAGTTGTTTACCCAGGAGCCATCAAGGCAAGCGGTCAGGTCCCCTCAGAGCAAATCCCCTTTGAAGACTGAGACTCAAGGGGAATACACAAGCAGGCATGTGGTCTTGCTGGTGACCACAATGGTCACCGGTAAGAGGAAGTGGGGGAAACACAGCAATGAAGTTGTGATCTAAGTCTGACCACGTTCAATAGGCTCCTGTGAACCCAGGTTGAGACCTGGTTGGCCAGCAGTATGGCAAGATCTGTGGACTCCTGGGCCCAGACACAGGGACATGGCCACAGAGGACTGGAGCAGAGAGTGAAGCAACCAGCTGATATGAAGGGAGGGGAGCTGCACAAGAGCACCAATACTTGTAGGTAGTACCCACTTGACCTGGCTTCAACAGCTGGATGATCAGAACTCGTCCAGAAGAAGCAAGAAGAGGTAAAAAAGAGTAATCCACTACAATTTGATGAACTTGATCTATACTTATGGATGCAAAAAAGGGAACAAATCTTTACAGCAAGGATCATTCCCACCCCCTCAGTACACAGAGTTGACAGGGATGGGAGACTTCAACATCGGCTACCCAAAATGAGTGGGGGCTACAGAGAGTGCGGGGGAAGGTAGAATCTCCACTGAGTGGTTTCCAACCTGTCTGGACAAGACTGATGAAAGGAGATAGGCATAAGACTCTTGTGGTTCAATAGTGAATAATTGCTATCAGGACTGATGTGAGTTTTGCAAATGTAAAGGTAGACATTTTGTAACAAAAGGAGGGGAGTGGTTGATTCTGCAGTCCAGGAGCAGAGGTCCCTGGGACCATCAAGGGAGAAGAGAGGAGTGTGGAACCTATCCAGAGAAGCAGTGATGCCAAAGATGGAGGCAGAGAAGATTGACATGGAGAGATGGAGGGATTGTAGACCCTGGACTCAGGGATGGAGTGGGTTTGTGTGCTGACGGCCAGGAGGCAGGCTTGTGGTGTGTACCTTTTGATTGTCTGATGATACATGGATGGGATTGTAATCATTGCAGTGAAATGAAATGCGATAGGATGAATGTAAACCTCATGTTCTTCCAGGTAAACTATCACTTAATTCACAATAAAATAAATAAATAAATAATGTGAACTAACTCTTTTTTATTGACTATGTTGAAATGATAGCACTTTGGACATATTGGGTCAAATTATATATATGTTTTATTTATATTTATAAAACCCTGTTAAAAAAAT
>NW_006408526.1:27869577-27882390 GCF_000296735.1 Chrysochloris asiatica
GATAGTTTACATGAGAGAACATTAGCTTTACATTCATCCTATCGTATATTGTTTGATTGCTGTGGTTACAGTCCCCTCGATGCATCATCAACCAACCAAAGGGTATACCCTGCAAGCCTTCCCCCTGGTCCTCAGCACAGAGGCCCTTTCCCTCTCAGAGTCTAGACTTTCCAACTGTTCCCTCTCTTCACATCATCGTCTTTGCCTCCATCTTTGGCATCACTGCTTCTCTGGGTAGGGTACCACATTCCACTCTTTTCCCTTGATGGTCCCAGGGACCTCCACTCCTGGACTGCAAAGTCAACCACTCCCCTCGTTTTGCTACAAAATGTCTCCCTTTACATTTCCAACTCTCACAGTCAGTCCTGATAGCAATTATTCACTATTGTGCCATTGAGTGCCATCTCCATCTACTTTTATCAGCCCACACAGACAGATTGGATACTATACTGTGGAGATTCTACCTTCCTCTGTGCCCTCTGGATCTAGGCTTCCTCTTGAAAATTTGTAAGATAGTCATTTCTTGCTTTTGTAACCTCCCATTTTGGGTAGCCAATGTCCAAGTTGTCCATCCCTGTCTACCCTGTGTATCAAGAGGTGGGAATGATCTTCACTATATAGATTTGTTCCCTCTTTTGAGCTACTGCATCCATAGGCATAGGTTAAGTTAATCAAATTGTATCAGATTACTCTTTTTTTTCCTCTTTTTTCTTCTTCTAGTTGAGTTCTGATCATCCAGCCATTGAAGTCAGGTCAAGTGGGTATTATCTGTAAGTGTGGGTGTTCTTGTGCATATGCCCTCTCTTCTTATCAGTTGGATGCTTCATTCTCCATTCTAGTCCTCTGTGGCTATGTCACTGACTCTCTGGGCACAGGAGTCTGCAGGTGTTGCCAAACTGCTGGCCAACGAGGTCTCCACCTGGGTTCACAGTTTATTGAATGTGGTTGGACTTAGCTTGCAGCTTCATTGCTGTTTTTCCCTCATTTCCCCTTATTGATAACCAACATGGTCACCAGTCAGAGCACGTGTCTGCTCGTGTATTCCCATTGAGTCTTAGTCTTAGAAGGGGGTTGGCCTGAGGGGACCGGACCTCTTGCCTTGATGTCTCCTGGGTGAGCAACTTGCTTGTTCTTATAGTAGTCAGTCAGACTGCCTTTATTGTTGTATATTTTTCCTGTTAGTCTTTCTTTCAAGAAGTATCTTCTGTTCTTCTAGACACTCCAGGCTGGTCTGCTTGTCCTTCCCAGTGGAAATTTCCCACCTCAGAAGATTCTGGATGGGGTTTAGGATTCCATCTATGGTTTTATGTAATGCAGAGGTTCCACAGGAAGCCTCCTTCACTGGGCACGTTGTAGCCGATTTTAGGTATTCCAATCAGTTATAGGCAGAAGATGGACTTATACGCTGTCTATGCTGATATGTCTGGCTATCCCTTTCTCTCCTGCTCAAGTGTCTATTTTATAATGGTATGGAAAGGAAACCAAAATTCAAAAGACATCCAAGCATCTTAACATTGATTACCCCCTTTTACCCTTTCCACCCATACCTTAATTCCTGTATCCCAGAGCCCTGTTATTTCAAGGTTGTGCATACATCATTATTTACCACTGTCCCACTTAGCCCATGCAAACCTGCCTAATCATTCTCCTGTTCACCTTGTTCTTCCATTAGCCTCCCCCCTCTTCTGTATCACCCCCCTCCCCAGCACCCAAACTATCCTGTGTCTGTTCCCTACCCTGTGCTCCACCTGCCTCTGCCTCCCCTCACCCCACCCCCATGTCCCGATAACCAGCCAATGCATTATCCTTTGCTCCACCCCTTTAGTTGGCAATTTTTATCAAGATTTTAAGTTTTACTTACCCAGGGAAATTGTCTTCTTGTTAAGCTTTATGGATTATGGGTCCTTAGGTGGAATCCTGAGCCCCAACCAGAACCTTCTGAAGTGGGACATTCCCACTTAAAAAGACATGCAGACCAACCCACAGTGGGTAGAGGAACAGAAGGTATTTCTTGAAAGACAGACCAGCAGAAAAAAAGCAGACTGTTTGTTAGAATATCAGGCAACCCGTTTGCCTTGGAGTCATCATGTCAAAAGAAGTCAGCCCATCAGGGTAACCCCCCTTCTAATACCGCAACTTCAAGGGTACACACAAGCAATCTTGTATGCTTGCTGGTGACCACCCTGGTCTACTTGTGAGTGGAAGTGAGGTTGAGATGCAACAATGAAGACATGGCTGAGTTTTGCCATGTTCTATATATATTCATTGACCTTGAGATGAGAGAGAGAAGAGGAAGGACTGGCTGATCTGAAGTTTAAGGAGGTGTGTGACCACCCGAGCTCATGGACACTGACCTAGCCACTGGAGGCTAGAGCTGAGTGTGAAATGGGCAGCTGGTTTGAAGTGGGGGAAGGCATGCAAGAACTCCTAACCTTGCAGACAGTACCAATTTGGCATAGCTTGGATGCCTAGCTGACCAGAACTCCACTAGATGAAGATAATTAAATTTGATACAATTTGATGAACTTGACTGTTGCTTATGGATATAATTGCTCAAAATTCCAACTGAATGGGAAGGACTCTTCACATCAAAGATCAAGCTTGCTTCCTCAGTACATTGGGTTGATATGGACAAGCAAATTAGACATCGATTATAAAAAATGGGGTGTTATAAAGGCAGGAAGTGGCTGGCTTCCAAGCTTTCATGCATGTGCTTACTTTCAGAATAAGAGGGGAAAGGTAGAACACCCACAGAATAGTTTTTCTCTTTTCCATATGGGTCTGGTGAAAAGGGATAGGGCAAGATGGGGATAGGATTTTATGATTCCATTGTGTGCAATTGTTATCAAGACTAATTGTGATGGTCACAACTGTAAATGTAGAGGATGTGTAACTAAAGGGAGGGGGGCTGTAGTTAATCTTCCATTTCAAGAATAGAGGACCCTAGGCCAGCAAAAGGGAAAAGAATGAGTGCAGTGTGGGATCCTAACCAAAAAACCAGTGATAGCAGAGACAGTGGCAGAGGTGATGGCATAGAGAGATAGAGCAGCTGAGGACTCTATGCCCATGGACTGAGAAAGGCTGTGTGCCTGTGGGCAGGAGACTGGCTTGCACTGTGTGCCCTTTTGACATTTAAATGAATAAGTATTTTCTGTTTTGTATTTGTACATCAAAAAAAAAGGGCAGGGGGAATAGAGGTAAATATGGTTGATTGATGTTGTTGTTGTTGTTAAGTGCCATCAGGTCGGTTCCGACCCATAGCGACCCTGTACAGGGTTTCCGAGGGTGTAAATCTTTACGGGAGTAGAAAGCCTCATCTTTCTCCCGCAGAGCGGCTGGTAGTTTCGAACCGCTGACCTTAAGGTTCGCAGCCCGATTCCGCTCCTTGGTATAGTATAACGTTAGGTATATTTTTGTAAGGATGTTGTTGTTGTTGTTAAGTGCCATCGAGTCTGTTCCGACCCATAGCGACCCTGTACAGGGTTTCCGAGGCTGTAAATCTTTACGGGAGCAGAAAGCCTCACCTTTCTCCCGTGGAACAGCTGGTAGTTTTGAACTGTTTATCTTAAGGTTCACAGCCCGATTCATAACCACTACGCTACCAAAGGATATACTTGTATATATTGTAGTCACATAAAACATCTCTGGAAGTATGTTTTCAGTGGTGGGAAGAACTCACAGGGAGGAAGGAAGTGTTTTATATCTGCCTTTATCCTTTTGTGCTATTTGAACTCTGTTTTAAAAACCATATTCATGTATTACCTATAATTTTCAAAATGTGGTTTTAAAAAATTGTCCAACATTTCACTTTCTATCACTTGTTTGTCAGTTTGTCCCATTGTGGAGGTTGGCTTACATACTGATGTAATGATGGAAGTCAGGCCCCCAGTATTTCAAATGATATCAGGTCACCCATAGTAAAAAAAAAAAAAAAAGATTTCAATGTAGGTTCCAGACTAAGACAGACTGGAAAGAAGGGTCTGCTATCTACTTCTGAAAAAATTAGCCAATGAAACTCTCTGGATAATGGTGAAACATTTTCTGAAAAAGTGCCAGAAGATGAGCCCCTCAGGTTGGAGGGAACCCAGATACAACTGGGGAAGAGCTGTCTTCTCAAAATCAAGTTGACCTTAATGACATGGATGAAGTAAAGCTTTTGGGACCTTCATTTGTTAATGTGACACTGCTTAAAATGAAAAAGAAACAACTTCAAGCATCCATTAGTAATTGAAACATGAAATGTACTAAGTATAAATCAAGGAAAATTGGAAATTATAAAAAATTTAATGGAATGCATAAAGATTGATATCCTAAGAACTAGTGAGCAGAAATAGACTAGTATCGATCATTTCAAACTGGATATTCATATGACCTCCTAGCTGGAAATTGTAAATTCATAATAAAAAAGAACCTATCAATATCTATACTGAAATACAACATTGTCAATGATGAAATACTAGCCGGGCTTTGGTAGCATAGTGGTTACGAATCGGGCTACGAACCTTAATGTCAGCAGTTCAAAACTACCAGCTGCTCTGTGGAAGAAAGATGAGACTTTCTGCTCCTGTAAAGATTTACAGCCTCAGAAACTCTGTTCAGGGTAGCTATGGGTCAGAACTGACTCGACGGCACTTAACAACAACAACCTATAAGTAAGATCAGTTGGCATGATTTTTATTCAATGACTAATGCCAAAAATTGAAGATTTTTACCAACTTTTGCAACGTGAAATTTATCAAACATGCATGCAAGGTGTATTATTGGAATCAAAGAATTATCAATAGTTAGAAAATATGGCCTTGATGATTAAAAATTAAATTAAATTAAAAAATTCTGGAAACCACATTAAAGAATTTTTGCAAGAAGGATTTATTCACTGTAAATACCCTTTTGCAACAGCATATCTGGTGACTTTAAACGTGGAGCTTGCCAGATGGAGCACAAGGAAACGATATTGACCAAATCCATAGAAAGATACAGTGGAGAAACTCATTATCATCAGTCAGAATATGGATAGGAAGTGACTGCAGGATAGGCAACTGCTCAAATGCAAGTTCAAGATGAAGCTGAAGAAAATTAAAATAACACCATACGAGTCAAGGTAAAGCCTCGAATATATTACACCTGAATTTAGAGGCCATCTTAAGTGTGGGTTTGACACATTTAACACTACCAGAAAAGTTGTGGAATGACATCAAGGACATCATACATGAAGAAAACAAAGATAGGAAATAAAGAAAAAAAAAATGAATGTCAGAAGAGGCTCTGAAACTTGCTGTTGAACACAGAGTAGCTAAAGTGAAAGGAGGAAATGATGAAGTAGAAGAGCTGAACAGAAGAATTCAGAGGCTATCTATGAATGAAATGTGCAAAGGCCTAGAATTAGAACAACAAAAGAGAAAAACATGCTTGACATTTCTTAAATTAAAAAAAAAAAACCTTGAGAAAAATTCAAGCCTCGAGTTACAACATAGGCAAAACTTTGAATGGTACAGAATGGAATATACTGTCACTGTACCCCCTCAAAATTTGTTCAACAATCAACCATTTCAGGAGGCAGCATATGATCAAGAACCAATGGTATTGAAGGAAGAAGTCCAAACTTGGCTGAATACAAAAACCCAAACCCACTGCATGAGGTTTGTTCTGCCTCACAGTGACCCTATATAGGGATTCTGAGACTACAAATCTTTATGGAAACAGACAGGCTTGTCTTTCTCCTGAAGAATGGCTAGTGGGCTTTATCAGCCGACCTTGCAGTCAGCAGCCCTAAATCTAACCCATAGCACCACCAGCATTTCTTTAAGAAGGCATAATAAAGCAAAAGCTCAGAAATTTTCATACTAATTAAAATGTTTCAACAAATGGAAACAATGCTGTAAGTACCCACTCATATATACGAAGAAATTTGGAAGACAGCTATCTGGCCTACTGACTGGAAGAGATCCATATTTGTTCAAATTCCAGAGAAAGATGATCCAATGGAATGTGGAAATTATCAAAGAATATCATTAATATCACACGCAAGTAGAATTTTGTTTGATAATTAAAAATAGCTGCAGCAGTACATGAACAGGAACCTGCCAGAAATTCAAGCCAGATTCAGAACAGGCTAAGAAACAAGGAATATCATTACTGTTATCAGATGAATTATGGCTGAAAGCAGAGAATACAAGAAAGATATTTACTTGTATTTTATTGACTATGCAAGGCATTCAACTGTGTAGATAATAACAAACTGTGGATAACATTGTGAAGAATGGACATTTCAGAACACTTCATTGTGCTCATACAGAACCTGTACATAGGCCAAGAGATATTACTATTCAAACAAAGGGAAACTGCATGTTTTCAAAGCAGGAAAGGTGTATGTGTGTGTGTGTGTGGTCAGGGTTGTATACTTTCACCATACTTAGTCAATCTATGAGGGCAATTTTAAAAATATTGCTACAAATTCACAGAAACCTTAATTAAATAAAAATATTAAAATGTAAAACTCTTGTTTCTCTCCATCTCCTCCAACTAGGTCTATATACTTCTGAAGACAGTGTTTCCATCTCTCCCACCCCGTACCTAGAATTCTGTGTTCTTTGATTTGCATCACATCAAAATGGCAGTTCGGGCATCCTCAAGGGACTCAAATCAGGTTCCTTTCCAATGCTCTTTGGGTTTGGGGAACAAAAAGAAATCTGAAGGGACAAGATCAAGGCTGATGAGATAAAGTTTCCCAATGAAATTCTCAGAGGACAGGCCTTGCTACCCTTGAAGAATGAGCAGGTGCATTGACATGATGGAAAACAGTCACTGGCACAACTTTTCTTACTTTTTTTTTCAACAATGCAGTTTTCAATTTTCTTAAAATTTCTCTATAATAAGCACCCATGATCATCTTGTGCCCTCTGAGAAAATTTATCCCCTTTGGAATCCCAAAAAACAGTTCCATCACCTTCTGAAATGACCTTTATACTTTGAATTTAACTGCTCCAGCAGATCCCCTTGGAAGCTATTACTCTGATTGGACTTTATTTTTGAAGCCATCTTACAAGATTTATTGTTATTAAGTGCTGTCAAGTAGGCTCCAACTTATAATGACCCAGTATAGGGTTTTCGAGGAGCGAATGGTGTGTTTGAACTGCCAACCTTGTAGTTTATTCTGTCTACTCTGGAAATGGAATCCTGGTGTGACGGGTCTGTTTAAGGTTGGTTTGAACCACAAGGTCAGTAGTTCAGGCTCACCAGCCCTTCCTCTGAAACTGTACACAGGGTTGTTATGAATCAGAACCTAATTGATGGCATTTAACAACACTATTCTTGGAGTAGACAGTGTGCATTTTGTGTGTTACTTGCTGGGACAGCTCTCGATTGTATTCTCGTGACAGTTGCAGTCATCTGAGAATCTAACTGGCCTTGATATGACTCACTTGTGCTGCTGACCATCAGTCCTGGGCATTATCTGGAAGACCAGCTGGTCTGTAGACTGGAAGTCTCTACAACACAGACATCTCTGAATAACCAGATTTCCTATACTATGTCTGTCATCCTCCAAACAGAATATCCCATGAACATTAGGCAGCAGAAGCATGACCTTTTTTGAACTAGCCTTGAAAGTCACCCAGTGTTAATTCAGCATTCTCTGTTGGTTAAAAGAAGTCCTACTGACATAATGGTTGAGTGCTTGACAGTTTGAGCCAACCCATCAGTTCTTCAGGAGAAGGACCTGTCAACCTGTCTCTACAAAGACCATTGTGTTTGTTGTCAAGTGCTGTTGAGTTTGTTCCGACTCACAGTGACCCTTTATAGGGTTTCCAAAGAGTAGCTGCTGGGTTTGAACCACCAACTTTGTGGTTAGTAGTCCAGTGCTTATCCTACAGTGCCCCACCAGGACTCCTCTATGAAGATGATAGCATTAGAGGGGAAAAACCCTTATGGGGTAATCCCACACTGTCACAGGGGGTTACTGTGGCATGAAAGCACCCAACAAAACTTGATTGAATTAGTCACAGATTCACCCAGATTCAAAGGCAGAGAACAAAACACTTCCCATTGCTCCATGGTATGAGTATTAAAGAATTTTAACACATGGTCATATTTTAAAACCACTCCAGGAAGCAATTTGTTCAATGTAATAGCTAGAAAGTAGCAAAGGTCGAATGGAAACAAGGGGAGAGTTTTCTGGCTCCATCAATGCTCCCAGCCCATTCTGAATTCAACTTCCCCATCAATCATACCTGCCACTCAACTAAATCCCATGCACAAAGGATCCACATTCCTACCACTGAGTTCACCCAGGCCTAGTGAGGAGTCCCAGACTGTAGACTTCTTCCACAGCCCCTCCCTTAAAAGTTCTGAAATGCTATCTTGGCCCTATTTTGTGTGAATCTCTAATTGTTCTTCAGAAGTGTCCTGGGGAAGTCCATAGGAGACACTCACAACCAATTCCTGTTTCCATCACTTGATTCCACTCGATGAAGCCAGGCTACCTAGGCCTTCCTTTCTGCTGGCTCATGATGATGCTAGCTTAATTACTGGACCAGTTCCTGCCTCATCCTCCCCTCCCCCAATCATTCTTTCTACCCTTCTCTCTCCAATCTCTTTTCACCCCTCTTCTTTTTTTAAGAGCATTGGCAGAAATTTTCAGAGAGTTTATCAGATTTGTTCAATTTAGACTTAACAGACCTAGGACTCCTATTCCTCCTTCAGGTTCATAAGGTTTTTGAATCCATTTACAGGTTTGTTCATTTATCAGATATTCATTTCAATTCACTTTAAACATGGGTGCCAGGAGATGAGTTTAGCAAAGAGGCTCATTACCCACTGGTTCCTTTTAGAGTTGCTGGACAGCCCCAGTTGGATGTTCACAGGGGTATGCTTTAAAGGGACAGGACCTGGAACAGGGTGTGACCCTCAAGAAGGCCTCTTTCCTAAAGGACTTGAAGTGCTCTTGAGCACCTGCTAGATCCCACAGGTTGGGTAGTACTTGCATTTTCTGACCTACCTTTCCAGATTGGAAAGCATCTTCCCTAGCTCATTTCTTTAGGACTTAAAGTCTCCTCTCATCATCCCAGAATACAAAGCCCCATTCTTTACCTTCTGTGCCCGCTTCTGTCCACCGTTATGTTCCTCCATATAGCTCCAGAAAAGGATGCTTCCCCTAGAAATTTCTTGAGAACAAAATAAGTCTGCAAATGGGGAAAGAGAGGGAATAGTAAAAGGAGGAAGCCTATGGCATCCCCTTTACTTCTCACATGGAGGGCATCCCACCCTACAAGGCCATCTATCCAAGGGCCCAGAAGCACCTACTATCAGGGAATCCCTTCTCACAGCTGACCTCCAACCTACTCTTGCATCACTGTGAACCCATTTTAGTTACCATGTGCCATCTGTCCATCATCCTTTGAAAGGAAAAAAAGGGGGAAATGAAACCTTCCAGTTATTTAAAGAGTAGGCCCCTTTTAGTCTTGTGACTCTGATGAATTTTCCCACAGACTATATACCAGTTCCGCAGCATTCCTTTGACATCTCTATGCCTCCCCCCACCCCCCCCCGTCTGATCTCCCACTACACAAGCAAACCCCACTTTCCCCCACCCCACCTCTGATATGTACTTGGACCCAACCAATTATCTGTCCTACCTTGCTTCCATTTCTAGGATGAATAGGACAAAGACAGTGGAGCCTCAGAACCCCTAGAGATGGGAGTGCAGGAAAGAGGTGTCCATTGGCAGTGGGTGTGGCTGGCAGTGGCAGGCCCATGCAGCAAAGGAGATGTCCTGGCCGCATTATGTTAGTAGATGATTATTGAACTTCTCATCTCTTGCTCTTCCAAACCACGCTAGCATCTGATCATTTCCTCTTACCTGATAGCTTCCTGAAGATCTAGTGAGCCCCTGGTGTGCTTCCAAAATATTTTTCTTTCTGCTTTCACCACACAGGGCCAGTACTGGCTTCTCCGCAAACAAAAATGTGCCCCTTGGCTCAGAGAAACAGGAGGCTGGGTGCTTGTATTCCTAACACCTCAAGGAGTAGGTGGTAGATGTTACCCTGCCCCAGAGCAGCTCTCTGGAGAGCATCCCTCATGCTGGGCATAGGCAAGCAAGCATTGAATGCTGAGACCAGCTGCCTGGGCAACTTCATTTTCATTCTTGTAGCTACTGCAGCTGCTGAGGGGTTGACATTGTGGCTTTACTTTGAGAGACTTGTGATGCTGTATGATAATGCACTGGACTGCAAGGTCAGTTTGAACGTAAAGGCTGGTGGTTCAAACTCACCAGCCACTCCTCAGAAGCGCTATACAGACAGAGTTGAAACAGACTCCATGGTGCTTAACAACAACAAGAATGTAAAAAGGTTCAGATTTTTTTTTTTAATGTTTTATTGTGAATTATATGATAGTTTACATGAGAGAACTTTAGTTTTACAGTCATTCCACCGTATATCATTTCATTGTCATGGTTCCAATCCCCTCCATGCATCATCAACTCACCAAAGGGTATACCCTACAAACCCACCACCTACACTCCCCGCCCCAGTCTTCAGCACGCAGTTCCTCTCCCTCTCTGGATCCAAAGTCCCCAGCTGCTTCATCACTCCACATCATCGTCTCTGCCTCTATCTCAGGCATCACTGCTTCTCTGGGTAGGCTCCCGCTCTCGGCTCTTCTCCAGTGATGGTCCTAGAGACCTCCGCTCCTAGACTGGAGAGTTAATCACTCCCTTCCTTGCTATAAAACATCCACCTTGACATTTCCAACCCTCACAATCAGTCCCGATAACAATTATTCACTATTGTATCACAGGTGACCATCTGCATTGCATTTCATCAACTCCACCTAGACAGATTGGATAGTACTCACTGGAGATTCTGCCTTCCTCCATGCCCCCTGGCTCTAGGTTCCCTCTTGAAAGCTTGTAAGCCAGTCACTTCTTGCCTTTGTAGTCCCCCGCCCCCCATTTTGGGTATCCAATGTCCAAGTTGCCCATCTCTGTCTACTCTGTGTGTGAAGGGGGTGGGAATGATTCTTGCTATAAGGATTTGTTCCTTCTTTTCAGTTACTTCATCCATAGGTGTAGGTCAAGTTCATCAAATTGTATCAGATCACTCTTCTTTTCCTCTTCTTTCTTCTCCTGGTTGAGCTCTGATCATCCAGTCATCGAGGCCAGGTCAAGTGGGTACCATCTGTATGTGTGGGTGTTCTTGTGCATATGCCCACCACTCTTCTTATCAGGTGGACGCTTCAATCTCCACTCTAGTCCTCTGTGGCTATGTAACTGACCCTGGGCCTAAGAGTCCCCAGGTCTCTCCACACTGCTGGCCAACCAGGTCTCCACCCGGGTAGATTTTTTTTTTTTTTTTTTTTGAACAAGATAGCATGTACAAAGACAAAACAGCTACATGATTTCCCCCTTCAACTTTGAACCCCCCACCACACTCACCAAATACACACATACATGTACACATCATCATTTTTCAGAACAGACCCAGGCAAAACCTAAGCTCAGGTAAAAGCTTATGGGAGATCAACAATGCCAACCTCCTGCTACCATCTGATATAACCACTGGTGAGTCCCTTACTTTTTCTCAGCTTCAAGCTTCCTGGCTTGGAAGTCTAAGAAAGATACCCTCCTTCTCCTTTTCTCTGAGTGAGGAAAGGTTGGGTTCCAGTAAGATATTGTCCTAAATGTTATGTACATCAGCTACTTCCCACAGCACGCTGCCTCATCCACCCCAGGGCTCTGCTGGAGAAAATGAAAGTCCTTGGAGAGATTGCATATGAAATGCAAACAACTGCTCTCAGTCGTACTGACCTTCTTATGGAAATAGAGAAGACAATTTTTTTTTTTTCTTACTTCTTGTCCCTGAAGCAATATACGTGTGGGCCTACAAAGAATTGCAATGTGATTATTTCTCCTTTGAGACAACTTATTCCAGAGAGGCTAAGAAAAGAGAAAGCAAAGGGGACATCAGGAAGAATTTTCTGGAAAGCAACATTTCAATAAATGGAATGGGAAGACACATCAGATTTGAATTAGGAAGTGCATTCTGGGTCTGTTTCTAATTTTGTGGCCATAAGTAAATTCTCTAGCCCTCAGTTTACATGTATGTAGAATGGGCACACTAGATTTGCCACCTGATTTACAGTGTTAGGAAAGTGTTCTCTTTGAAGGCTTCCCCCTTTTTCCCCCTTAAAACCTTTCTTACATCCCATGGCGTCCAGCAGAGGGACCTTCAGAGATGCACACGTACCAGTGGATACTCAATGTATATCATCTATTTATCTAGATTCTGCCTTGTTCTAAAAAGATTTGAAGTGCCTTGTGTGTTCAATAAAAGTGTGCAATGAATAAATCAATTAATGGGATAATGGATGTGAAAGTACTTTGAAAAGTCTAAGATGAAAGAGATTTTTATTACCAGAATAGTGTCTAAGGAAGCTGAGTGAGACTTTCACTCAGAGGCCCTCCAGGAAGTCTGACTTGGGGAGGGGTGAATTCTCTGTTTGACCTGTGAAGGGGACACCTATTCAGTATTACTTTAAAAAAAGAATTCCAAATTCCAGATTTAAAAAACACACTCCTGGGGCTCCTGGCAATAAGCCACAGGTTTTTGTAGGACATTCAGTCACCAGACTCAAACTTTACTAACAGAGGAAGAAGAGGTATCTAGGGGTAGCTTCCCATATCAACATTAAGAGGCCCCAAGAGCTCTGGTAGCGTAGTGGTTACGAATCGAGCTGCGAACCTTAAGGTCAGCAGTTCGAAACGACCAGCCGCTCCATGGGAGAAAGATGAGGCTTTCTACTCCCATAAAGATTTAC
>NW_006408526.1:27882641-27898824 GCF_000296735.1 Chrysochloris asiatica
GGGGGCGGGGGCGGGGGCTGTCTGCAAGGCCCACAGTAAGGGTCAGCTTCTCAGAGCTAGTGGAGTGCTCGCCAGGTCAGTCAGACACTGTGCCTCGGCAGGGCACTGAAAATGACTTTATAGTTATTGTTCCTCAAATTGGACACCCCCTTGGAGCTCACATAATATGAGATGAAACAGCCTGCAGGAGGTTGCAGAAAAATGGAACACTGGTGGAAGGGAATCTTATTCCCCACCCCACCCCTGCCCTGCCACCAAGGCAAATGCTCCAGACACCACTCCTCTCTTCTTCTCCTTGGCCACCTGTCTCTGTCAGCATTTGTCCAGACATCATTTTTATCTGAATGGGTTCACAGAGTCTCCAGGATTGAAATGGACCAACTTCCCCAAACATCTGTCCCCATAATGTGGGTAGGAGGAAGGCAGATGAATCTAGCATTTAGGGAAGGAGGAGAGGTTAATTAAAAGAAGTAAGGATTGTGCTAAATAAAGCTGTGTCTATGTTTACTTGGATACATGTCTTTGGACATGCAAATAGGCATCAATATCAAAGCCTGTGTGTACTGTGTGTGGGTTTGCATGTGTGTGCATGCATTATGATCATATAAACGTGTAGGATGTAGTGTGTGTGCATGAGAAATGGAGAGAAGGGAGCATCCTCCCAGAACAGTCTGGATTCTGTATAGCTCGGAGCCTTGTTACTGCGGTTCAGCCAGAGCACGGTCATTACCACCAGCTGGAGACATAATTTGGTGTCATTTGGCTTTACAGAGCTCTTGTACCAGTGAGGAAACCCAGGAGGGGAGAGACATCTTGGAAAAGAACAAAGGTGAGAGAGAAACAGAAAGCAGAGGAGGTAGAGAAAGGTGGAGAATCGCCAGCTTCTTGAGAAGAGACAGAGAAATGTCTGGGGTGTTGCTTCTGGTAAACGGAGGCAGGTCTGATGGGACTGGTTTTGGGAGAAGGCTGAGCTTAAGAGAAGTTAGGCCTCAACTGCTTTAAAATAAAGGAGAATTTCTATTGTCTTCTGGGCCTTCAGATTTACACTGCAGAAAACAGTGAACCCTTTAGACCCATTCTCTGGTGCCTGGGAGAAAAGCTACTGGGGCAGAGTTAGGGGATTGGCGGGGAGATTCCCTCGAATGATATATTTAAGTTTTTGACTAGTTTTTGTTTAACTTTTGGCTTTGTTTCAGACCTGCTTCTCATTCTAGGGTCTAGAGGAGCTTAAGAGGGCAGTATGAGGCACTCTGAGACCCCATAATCTGCAGACAACCTGAGGCTTAAAATGGAGTCCTGGTGTGGCGCTGTGGGTTAATGCACCAGACTGCAAAGCCATTTGAACTGCAAGGTCGGTGGTTCAAGCTCACCAGCTACTCCTTGGAAACCCTATACAGTGTTGCCAAGGGTCGGAAACAACTCAAAGGCTCTTAACAACAACAACAACAAGGCTTAAAAAGCATGTAAGCCTCCCTTGGTCTCAAACAAAAACTTCCCTCCCCAGTCCACCTCCCCCTGGGCCCTCCTTGTTTTTGGACAATAGCTTGAGTTAGGACAATGGAGTTGATTGGCTGGTTGGATGGTTGGATGGAGGTTGCATGACCAGGCAGGAATCAGTCATTAGTCAAAGACCACTCACTGAGTACAAAGACCCTTATAATTTATCATGGATTCTGGGCTTGGAGTAGTCTCTTCATTGCCTTAACTTCATTGTCTTAACTCCAGGAATCTTTCCTGCCTTTATAAATTCTCGGTGATGGAGCATTCATAACTGCCTCATTAATTTAGCCTCGACTGCCAGGAATTCTTAAGTCTAACTCAGTTAGCTACACTGATAGAATCTGAAGGACAGACAACTCTCTACCTTAGTAACAGCTAACATTCATAGAACTCTGGTATAAAATATGGGCTGAGACATGGTCCAGAGTCCTGTTGTAGCATTGTGGGTTAATGTACTGGGCTGCAAAGTCAGTTTGAACTTCAAGGCCAGCAGTTCAAGCTCACTAACTACTTCTTGGAATCCCTATACAGGGTCTGTATGGGTTGAAACCAACTCGACAGCACTTAACATAAACAACAGAAAAAGACATGGTTCTTCATAATTTTTATACATTAAATTAAATATTAATTTTATATTTTCATATTAAGTCGATTCTCAATTTCCTGTTCCTTTTCATTTTCCTGCTTCAAGAAGAGGGAAATTCTTTTGAAAATACAATAGCAGGAATAAAAAGATTGTTGAATAGGAATAGCTGATGTGTAAAGATGTGGTTTGCACATAATTGGAGCCCTATAAATGTTGACTAGATGAATGAATGAATAAATGTAATTTGGAGGAGGTAACCAAGAAAAGATCCACACAACACACGTACCCTATTTCCTATGTTTGTTAAATGTAATGATGCTGCTAAACAGATGAATGAGCTACATGTTCTGGCTCTTAGACCAGCTGCATCAGAATAACCAAGGTTATTATGAATACGTGTATCTCTTGGCCTAAAACCAGACTACAAATTTTAGAATATGGGTGGTTGGGTGGTATCTCTAGAGAGTCTGAGGAATAGACAGGTCTTGGAATCACTGGGCTAGATATCTTAGGTACCATATTAGTCCTGGTGTGGCTCTGTGGGTTAATGTGCTGAACTGCAAAGTTGTTGGAACTGCATGGTCAACAGTTCAAGCTTACCAGCTGCTCCTTGGAAACCCTGGACAGGATGAGTCAGAACTGACTCAACAGTACTTAACAACAACTAGAAGGGACAGTTAGATCACCAAACCGCTGCAAAAACATTTGACCACTTGACAAAAGATTTCGGTTCATATCTTACAAGCAATTATCTGTCCTTGGACAATGCACTCCCCTTTCTTAAACCTGTGTAACATCTTCTGTAGAACTTGAGGATGTAGCTCAAGGCCCCTTTCATCACAAAACCCCATGCTTTCATAACAAATTAGCAGGTAGAGGATTAAGATGGGTTCCAGAAAAAAATCGAAGATGTTCCTGTGATGATGAAGTCCTTGCTTTTGATCCTACATGATGGAAAATGGTCAAGAGAAAGCAGGCGCCTGGGTGTAGAACCACACAGTTGTTTCACCTACAAAGCAACCTGGATGAAGGCAGGAGAACCTCGACCCAGACATCCTGCCCCTCTGACAATCACCTATCTCCCGGAAACGGCACCTTAGGGAAGCTCTAAATCACGTGCGGATTACAGTCGTTCTGTTTGCCTTTTTCCACAGTAGATCCGATGATTTAAATTAGGTCTCGATTCTTGTTTAAATTATAGTTTACTGTTCTGCACCCCGCTCAGAAGTGAATTACCTTAAGCAGTGGTATTAATAACATGGTTATAATTAAGCCTCATTACTGCAGGCAGTTTGCTGAAACAAATTGCTTCTTCATTATTATTATAGCACCTTTGGTAAAAAGACATTTCCCCAGAATGCGACCTTGATGCTTTATATAGTAAAAGCCAAGATATGATAGAGATGTAAGGATGAATTAGCATCTTTTGCCTTCTCTATCCGGCTCATTAGAAGGAAAGGAACGCAAGTCAAATCCAAACAGCCTTGATGGCAATTTTAATCTGTATGAAATGGATAATGAATAGTTTTGAACTTTCCACGACATTTTTGTAATAGTGTTTTATTTATATGGTGCTACTATTAAAATGAATAAATAAAGAAAAAATACAAGCCCAGGAGTTGAGATAAGAAAAGCCAAGGAGGCCTTTCCAGACAGCCAATGACATTGAACTTGAGCTTGTTATCAATTGGTTTCTGGCCCAGAGCCTGTTACACTGGGATAGAGAAAAGGGGGAGAATGGCCAGTCTATTCATTCTAATTCTGCTGCCTTGCTCTGGCCTTGAGGTCTGGGAAAGAAAGGGACCTGGAAGGAATGACCTAGAAACTGTTCACCAAGTTTGAAAGGCATACAAACTTCTGAGAACATTGTAATGCTCACTGAGGTTCTGAAAGCTCAAGCAAGGCCTGGACCTTTCTTCTGACTGCTCCCTCCCACTCCCCATCCAAGAATGTATACTGCTCAAGGAAGCGTTTCTTTGAGGGCCTCAGGACCTGATTTGGTCATTTCCTCTTCTTATTAATAATTACTCTTTCTGGTGATAATTAAGACTCTGAAAACTAATTTTGTTTGGTACTTTACTTTTTTTTTTTCTTCTTGTAATTGGATGTGGTGATTAGAATGTGTTTCGTATCACATTAAGGTTTTCTTAGAAGGAGGTGAGCAGAGCTGCACCCCCTGCACAGCATTCACACCTTAAAAGAGTGTCCCCAGACTAAGGGAAGAGTCACTGTTGCCATTACAAGCCAAGCCTTCCCATTGTACTTCTTATTCCCACTTCCCGAGGCACCACCGGAGTTTCCATGAGGGGGCTGTGCTGGGCCCCTGATGCCTGCCTCCTTCCTCTGCTGCCCAAGATCCTGACAGGGTCTAATCTATCTCTCCTGACTTTATCTCCAGCTAGAGACACACTGGCCCCTGTAGTCAGCGGAGCCATAAAGACACTCTTTATTGGCATGCCATGTTTCTGTCACACAGGCTGCCCCCAAAGAAACACGCTGGCATAATCAGTGGAATAAATCCTCCCTCTCTCTTCTCTCTTTCTAACACACACACACACACACACACACACACACAAAACACCCAAGGAGAGAAAGCAGCCCTTACAAACCTCTTATCCATCCATACCATAGCCCTGGAACCAATCACCAGCTAGCAAGGGTCCTCCTGAGGACTAGGTGCACTGTCCCACCACAAGACAAGAGCATGAACTTCTGAACTCAGACAGGCCTGAGTCCAGATTTGAGTCCCAGCACTGTGTGATCTGGTGTGGCGCTGTGGGCTAATGCATCAGACTGAAAAGTCATTTGAACTGCAAGGTTGATTGTAGTTGCTCCTTGAAAACTATACCAGGGTCGCTATGGGTCAGAATCGACTCAACGGCACTTACAACAACTGTGTGATCTTAGGCAAGTAAACTGAGCATTCTGTGCCTCAGTATCCCATCATTCCTAGCTCACTCCAGTGCTGCAGGGATTAAATGGGAGAGTGCATCTGAAGTGCTCAGCAGAGTGTCTGGCACCTTGTAAATGCCCAGTAAGTGGAAGCTGTTATTACCCCTCCTGCACACTTTTTCTTCTTCTCCAGGGAAGTGGCTCTTGTACTACATACAAGGCGATCACTCAGTTTTCAGGAGACCTAGGGAAAAGTCAGTGGGCCAGTCATGGGACTCACTTGATTACACTAAACACTCCCATGAATAGCTGGACTCGTTTGGAATCGGCCCCCAGGCCTCAAACTTGATATTCCCCTGTGGCTGGGTTGCTGAGCTCAGCCTAGCAAATGAATCATGATAGTAAAAGAAAAGAGACAGGCAACTCCTCGGAGTTTCTTTCCTACCTGGACTTCCTGGACGTGCAAATCCCTGGCTCCTCACCACTTCCCTCTAACAAGAACTTCTCGTTTACTTATTCCCTTTTCATTGGGCACTTGCTAGAAGCTTGGCTCTGCACCAGGCACAGTAGAGTTTACAAAAATGATGTGTACATGATTCCAAACTTCAAACAGCTTACAGGGTTTGACGCATCTCTAGGATGGCAGGAAGACAGGGCATGCATGGGTCCAGAAGGTCTCACCTGATATTAGGGAAAACTTCACAGAGCAGCTAGAACTTGAGACCATGGGCAAAGAAGAAAGATAACCAATAGCTGAGTCTACAGCCTGAGCAAACATAGATGAGCACGGAAATGTGTGGCTCTCTGGGTAGACGAGCTCACAGTGTGTGGAGGGAGCTAAGACTGGAAAAGGCTGATTCTTAAACCCCAAATACCAAACTCAATGACTTCCAGTCCATTTCACCTCATGGTAACCTCTTGTGTTACACTTCCTCATCAGGTTTTCTTGGCTATAATTTTATGAAGCAGACCTCTGGGCCTTTCTTCTGCAACAGTCGGTGAGTTCGAATTACCAGCCTTCGGGTTAATTGTTGTTGCTTGGTGCTATAGAGTTGACTTTTTTTTTTTTTTTTTTCACTCATAGCAATTCATGTGACAGAGGAACTGTCCCATAGGTTTTTCTGGACTGTGATCTTTACTGGAGCAGAATACCAGACCTTTCTCTTGTGGGTTTGGTTAGCAGCTGAACATTTAACCACTGCACCACCAGGGCTCCTTAGTTGAGTTGTTGTTGTGTTGTTGGTGTTAAGTGCCTTCAAGTAGGTTCTGACTCACAGTGACCCTGTTTCTGAGGAGTGCCTGGTGAGTTTGAACCACTATCGTAGTGGGTCAAACCAAACTTTCAGGCCAATGCTTATTCTACAGGTAGCTGAGTGCAAATCATAGTCGTCACCTAGGAATCCTCATGAGACTTATTAAAGAATTTCGTAAAAGTCTTTGGGTGGTGCAAACATTTTATGTGCTTGGCTGTTAAACTAAAGATCAGAGGTTCAGATCCACCCAGAGACACTTCAAAGAAAGGCTTAGCCGTCTACTGAAAACTCCACCACTGTAAACCTTATGGAGCACAGTTCTGCTCCAACACACAGGAGGTAGTGCCCTGGAGTAGACTCTCCAGTAACTGTTGTTGTTGTTTTTTTGGTTTACTGGATCCCTGACAGCCTTTATGAAAGGTGGGAAGGGAGCAAAGGAAACCAATCTGTAGGATGTTCAGTAAGTAGGGGTGCTAAGGGCCTGAGGAAAGGCTGGAGCAGCCCCATATTACAGCACAAGTTAAATGTGGTTCCTGTGATGTCTGTCAGCCCAGCCAGTTTCCCAGGACGATGTGATGGAGATCCAGCCTGCCTTCCTATTCTCAGACTAATGCTCAGGAGGCAGACCATACCTTCCACCCAGCTGCCCATTTGGCTTTGCCTTATCTGGACCTGTTCCAGGTTCACCTTCTCTGACCTGCCCACAATCAGTCTCTGCAGGTGACGTGCCCTAGTCCTTAGATACAGCCCATTTCCTGTTGATGCTAGCCTGCCTTTCTCAGTATCATCTTGTGGCAGCTGGGTGTTGAAGCCATGTTCTCAGGGGTCCTCTTATTCTCTTCGCCCCCTTACTCTCACAGATCTGACCTCTTGGCATTCCTGCTATTTGGGCATTTAGACTTTCATCTCACCATTGCATGCTCCTACAGCAGGAGCCAGGGTGGCATTTGAGGCAAGAGCCACAAAGCAAGGGTTGAACTTTCACAGCCCTTCAATCTCTTGTCATTTCCCTACTCCGCAAAGAATTGTGAGTCCAGTTGAATGACTCCAAGTGTGCAATTAGATCAAAGGTTACTGCAGAGAATTTCTGTCATTGTTCAGTTGAGACATAGGCCAGTCGGGGCCTCCCGTAACCTTTTCCTTGGACATTTAACCACTCATGGGCTGGGTGGCACAGTAGGCGGGAATAAATGCCTCACAGGCCTGAGAAATTCTCCTGCAGAGAAGAACCAAGCACCCAGACCCCCCTGACAAGGCTCTCCACCAGATCTAGGGAGAAGGGAACTAAGAAGGGAGACCCAGAAGTTCAGAACAGCTAGCTTGGTTACTCTGGGGTGATTATCTAATTTGCAGGAACCCTAGCCCTTCATTTTTTATTTGTGGAACAGAACATAAAGCTGTGTAGAAGGCAATATTGTTGTTGTTCAGTGCCGTCAAGTCAGTTCAGATTCATAGCAACACTGTCCAAGGTTTCCAAGGAGTGGCTGGTGAGTTTGAACTGCCAACCGTGTGTTTCAAACTTGCAGTCCAGTGCTTTATCCCACAGTGCCACATGAGGCAATGTTGTGTGGAGCCATCAGTTGGCTGCACCTAGGCAGCTCTGGTCTGTGGTGGAAACAAGGAGAAAGGTGGAGCAGAGATAATGACTGGATGTTGTTGTTAGCTGCTGTCAAACCAGCCTGTGACTCATGGCACCATATGCACAAAGGAGCCAAATGCTGCTCAGTCCTTCACCATCCCCTGATCAATTGTAAACCGAGCTGCTGTGATCCATAGAGTTTTCAATGACTGATTTTCATAAGCAGTTCAGCAGGTCTTTCTTATTAAGGTCCAGTCAAGTCAGTGCACCTTACCAAGGGTACCACAAGTACATTACTGAGAGAACATGTCTGTTGCCATCCACTGATCCCAGAGACATGTTAACTACATTTTGTTTGGATTAAACCCATGCATGTATGAACTGGAACCCTATTAGCAATACTTTTTAAGAAGTTTTTATTGTGAATTGAGTGATAGTTTACATGGGAAAACATCAGTTTTACACTCATCGCTTCATTTAGGAATTTTTTTTACTTACTCTCATATAGTGAAATATCACCGTGTTTATCCCTGAGAAAAGAGATGTATTCTACCATTCAGCACACTCTTCACATATTATTTGTTTAGGTGGTGCTATAGGATCAGCACCAGACTGTGAACCACAAGGTCGGCAGTTCAAACCCACCAGTTGCTCCTTGGAAACCCCATACAGGGTCACCATGAGTCAGAACCCACTCAACAACACTTTAAAACAACAACATCATAACTGCTAGACTCTGAGCTAGTCAAGACCAGAAAGTGTCTCAGGTGCATCCTTGGTTCCCAGAATCTAGAATAGAGAGAACTGATATAGGGTAGGCTCTCAGTGAATATTTACTGATCAATCAATAAATAGATGGGAGGGAAAGGGAGAAAGAAAACATGTGCACATATCCCACAGCAGGTAGTAACTTAGCTCGAGGCATTTATTATTTGTTTGTTCATGAGTCTTACACCAGCTTTGTTAACTAGATTACATCATCTCATCACTTTTGGGAGGAAAATGAAGATTCAAGAAGTCCAAGATATTTGTTCCAATCACGTTGATATTTGAACGAGCAGTCATTTAGCTCCAGAGTCCGGTTTTGAAATCCCTATTTGAGATACAATTTTTCAGTGACTGCTTTTCTGCTACTGTCTGTTCTCCTTTTAGTAATAGTACTCCAAAGCTTCTTCTAAGAGAAGCTCTTCATCATGGTGAGTTCCAGTGCTTTGGGTGGGATGAACTGTACTCCCCACCCCTGAATGTCTTATGACTCACGTGGGCCTCTAAGTGACAGGTCATAACACAGTATTTTGTTCAGGGATAGTCAACAAAACCCAGTTAGCCTTTATAAGAGTATCATTGAGAAAAGGGCTGTTGGTTGATACACACACAGTACTATCTTAGCTTTCCCAGGTTTGTGGGTAGGAAAGCTAGAAAGTTACCTTTCCCAGACCCTCTTGCCATCATGGCTCCTATAAGAATCTACCAGTGGAAAACAACAACAACAAACAATTAAAGAATCTACCAGTGAGAAGTCATTTCTCTCCAGATGCCCCAGGGTTTTCCAGTGATTCCCAGGCATCCTTCTGTGAATCACTCACTTGGGTGCTGTTGTTGTTATGTGCTGAGGAGTTGGTTCCAACTCATAGCAACCCTGTACAGGGTTTCTGAGGCTGTAAATCTTTACAGGAGCAGAAAGCCTCATCTTTCTCCCACAGAACAGGTGGTAGTTTCGAACTGCTGACCCTGAGGTTAGCAGCCTGATTTGCAACCACTACGCTATCAGAGCACTTGGGTGCTACAGGACTGAAAATCACTAGTGTCAGCTTCTTAGATTCCTGTGTGTCCAAATCTCCTTCTGGTTTTTGCTTCCCCAGCCCTTCCAATGGTTATATAAGTTTGTTTTGCTGTTAAGTGTCATTGAGTCCATTACAACTAATAGCAACTCTGTGTAGGGTTTCCAAGGAGCAGCTGGTAAGTTTGAACCACCAATATTTTGGTTAGCAGTCCAGTGCTTATCCTACAGCAGCACACCAGGACTCCATATAAGTTTAGTTCCTAGTACTAAATCATTCCTTCTCCAGAGACATAGAGCGGCTCCTGTTTTTCTGTCCAAACCTTGACTGATGCATGCAAGGAGTTCCTTCTGCTTTTATCAGTGTGTCTAACAGCAACAGTGATATTACCCTGCTCTGATCGAGGTATTCTTGGCAGCCTAGAATGAAGCGACACAAGACTTTTTTAAAATATTGAAGTGCAAGATATCAGTTTGAGGACTAAGATGAATCTTGGTATTTTCAATTACCTCATATGCGTGTGAAAGTTAGACAATGAATAAAGCAGACCATAAAAGATTCAATGTGTTTGAATAATGGTGTTGAAGAAGAATATCAAAAGTACCTTGGACTGCCAGAAGAACAAATACTTGTTGGAAGAAGTATAGGCAGAGTGTTCCTTAGACGCCAGATGGTATGACTTCTTCCCTCATACATCGGACATGTTGTCAGGAGGGACCAGTCCTTGGAGAAGGACATCATGCTTGGTAAAGTGGAGGGTCAGAGAAAAAGAGGAAGAACTCCCTCAAAGAGACTGATTGACACCATGGCAGCAACAATGGACTCAAACGTAACAATGACTGTGAGGATGGCGCAGACCCAGCAGTGTATAGCTCTGTTGTGCATAGGGTCACTATGAGTTGGAACCAATTTGATGGCACTTAACAACAACAACATCTGCAGCTAAAGACTCTTAGTCACAAGTCATCCTCTGGCAAGTCCTAGTCTTCTCTGTAGATGTGCGTTTCATCTTTGCATCACCTCTTAAACTCCTGCTAGACCTGCAGATCACCTGTTGCTGTTAAGTGTCTCCAAGTCAGTTCTGACTCATAGCGACTATATAGGATTTCCAAGGAGCAGCTGGTGAGTTTGCAGTTAGCAATCCAATTCTTATCCTACAGTGTTACACTAGGACTCCCCAGACCACCAGCAACCTCTCCAAATTCCAAAGACCCAGATCTGGCAGCTCTCTTACTAACTCCCTTCAGCCCTCAAGACCAACCTCCTCAGACTCCTTCTTTTCCTGGTTGAGATTTATTCCTTCTGAGTCATTTGAGAACAAAAAGTGTTTATGCTTGGGAGCAGGGATAGATTACCCAATACACAAGATAAGCATGGGCTTACTTGTACTTACTTACTATTCTGTAGTGAACAGTTTCACATGAGGTGAAATTCATCGTTACAGATTAGTTTAGTAAGCACAAGCAAATACCTTGCTTTATGAATATTCCTTCTCTGTCAGGGATTGCAACTTTGATTCCATGGGAAGGTGCTGTGGGGTTGGGAGAGAGACAGTTGCCCACCAGACCTAAAAGCAGAATCTTTGGTAGAATGAACAAATGTGAAATTGATTACTACATATTAGTAATAATGCATAAGCAAATCTGTGTTTATCTTGTTGTTGTTTTGTTGTTAAGTGCTTTCAAGTCAGTTGCTACTCATAGTGACCCTATATAAGGTTTCCTAGGAGTGGTTGGTGAGTTTGAACAATTGACCTTGCAGTCGGGTGTTTATCCTATAGCACCACACCAGGATGCTTTACTTTTGGATAACCTGACATAACTAAATCATTCCTTCTCCAGAGACATAGAGTGGCTTCTGCTTTGGTGTCATGGTTTTAAGAGCACAGCTGACTGAAAGCCCACCAATCTCACTGTAGGAAAAATATGTGTTGCTCTGCTTCCTTAAAGATCATTGTTATTGTTTCGTGTGGTTGAGTCCGTTCCAACTCACACTCACCCTGTATTGGGTTTCTAAGGAGCAATTGGTGGGTTTGGACTACTGACCTTGCAGTTAGCAGTCCATTGCTGATCTTACAGTGACTTGCAGCCTTGGAAACGCTATGAGGCAATTCTACGGTGTCCTGTAGAGTCACTATGAATATACTTCCACCACTTGTCTGTCAGTTTGTCATACTATGGTGGCTTGCATGTTGCTGTGATGCTGGAAGCTATGCCACCAGTATTTTAAATGCCAGTAGGGTCACCCATGGTAGACAGGTTTCAACTGAGCTTCCAGACTAAGACAAACTAGCAAAAAGACAGGCAGATGACTTATAAATGTTTAGCCATGGAAAACCTTATGAATAGCAGTGGAACACTGTCAGATAGCACCAGAAAATTTAATATTGAAACATGATAAAGAACACCAGAATATTGTCAGATATAGTGCTGGAAAATGAACCCTTCAAGTTGGAAGGCACTCAAAATATTACTGGGAAGAGCTGCATCCTCAAAGTAGAGTTGTCCATGATGAAGTGAATGGAATAAAGTTTTGAGGACCTACATTTGCTGATGGGGCACAACTTAAAATAAGGAGAAAGCTGTAAACATCCATTAATAATCAGGACATGGGTTTTACAAAGTATGAATCTAGGAAAATTGGAAGTTGCCAAAAATGAAATGGAATGCATAAAGATTGATATCCTAGGCATTAGTGAGCTGAAATAGAGAGGTATAGGTCATTTTGAATCAATCATATGGCTTACTATGCCAGGAATGGCAAATTGAAGAGGATTTGTGACACATTATCATCAAAAAAAATATTTCAAGATTTATCCTGAAGTATAATGCTATCTGTGATAAGATAATGTCTCTATGCCTACAAGGAAGACCTGCTAACACCACTATTATTCAAATATATGCACCAAGCACTAAAGTCAGTGGTGATAATACTGAAGAATTCTACTAAGCTTCTCCAGTCTGAAATTGATCAAACATACAATCAAGATGCATTGATAATTCCTGATGATTGGAATGCACAAGTTGGAAACATAGAGGAAGAATCAATAGTTGGAAAATATAGCCTTGGTCATAGAAACAATGCTGGAGATTGCATGATAGAATTTTGCAAGACCAATGAACTATTCATTGCAAATACCTATTTTAAACAATATAAAAGATGACTCTGCACATGAACCTCATCAGATGGAATACACAGAAATCAAATTGACTACATCTGGGGGAAGAGATGGTAGGAAAGCTCAATATCATCAGTCAAAACAACACCAGGGATAGGACAATCAATTGTGCATAAAGAGGTTCAGGCTGAAGCTGAAGAAAATTAAAACAAGTCCACAAGAACCAAAAGATGACCTTGAACATAGTCACCTGAATTTAGAGATCATCTCAAAAACAGATTTGATACATTAGAAACTAATAATCAAAGACCAGAAGAGTTGTGGGATGGCATCAAAAACATCATACAGGAAGAAAGCTAAAGGTCATTAACATTATAGAGGGAAAAAAACCAAAATGGATGTCTGAAGAGACTCTGAAACTTGCTCTCCAGCATAGAGATGCTAAAACCACCAAATGGAAGAAAGGAGGCCGTAAAAGAGCTAAATAGAAAATTTCAAAGGGCAGCCCAAGAAGATGAAGTAAAGTATTATAATGAAATGTGCAAAGACCTGGAGTTAGAAAACCAGAAGGGAAGAACACCCTCAGCATTTCTCAACTGAAAGAACTGAAGGAAAAAAATCAAGCCTCAACTTGAAATATTGAAGGATTCTATGGTCAAAATTTTGAATGATACAGAAAGCATCAAAGGAAGATGGAGGAATGCACAGAGTCACTGTACCAAAAATAAATAGTCCATGTTCACCCATTTCAAGAGGCAGCTTATGATCAAGAGCCAATAGTACTGAAGGATGATGTACAAGGTGCTCTGAAGACATTAACAAAGAACAAGGCTCCAGGATTGATGGAATAGAAATTGAAATCTCTCAACAAACTGATGCAACACTGGAGCCACTCATTCATGTATGTCAAGGAATGTGGAAGGCAGCTACCTGGCCAACTGATTTGAAGAAATCCACATTTATGCCCATTCCAAAGAGTTGACCCAGCAAAATGGGGAAATCGTCAGAGAGTATTATTAATATCATATGCAAGTAAAATTTTGCTAAGAGAATTCAAATATGACTATGACAGTACATTAACAGGGAACTGTCAGAGGTCCAAACCAGATTCAGGTAAGGACATGGAACAAGTGATGTCATAAGCAGAGACTACCAGAAAGATGTTTATTTGTGCTTTATTGACTATAAAGGCTTTCGACTGTGTGTATCATGACAAGTTATGGATAACATTGCAAAAATGGATATTCCAGAACACTTAATTTTGTTCATAAGGAACCTGTACATAAACCAAGAGGTAGTCATTTGAACAGAACAAGGGGATACTGAATGGTTTAAAATCAGGAAAGGTGTGTGCTAGGGTTGTGTTATTTTACTATACTTATTTGATCTGCATGCTGAGCAAATAATCAGAGAAACTAGCTTATATGAAGAAGAATGTGATGTCAGGATTGGAGGAAGACTCACTAACAACTGGCAATATACAGGTATACAGGAAGCAATAACCTTGCTTGCTGAAAGCAAAGAGGACTTAAAATACTTACTGATGAAGATCAAAACGTATGCCCTTTAGTATGGATTGCATCTCAATGAGATGGATTGGCTGGCGCAGTGGAAGCAGCAATGGGCTCAAGGGTAACAATTACAAGGCTAGCACAGGAACAGGCAATGTTTCATCCTTGTATGCATAAGGTCTCTATGAGTTGGAACTAACTCTATAGCCCCCAACAACAAAATGACAATGAAGTTATTTGATGGTGATGAGTATGGCCATGGTTTTAGAAGCAGCCATTTTCTCCCCTCTTTCCCTCTCTGCTTTTTATTGTATTTTGTTTTTTATATATTCCTCTCCTCTTCCCCCATTCACTACCTCCCAATGCCCCTCTTCTACCTTTCCCCATAAGTGGTGTTTTTTAAAATTCCACATTTACATATTCGTTGTAGTGTGCATTAACACAAGACCTCTGGCCACCATTAATATGCAAATCCTCTGGGAGAGGCCCCACAATACTTTTTAGCAGTTAGCAGGTACAATGGAAAGATGAGGAACTAGAGACTCAGATGAAGATGCAGGGACTCAAACCTCTTCTTGAACCTAGAGCTTGTTTTTGTGAGCCTGTTTCTTCGCTGGCAAATGGGGGTAATGGACCTAACTCACAGGATCTTTGTGAAGGTGACTAAGGTAAACTGGGAGTGCTGCCATTGTGATTGTCACCCTAAGTGTGACTGAGTCATCCTGACAGTGATTGAGGGCTCACTGTGTGCTAAGTACCATTAAACCCTTTACAAGCATTGTGTCATTTAATCCTTACAAATCCCCATCCAAGTGGTGCTATAATTGTCTGCATATTACAAATTAGGAAACCACGACATGGAGGATTTATGCTACTTTACCAAATAGGAGGGAGAGCAGTCGGATACTAAAATCCACATTCCTAATCTTTACTTCAGAATCCTGGTGTGACGCTGTGGGTTAAGGTGCTAAATTGCAAGATTGATTTGAACAGCAAGGTCGGCAGTTCAAACCCAGCAGCCACTCCTTGGAAACCCTATTCAGGGTGGTTATGGGTTGGAACCGACTCGACGGCACTTAACAACAATCTTTACTTCGATACTTCTGGTGTGGTGCTGTAGGATTAGCGCTGGATTGCGAACCACAAAATCAGCTGTTCAAACCCACCAGCTGCATCTTGGAAACCCTATACAGGGTTGGAATAGACTGGACCACACTTAACAAAAGCAGCAAATCTTTACTTCACACGGTACTTCACAACAAATCATTACTTCACGTACACTTTATTGAAACATCTTTTTTAAATTTTTTTCTAACAGCATAAAGAACTGACTGGCAGTTTGAACCCATGCAGAGTCATCACAGAAGAACAGCCTGGCAACCTGCTGTTCTGTCAGCCCTGCACAGCAGCTCCACTCAGTAACACATAGGACCACCATGAGGAGGGATCCACTAAACAGCAATGGGTTTGGGAGCCAGAAAACAGGCTTTGACTGGGAAGGGAGGATACTGGGAGCTGAGGGCCAGGAAGACAAAGCTTATTGAGGACTACCTCCTCCTATCCCAATTGACCCATCCCTATGAACTCATTTCATTGCCAAGGAGTTGTTTCTGACCCCTAGTGACCCTGCTGTTGTTGTTAGGATCCTTCAAGTTGGTTCGGATTCATAGTGACCCTATGCACAACAGAACAGAACTCTGCCTTGTCCCAAAACAACATGGGATTCCAAGGCTATAACTTAGCAACCGCCCTTCAGAAACCCTGTACAGGGTTGCTATAAATCGAACCGAATTCATAGCACTTAAGAGCAATAACAAATCTCAGAAGCAGACCGCCACATTTTTCTCCTGAGGAGTAGCTGGTGGGTTTGAAAGGCTGACTTCTGGTCAGCAGCTGAGCTGTCAACTACTATATATACCACTAGGGCTCCTAATAATAGATTCCTTTTTATTTTAATTGAATA
>NW_006408526.1:27898924-27919268 GCF_000296735.1 Chrysochloris asiatica
ATAATAAGAAAAGTTTACTTTAAAGACTAAATTATAAGGAGCTCTGGTAGCATAATGGTTACGAATTGGGCTGTTAACCTCAAGGTCGGCAGTTCGAAACTACCAGCTGTTCCATGGGAGAAAGATGAGGTTTTCTGCTCCAGTAAAGATTTATAGCTTCGTAAACCCTGTACAGGGTTGCTATGAGTTGGAACTGACTCCACAGCACATAACTACCACCACCACATACATTCAGTAGCTGTTAATTTATTTTTATACATATTAATATGTATAAGCACATGTGTATATTTATGTGTTTACTTATATATGTATATATTTGATATGTACGTAATAGCTCATATAGACAATAAAGTATCTATAACATATGAACCATTCCCTTAAGTTCTGACCTGATCCTGAATGACAACCTCCAGAGTAGACAGAGTTGTGTAGAAAGGAGGAAGCCTGGGTGTGCTGTTGGCAGTGGGCCTGGGCAGGCTGGTCACTCTGTCTGTCTCCTGGTCTAGCATTCCCAGGGAAGGGAAGGGGCAAGCCCAAGAACAGTTCAGGATCACTGAAGGGAAGCTGCCTTCTTCAATTCATTTCTAATGGTTTCTGGCCTCTTCATTTGCATCCATAATTGACAGCTCCTTAGCAGTTCATTAGGAAAGTAAAGCTCTTTGTGACCAACAAAGGAGGAACAAATCCCTGGGGCTGGGGGTGTCCTTGAGAACTTGTTTAAGAGTCTCTGAAAGGCAGCAGACAGATTCTTCTCAGGGACCAGAACTGACAAATCTCAACTGTCCCTGGTCATAAATCATGGCTTTGAGCACCCTTCAATGAGCTTAAGCCCTGTACCTGCACCTACTGGGGCTCAGACAAAGCAGGAGTCGTGGACTGGACACTCAGAGAGGTCAGCTAGAGTCTTCTTCCCTGTCTCATCTGGGTCCAAGTTGGCCTCTCAGATCCTCATGGCACCAACAAGTTGACCCTGTATTGTTTCTAAAGGTCCTTGGGTCACCAAATGGTTTGTATTTGTTTACCGACTCTATGGCACTTGACAACAAAAACAACAACTAAACTAAAGTCCTGGTGTGGCACTGTAGGATAAGCACTGGACCTCAAGGATGATTTCAACCACAATGTGGGTGGTTCAAACCCACCAGCTGCTCCTCGGAAACCCTATACAAGGTCGCTATGAGCGGTAACCTACTCAATGGCACTTAACAGCAATAATAACTAGCCTAAAGCTAAAGACTGTCAGATCAACCATGAAAATCAGCACAGAAGAAAACCTGACAATCCGTTTCCATAAAGATTGTTGCTATTGTTATTATTGTTAAATACCGTGGAGTTGGTTCCTTACAGTGACCTTCGATAGGGTTTCTGAAGAGTGGCTGGTGGGTTTGAACAGCCAACCTTGTGGTTTAAACCGACCTTGTAGTCCAGCGTTTCTCCTACAGCGCCACACCAGGACTTCAGGAGTGCCCCACCCTCATCCCCATGAAAGTAGAACTATTGCATAGGATTGTTGTTGTTGTTAAGTGCAGCCAAGCCGGTTCCTACTCAGAACAACCCTGTATAGGGTTTCTGAGGAGGGTCTCCAAGGAGCAGCTCGTGAACCTGAGCTACCGACTTTGCAGTTCAACCAATCTTGCAGTCCAGCGCATCAACCAGAGCACCTCACCAACTGCCTCTGCAGCAGTTCTACTTTCATGGGGAAGGAAGGAGACCTTAAGATTTTTATTATCTTTTCATTCCATTTTTCCATGAACTTGTTGAAGCCCCCTGGTGCCTGATGTGTCAGAATGACTGGATAGCAACAGGCTTCTTTTTTGTTTGTTGTCTTTAAAACCCCATGTTTTAAAGGAGGTGCTAATGGGAGAGAGGAGTCCTGGTGTGGCACTGAGGGCTAATGTCTCAGACTGCAAAGTCCTTTGAACTGCAAGGTCAGTGGTTCAAGTTCACCAACTGCTCCTTGGAAACCCTATACAGGGTCGTTATGGGTCAGAATCAACTTGACAGCACTTCACAACAATAAAAATGGGAGAGAAAGACCATGTATTCTTTCCATCAATATTTATTGGGCACCTACTGTTTATTATTATTAGGAGTCTTGGTGTGGCACTGCAGGATAATGCACTGGACCAAAAGGTTAGTTTGAACAGCAAGGCCAGCAGTTCAAACCCACCAGCCATTCCATGGAAATCCTATACAGTTTGAATTGACTCTAAGGCCCTTAACAACAACAACTGTTTATGGCCATATCCCCTACATTGGGTTGTTTGAAACCTCCTGATAGAATTGTAATACAATAAATAGCCTCTGTATTTATTTTACAAAAAAAAGAAAACCATAGCACAAAAAATGTTTAGTAACATATTGAAAATAACCTGGGTTTTGAAACTAGCTTTCAGACCAGCATCACTTTTCCCGCAGCAGTATAAGGAACAATCCAAGGACAATGTACTATGTAGGAAAGGAATAGTATAGACAGCAAATTCTACAGAAATTTAAGGCAGGTAGGTAGAGGCCACTCTGACATAGGGAAGCCAAAATAGTTTTCCTGGAGAGGATGTACTTTAGCTAGGTTTCAAAAGATCAGCAGGACTTGGAAGGCAGGGAAGGTGTATGGTAGAGGAGGTAATAGGTAGAGGTTTCAATGTATTCTGAGGTGTATTTGTAGCAGAGGATGTGGATTGAGTAAGAGAAAACCAGGCTTCAAATCTTGGACTTGGTGGGGTCAGTCTGTAGAGAGCAGCAAATGCCAGATTAAGGAATGAAGACCATCGTGTCTAGGACCTGGGAGCCATAACTAATGCTTAAACAAAAATACGGTGCTTCGTAAAGCTGACTCCCAGCCAGGAGAGCCGTCTCATCCACTTGGGACCCAGGCAGCCTGACCATGATTGGGATTGGCACTGGGCCTGAGACTAGGCCTGGGACCAGCTTCCCTAGGCTACTTCAACAAATTCAATTGTCTCTAGGACCCCTGAAGGTTTTAGAGCTGCTTACCTAATGCTGCCCCCTCTTCCTACAACTTCTTCCCCCAACCCCTCCTTTGAGAAATGCAATGCTCAGCATGGCAATTGGACATGCTCACACCATACACATGGACCTGCTTTACCCAAAATGGTCTCTCCTCCAAATGTGTTCCTCTACCCATTGTTGGTTGAAGCATGTTGCCAACTCTTCTCCTCATCTCCAAGGTGCTGTCCCTTTAACTTTGGGTATAACCACTCCCTGAAGTTAGGCCTTCTTCCTCTGGAATAACTGTGTGGCTCTAGTCACATTTTCTGACATATTTATTGGTTTAAATTATTTCGTCATTTTTCATGTGTCTCTCTCTCTTGCCAGGTAGATTATCAGCCTGGCATAATCAGGTGCCAAGTCCTCTCTCTTCTCTGAAAAGCCTTTCCTGACGACCCTGTCCGTGGACATCTTACCTTCTTGAGAAACTCTGCATTTGGACATAAAGGTAGCTTGCATGGTTATTTCCCATTCACACCATCCTTCATGTATTCATCCACTCATTTCTTCTGTGTGGGCAGTAATGATTACAGTGGCCCTAGATTTGTCTCTCACTGCCTTGAGCAGTTCCTTGGACACCTCTGGCCTGCAGTTGTGTCATCTGTAGGACAGGGACAGTAAGGACAAACACAGCAAGGAATTTTTCCAGACATTAAGTAAGGTCACATTTGTGGGAGTGACTAGCACAACCCCCAGTGCACTAAATCAATGACTATGTGTCCAGTGTGTCTGAATTAGTGAATTCACCCAACTGGCATTCGTTGAGAACCCATAGAGCCTTGTGGCCTAAGGGGAGAGACGTTTGTAAGCCCTTTAAGAGTGGGTTGCACATCCAGTTCTCCTTTTATTCTCTTAGCTGTCTGGTTCCCTTAACCACCTCCCATGGATCCAGCAGACTGTTGGGTGCAGAGGAAGCATCAATAAACACCTGCAAACTTCCTGGAATTGAGCTTGCATCTTCAGGACAGCTCCCAGAGAAGTTGGTGCATGCTAGCATCAGTAATGGCAGGGAAGGCACTAGAAGTCCTGACTTTGTTCTCTCTCAATGGGCTTGCCCACACGCTGACTGACCCACAATCTGCAAAACAAGAAATAGCTGGGGGAGGCAGTAATGCACTGTTTTGGCTGGATCCTTGCTGGTAATATCAGCCTCTTTGGCCTGGAGCCAGCAAGAGTTGCCCCAGCTCCTAGCAAGCATCTCCTTTGTCACATGTCTTGACTACTAAACCCAAGATCCTTTCTTGGGGTCTGTAGAAATCCAATTGAGATCAAGCCTATCTCTGTCTTTCCTTGTATCCAAAACTATTTGGAAGCTTTGTTCCAGGAGCCCAACCCAGTAATCTGAAATGCATCCTGGTATTGTGGACAACACAACGCAGAACAGAACTGGGATATAAAACATCTGGGTTCCAGGCCCCATTCTGCCAAGAGCTAGCTGAGCAAATGTGGGAAGTGACTTTCTTCCTCAGGCCTTCCTCTTTCCTACAAGCTGTAAGGCTGTGTTGATGACCCTCTGAGCGATCTTCCAATTTCAAAGGTGAATGATGCTGGCATTCTAGGTTCTACAAGGCCTTTCCTCAACCAGCTTCTAGCTGGAAATTCTTTTTTCTTTTTTTTTTTTTAAGGTTTTTATTGTGGATTGAGTGAAAGTTTTCAGGGCACATCATCGGTTTCACATTCAAACATTCATATACCTTGTTTCATTACATTGATTATAATCCCCTCCACATACCATCAGTTAACAGAGTTTCTCTATATCCTCTTTAGCTTTTTGGGGGGCGGGGGGGGGGAACTTTGCCTTTTTGGAATTTACAGTCTCGGCTTTTATGGAAGGTTTTTACATTTCTCTGTGGGTATCCAGGGCTCATGTATGGAATTACTAACCAGCATAACTGAATAATCAGAAAAGGGACATTTTACTATGTCTGCTAGGTGGCTAAAGTCTGATCCTCAGAGCCTATGGTTTGGATGGTCAGCAACGCTTGGGCACACGGGAACTTGAACTCCTGACCGGGTCTGCACAGTCTGCATCAGATTCCCCCTTATTTATTATTTGTTTAAGGGACGCTGCCTGTCTTAGGCGGTCAGTGTGAATTCCTCAGTCTTACCCGTCATCGAAACTCATTGCAGCATGGCAATGGCTCTGTCTTAGGTTGCCGAGGTTCCACGTGATCCTTGCCCGTCTCTGGCCACACGTCCACCATAAACAGACACCATCCGAAGAAGGCAGGGAGGAAGGAGACCACTAGCTGGAAATTCTTTGCCAGTATCTAGTGTCAACACTTCCTCCTGTAGATTGAATGTGTTCTTTTTCTGTTGTTACTCTCTTCATTATCTTATCCTGGTGTTCTTGACAGAAGTAATGGTGTGGGGCTTGTGCTAGATCAATACCAGAAAGAGATGAAATATTTAATTATTGGTTCCTTTCATCCTTCGGGACACAGACTAAATATGAGTTCTTTGGAAAGACTTTTCCTGATCACCCAATTCAAACCAAGTTCTCCCAATATCACCATATCCTCTATCTAGTATTCTCTATCATTTCTTCATTTATTACTCTGTTTATTTCATTATAACAGCAACTACTGGTTGTGTTGTTAGCTGCTACTGAGCTAATTTCAACTCATAGTAGCTTCATGTGACACAGTAGAGCTGTCCCACAGGGTGCCCTATGCTGCTATCTTTTTGGGAACAGATCACTAGGTCTCGCTTCTGTGGAACTGAGTGGGTTCCAGTTGGATGGGTTTGACTATCAATTGAGTTTTTAACTGTTGTATCACCAGAGCTCCTTAATAATAACCACTCCCCAAATTTATTGTTTATTATTTGGGTCCCTCCCTAGAATAGAAATTACAGATTACAAACCTTGCCTGTCTTATTCACTACTGAGTCCTCAAGGTCTGAACACAACTGGATATTTTATAAACACTATAAATTAACAAAAGGTTGAAAGAAAGAAAGGAGAAAAACATTTGAAAGAGAAAAGAAGAGGAGCTCTTGTTGCTGCCACTTACTCAGGAGAATAGTTTGTTTCTTTGCCTTCCATATCAATCCAAGAAGCCACTATACAATAGAAAATGCAGACTGAAAGTGGAACATGGAAGGGAGCAATCTGGGGAAGGAGAGAAACACTCTACAGCACTGGGAAATAAACTCTGGGCATCCTTGGAGGACAAACCTAAGTAAATCTAAACAAATGGGTCATAACTTGATAGGACACTCCCATGTCCAGCTCTGTGCTTCCTGACATCCCAGTTACCACTGGCATTGCAGAGAATAAAAAGTGAGCTCTACTTCCACCCTAGTATGACACTGCAGGTTCATGTGCTAGACTGCAAGGTTGGTTTGAAAGTCAAGGTCGGCAGTTCAAGTTCACCAGCTGCTCCTCAGAAACCCTACACAAGGTTGCTATGAGTTGAACTGACTTGATGGCACTTAACAACAACTACAACTTCCAACCAGGGTGAAGTAATAAGGAATGGGCAAAACACCTGAAGCAATAGTTTGTAAAATACTGAACATCAAGCAGTGAAGGTCACTGATGCCTGAGAAATATAAAACAAAACAGGTCCTACAATTGCTTCACCTGCTGTCTTGAGAGAGTTTCCAGGCCAAAGTAAAGATCAAGAAATTTAGACATCTCAGCAAAATCTCTGAACTGAATAGAAAGAGTTACGAATCTGAAAATGCCATGGCAGCTAGAATTCCTTGGACAGAGTACCAAAGAAACTTCACAGAGCTAGAATTATGGAAATCTGCAGAGAATTCTCTCACACATGTATCTGAGGAAACACTCCAAGGCCAGGAAAAAGCCACCTGATAGGATTGTAGCTAATAGTACCTGGGGCTCATATAGGGCTACAAAGAGTGCCTTTTTCTAACTAGCCAGATTGGAATATGTCAAAAATCATGGCGATTGGATAAAATGTATACAAACAAGTCTTGCCTTTAATAGTAAGGAATAGCTTTTTCACTTCCAGCACTTCCCTGACCAGGCAGCTCAGGTAGAGCAGTCTTGGGGAAAAGGGGCAGAATCGCACATAAGAAACCTCTGTCTAGCAGACAGACAGCCTTTGAACAAACATAAGATCTTATATTTCAACATTCTGAACTCGTTTTTTTAAAAGATCAAATTGCTGAGGAATTACAGGCATTTTAAGCTTTTGCCTGCCTGCACTCGGCTCCCGCTTCCGCGCCCATGCCGGCGAGTGCCTCTGCCCCCTGAAGACCTTGGAATGCAGGGGTAGAGCAACCTCACTTAGAAGGCTACATTTCCAGAGAAAAGGAAGTATAAACTAACAAAGCCGAACAAATAGAGAGGGATATCGGCATGGATATCAGGAAATTCGGGGTACCCACGGTACAGAGAGACTGAGAGAGGCATTTTTTACGTCAACAAATATGGACACTACCTCCCTGCAGCCACTTCCCCCAGCCCTCTACTGCCCCGGCCTAGACCAGCCCTCTGTCAAGCCGCCAAGGCTCAGGAACGCCTAAGGAACAGACCCGCCCACTGAGGCCAAGGCCCTCTCAAGGCCCAGACACTCCCACTAAGGCCAAGGCCTGCCCTGAGGCCCAACCCGCCCACAGACTGGTCACAAAGGCCCAGGCCCAACCAAAGCCCAACCCGCCACGTAGCCCAGTCACCAAGGCCCAGTGGCCCTGAGACCCAACCCGCCCTCAGCCCGGTCCCCGAGGCACAGGCCCCGCCCAAAGGCCCAATCCGCCCAACCCACCTGCTGAGGCCCAAGCCACCCGAAGCCCAGCTGCTGATACCCAGGCACCCTGAGGCCCAAACTGCCCACCCGAGGCCCAAACCACCAGCCCGAGGCCCAAACCACCTGCCTGAGGCCCAACCCTCCTGCAGCCCAGTCGCTGATGCCCAGGCCCCCAGAGGCCCAAACCGCCTGCCCTAGGCTCAACCCACCTGCCAGAGGCCCAAATGGCCCGCCGCTGAGGCCAAGGACCAACTGAGGCCCACAAAAGTTACTCTGAGTTAAGCAATAAGGAGAGTGAAAAGGGAAGACCACATCCTGATCACATCTTCCTGGAGGTAATCAGAAAACATAAAAAATTACTAAAAGACATAATTAATTATTAGGGCCACAGATAAACATTAAACATGTCCAAGAAGCAAAAGCAGATGACCATATCGGCACATGTCCAGAAAAAAGATAAAATATCTGAGACAAATGAACCAGAAGTAGACCTTCTCTCCATGCTGGAAGGAGGGCAGGCCTTAGAGATACCTGATAAAGAATTCAGAAAAATGATGATAAAATGTCTCAAAACACTTTACAATGGAGTTGAGAAAAATAAGGAAGAAGTCAGAAAAGCGCTACAGGAACAATCAAACAAGATAGATACAGCATTGGTAACAATCCAAAGCCTACAGAAAGAGGTCCAAACAATCAACAACAAAATGGCAGAAATAGAAAACTCCCTGAAAGGGCAGAGGAGTAGAATAGATGAGATGGAAGGAAGAATCAGTGAGCTGGAAGACAAGTCTCTCAATTCCACTAAGATAGAAGAACAAACCCAAAAAAGGGTAAAAAATTCAGAGGAAGGTCTAAGATTCCTGTTGGACAACATGAAGAGGAATAACCTAAGAATCATTGGCATTCCAGAACAAAATGAGTCACACAAGTCCACAAAGGAAATAGTTCAAGAAATACTGGAAGAAAATTACTCTAACATCCTCAAGGGCGAAAAGATAGAAATTCAAGAAGCCCAATGAAGTCCAGGAAGGGTGGACCCCAATAGTAAGGAATAATTGGTCACAGAATGAACTCTGCCATGCAAGTTATAACAAATTTTAAAAGCAAAACCTGAAGTATCAAGTTTTTTCGAAGTAACTAAGTTTCAGCACTCAACCCAAAAAACCTAAGCGACTGCCATCCAGTAGATTCTGACTCATAGTGACCCTGTAAGGAGAGAGCAGAAATGCTCCATAGAGTTTTCAAGATTGTATGTCTTTATGGGAGCAGACAGCATCATCATTCTCTTGTGGTTAGCAGTCCAACACTTAATCTACTGTGCACATACATAATTCAAAAATGTTTATAAAAATACAAAACTAGGAACTTCCAGTAATATGGCTGACTAGGATACCCAGATGCTTTACAAAATAGGCAAAAAAAAACAAAAACAAAAACAAAGAAAACAGATACAGATGATCATCCTGGCACCCTGAGCTTCAGAGGAGGATGGAGAAGTGGATACAATAGCAACTATGAGAAGAGGCTGAACAAAAACAGCAAACAAGGTGGCAAACAGAACAGTGAATCATCAATTGGCTTGACACAAGGCAACCACCATTTTGAACTTTTGGAAAGAGTATCCAATTGGCACAATGGTATAATAATTGGCTCCAGGACTATACAAGCACCACACCGGTGTCTCCAAACCAAAAAGGTATGATTGTCCCCTCATTCCCCACATCCTCCTAATGATGTATGTGGCCAGCAGGAAATCTATTCAAGATGGGGCAACCCACCACCACCACCACTCCCTCCTTACACCCCTGCCCCATGCCCTCCTCAGCCAGCAGAGTACATCAACTTAACCTATTACTCTCTGAAAGAAAAAAACTGCCAGCCAAGAATTGTGTATCCAGCAAAATTGTGTCTCAAATATGAAAGTTGAAAATAGGACACTTCCAGATAATAAAGAAATAAACAGAAATTTTTGAAACCAGACTGATTTTGCTAGAAATACTAAAAGGAGTTCTTTGGACATAGACCCAACAATGGCAGACAACAATCTGAGATTTACAAACATGACAACATCACCCAGAAGTCAACCCAGATATAGAAGTGTTCAAAGTAAAATAAACCTACAAGATTGAAAATAGGAAATCAGATAAATCAATTTGCAAAGGAAGACCACTACAAAGCTAAGAGAGGGAAAAAATAGTGTGGTCACAGACCTTTCAAATGGAGAGGAAGTCAAGATGATTTCAAGAACAGGATAATCTCAAAGAAAATAAACAAACGATTGAAACAAAATAACAAAGAGGAAAATCATAAAGACTTACCAAATACTAATACAACAGCAAAGATTTCTGGTAGCATAGTGGTTATGAATCAGGTTGCTAACCTCAAGGTTGGAAGTTCGAAACTACCAGCCATTCCGCAGGAGAAAGATGAGGCTTTCTGCTCCCATAAAGATTTGCAGCCTTGGAAACCCTGTACAGGGTCACTATGAGTTGGACCCGACTCCACGGTACTTAACAACAACAACAACACAACAGCGATGAAAACAATAACAAGAAAATCCACAAACAGAGTGAACTTAGCACAGAAAATCATGTGGAAAAAGAAACCAGCAGCACTCGAAACACACACACAACAAAATAACAATAATAAACTCATATCTACCAATATTGTTGTTGTTGTTGTTAAGTGCTGTCGAGTCGATTCTGACCCATAGTGACCCTGCATAAGGTTTCCAAGGAGCAGCTGGTGAGCTTGAATCACCAACCTTGCAGTTCAAATGACTTTGCAGTCTGACGCATTATCCTAGAGTGCCACACCAGGACTCCATATACATGGATTAAATGGACCAGTCAAGAGCTCAAGATGCAGAAAGTAGCAGAATGAAAAAGAAAATATGACCTATCCATAAGAGACAAATCTTAGACACAAAACAGACTAAAACTCAAAGGATAGGAAAAATATATCAAGCAAATAACAATCATAAAAATAATAGAAGTGGCAATATTAATTTCTGCTAACATAGACTTGAAGACAAAAACCTGCATAAAAGAAAATAAAAGACATTATGTAATGATTAAAGGGTCAATTGTGCAAGAGGACAGAGTCATAATAAGTACCTGTATACACAATGAAACAGCCTCAAAATACATTAATCTAAGTTCAATAAAATTAAGGGAGAAATACACAATGCCACAATAATAGTAGAAGGTTGTGATGCACCATTTTTGATGCAGGACTGAACAGCTAGAAAGAAACTTACAAAACCCAGAACTAAACACCGCAATCATCCAACTTTGCTTTGTAAATATATACAAAACACTACACTCAACTACAACAAAATATACATTCTTTCCAGAACACATGGACCATTCTCCATAATAGATCCTATGTCAGGCCTCATCTCAAACATCAATAAATTTTAAAACATCTAAATACTGCGAAGTATCTTCTCAGATCACAAATCTATACAATTAGATAACAATAATAACAAAATGAAGGAAAAAACAGCAATGACACAGAAACAGAATAACACCCTGCTTAGAAACAGAATAACACCCTGCTTTTAAATAAATGAGTAATAAAGTTAACAGAATTGGAATTTTAAAAAGTCTTGAAGCAAACAAGAATGAAATCATAACATACCAAAACCTTTGTGAACCAGCAGTAGCAGGGATCAGAGGGTAATTTATAGCAGTAAACACACAAATAAAATAAGAAGAAAGAACCCAAATCAACACCTTACCCCCAACATTTCCAACAATTAGGAAAAGGAGAGCAAAACAGACCCACAGTCACTGGAAGAAAAGAACCAATAAAGATGAGAGAAGAATAAAAGAAACAGAAAGCAGAAAAACAGCAGGAATAATCAACAAGACTAGAAGTTGGTTTTTTGAAAGCATTAATAAAATCTACAAACCACTGGCAAATCTAACAAAGGAAAGTAGGAGATAAGAAATAAGAAATAAGAAATAGAGTGGGAAGCATCACAGCTGAACCAACTGAAATTAAAAGGATGACAGAGATGACTGGGGTGCAGTCTTGTAGGATATACCCTTTGGTTGGTTGATGAATCATGGAGGGGATTGTAACCATGGCAACGAAACGATATACAATAGGATGAATGTAAAACTAATGTTCTCCCATGTAAACTATAGAATAGGATGAATGTAAAACTAATGTTCTCCCATGTAAACTATCATATAATTCACAATAAAACATTTTTTTTAAAAGGGATGACAGAATACTATGGAAAAATTTACTCCAATAATTTGAAAACCTAGAATAAGCAACTTTCAAGAAACACATCGCTTAGAGATACGGTTAAGATTCTTATGATTCAATAGTGGATAATTGTTATTATGACTAATTGCGACTGTCACAATTGTAAAGGTAGAAGTTTTGTAACAAAAACAGGGAAGTAGTTAATCTTATAGTCCAGAAGCAGAGGACCCTAGGACCATCAAGGGAGAACAGCACAAGCAGAATGTGGGACCCTATCCAGAGAAGCAGCGACACCAGAGATGGAGGCAGAGATGGGGTCATAGAGAGAGGAAGCAACTGAGGACTGAGGGAGCAGCTGAGGGAGCAACTCATGGTAAGAGAAGGACTGAGAGCTGGCAACCAGGAGACAGACTTGCAGAATGTGCCCTTTGGTGGTATAAATTATTATAAATACCTGAGGAGTTTTTGTTGTTGTTGTTGTTGTTTTTTAAGTGCTAAAATGAGTGGAGAGAAATACTGTTAACTGATGGTATACAGAGGGGATTATAATCATTGTAATGAAACAAAGTATATGATTTGTTGAATGTAAAACTGATGATCTGCCCTGTAAACTTTCACTCAATTCACAATAAAAAATTAAGAAAAAAAAAGAAAGAAAGAAACACACTACCTGCCTAGAGTAACACAGACTGAGGTAAAAATTTTGAACAGATACATAACAAAAGAAGAAACTGATCAGGCTATTTCTTCCTTCAGTACCATTAACTCTTATTTATATGCTACTTCTTGAAATGGTTGAACATGGAACATTTCATTTTGGTACAGTGACTCTGTGTATTCCTTCTATCTTCTTTTGATGTTTTCTATATCCTTCAATATTTTGGCCAGAGAATCCTTCAACATTGCGAATTGAGGCATGAATTTTTTCCCTTCAGTTTCCTTGGCATTCAATTTAATTTTTGACAACTTCTAATTTTCCTTTATTCATGCAATTTTGTGTCCTGGTTATTAATGGATGTTTACAAGTGTTTCTCCTCATTTTGAGCTGTACCCCATCAGCTAATGAAGGTCCAAAAGCTTTATTTCATTCATGTCATCACCGTCAACACTACTTTGAGGAGGATGTTCTCCCCCAGTGCCTTTGAACTTGAGGGGCTTGTCTTTCTACACTATATCTGACAATGTCCTAGTGTTATTCATCATATTTCAGTATTCAACATTTTGATGCTATCTGACAGTGTTTCACTGCTATTCATAAGGTCTTCAGTGACTAAGCATTCGGAAGTCTGCCTCTCCTTCTTCCAATGTTAAATAAACTAACAAATTAATCACCATCCAGTGGTATCACTAGGCTTGATGCCTCACACTGGAGTAACTCATGGTGTCAACCCAGCCCCCACCATGGACCACCTCCCATATTAGACCATACAGATCCTTTGTAATGTTCCTTATCAAGTTTAATCATAGAAAATATGTATAGTTATAAACTACTCATTGTAATATATTTTTTGTTGTTGTTAAGTGGCATCAAGTTGATTCCAACCCATAGAGACCCTGTATAGGGTTTCCAAGGAGTAGCTATGAGCTTGAACCACCGACCTTGCAGTTCAAACGGCTTTGCAGTCTGGTGCATTAACCCACATCACCACACTCTGACAATAAAACTTTTGTCAAATCTTTCTACACTGAATTACAACCTTATTAGTAAGTGAAGAACAGCTTTTAAATTTTTTCTCCTTTTCCTTTAATTACTACTTCTGTCTTTAGAAGTTACTGATATAGGCTCAAAATGCTAATTACCACAATATTGTAACTAAAACACCAGATATTTGACAGAATCAACAACTATAAAGAAAACAACAGCAATGAAAACCACAACACATGCTTGTAGGATGTGCAGACAAAACAACGTGATTCAAAGTGCCAAAACGTGTGTGCTCTAGCTAGAGCACACTGGAAAGTTCAAAAAGCAAATGAGTTAGAGTTTTAACCCTATAATTATATTTATACAGGTATGTTAGCCTTAGAAAAATATTTTAGTTGTTAGTAACTAACTTGTTGTTGTTGTTAAGTGTCATGGAGTTGGTTCCAACTCATAGTGACCCTTTATAGGACTTCCGAGAAGTGGCTGGTGAGTTTGAACTGCCGACCTTGTGGTTCAAACTGACCTTGCAATACAATGCTTATCCTACAACACCATTCCAGGACTCCATTGTCCTAGTATGGCACTAACTAGAGGAATATTTTTAATTCAAAAGAAATTTAGGAGGCGGGCTTAGTGGTGGATTAGGGAGACATGCTGTGCAAAGCTCTGCCAGCAACAACACAGACTACCTGGCGAAGCAAGTTCAGGGGAAGGTCCCAGAACTCTGAACTACATATAAAGGAATATTTAGAAAGTTCGAAGGCTTACAGCCAATGGAATTTGTAGCAGAGGCAAGAAATGCTGTTTTCTGATCAACAGAACACAGCCAGCTCCTGGAGTGGTCATCTTGGGTGTGCCAGAGTGGGAGAAGGGTCAGAGAATCACTCCCACTGCAGACTTCTGACTATCATCGGAGATAAAGGTGTGGACTTTCTTACTTTTTTCCCCCCTTTCTCTGTTCTTTGGTTTCTCACTGTCTGTGACCTTCCACTCTGGTAACTAGAGAGGGTGCCTGAGTGAGTGGACCTCCCCTTTATTCCCTCCCTGGAGAATTCTATTACACATGCATACAATTCTGCCAAGCAAAGATTTATAGGTACAGAATTATAGAAGTGGGAGGAGTCACCAGTAACTTCTTAAAATAAAATGATCTCCCAGAATGGCCTGAGCTGGCTGAGAAAAGGGCATTAATGTCATACTCATATTTTGCTACAGATTTTTTTTCTTTTCTTTTACACAATTATAGACTGTAGTACCAAATCTGTTTATTTTTGCTGTTGTTTTGTTTTTCAGTCCCATTTTACCTTCAGGGGGCTCTTTCTCTCCCTACATTACCTAAGAAGAGACAGCAACTGTGGTCAGATATCCAAGTTGCAACTATACCCTGTAAATCCCACCATCCAGGCAAGAGCCAATATCAGCTGCTATACACCAGACAGACAGCCAACAACTGCTATAGTTACTCTGATTTGAGTAATAAGAAAAGTGAAAAGGGAAGCCCATCTCCTGATCACATCAACCTGAAGGCAACCAGAAACCTCAATAAAACATCAACACACATTCATTTAATTACTTAAAACCTAGTTACTGAAGATGCTCAAGAAAAAATTGAGCATTGCAGCACATGGACACAAATGAGCTAAATGTAGACCCATACTTCCCACTGGAAGGAGGGCAGCCCTTGAAACTGCCTGGGAAGGAATTTAGGAAAATGATATTGAAGTGCATCCAAAGTCTCCAAAAAGGGTTTGAGAAAAATAAGGAAGAAGTCAGGAATGTGCTACAGGAACAATCAAATAAGATATAGCATTGGAAAAAACCTGAAAAAAGAGGTCCAAATGATTAATAATAAATTATCAGAAATGGACAGCACACTGAAAGGGCAAAGAAGTAGAATTGATGAGATGGAAGCCAGAACCAGTGAGCTGGAAGACAAATCTCTCAATACTGCTAAGATAGAAGAGCAAGCAGAAAAAAAGGATTAAAAAAAATCTGAAGAACGTCTAAGATACATGTTGGACAACATGAAGAGGAAAAAATTAAGAATTATTGGCATTCCAAAACAGGAAGAATCAGAAAAGTCCACAGAGGAGACAGTGGACAAGCTTCTGGAAGAAAATTTCCCTAACATCCTGAAAACTGAAAAGATAAGCATTCAAGAAGCTCAATGAACCCTAGGAAGGATAGATCCCAAAAGAAAATCACCATATAATAAGCAAGCTCTCCAAAATCAAAGGCAATCGGAGAATTCTAAAAGCAGCTAGGGAAAAGAGAAGTGTTACTTAGAAAGGCAAGCAAGTAAAATTAAGCTCTAATCTCTCATCAGAAACCATGCAGGCAAGAAGGCAATGGGAAGACATATAAAACTCTGAGGGGAAAAAACTGCCATCCAAGAACCGTCTTTCCAGCAAAGTTCTCAATCAAATACGATGGTATAATAAAAACATTCTCAGGCAAACAGAAGCTAAGGGATTTTGTCAGTCAACCCAGAACTTCAAAACATCCTTAAGGGAGTTCTTTGAACTGAGAGCCAACAAGAACAGACAGCAACCAGAGATTGACATGTGTGGCAGCACCACCCAGAACTCAATTGTCAGATGGAAGAGTCCAGAACAGAACAAAACTATAAGAATGAATTCAGAGGATCTGGGGGGGAGGGTCCATTTATGATTAAAACAATTACAACATGAAAGGTAAAAACTTAGGAACAGAGATCCAGGTGGTGAGAAGGTCAGGCAGATTGCAAGATAAAATAGAGTGTTCTAAATGGAGGAAAAAGTTAATAGAACATAGGATAACTGCAAAGAAAATTATTTCCTCATAACATACCAAGAAAATGAAAATCCAAGAAGAACATGGAAACATTAAAACTATGAATAAACTGACAAGAAAGAACGCAAAAAACACAAACTCAGCACAGGAAGGAAAGCAGAACAAAGAAACCAGGAGCACCATAAAAAAACAAACATAATGACAACAATTAATTCATACCTATTGATAATTACACTGAATGTCAATGGATTAAATGCACCAGTTTTTAAGAGACGATGTGGTAGAATGAATAAGAAAACAATATCCTTCAATATGCTGTCTGCAAGAAACACACATTACACAAAAAGACAAAAATAGACTAAACGTTAAAGGATGGAAAAAAAATATACCAAGCCAATAGCAATAAAAAACAAGTGGGAGTGGCAATTTTAATCTCTGATAAAATAAACTTTAATGCAGAAACCAGCATAATAGATAAAGACAGACATTATCTTATTATTAAAGGGACAATTGAACAAAATGACATAACCATAATAAATAACTATGCTCCCAATGATAGAGCTCCAAAATATATAAAGCAAACTCTAATAAATTTTAAGAAAGAAATAGACAAATCTACAATAATAGTGGGATATTTTAATACACCACTTTTGAAAAAGGATAGAACAACCAGAAAGAAACTCGACAATGACACAGAGGAATTAAACAACACAATCAGCCAACTTGAGCTCATAGATGTTTACAGAGCATTCAACCCAACAAGAGCACAATACACATTTTTTTTTCCAGTGCACATGGAACATTCTCCAGAATAGACCATCTGTTAGGCCACAAAACAAGCCTCCATAAATTTACAAACATCAAAATGCTACAAAGCATCTTCTCACACGATAGTGCTATAAAATTAGAAATCAACAATAGGAAGACCAAGGAAATAAAGTCAAATACATGGAAACCAAATAACATCCTGCTTAAAAACTACTGGGTAGTAGAATAAATAAAACAGGAATTTACAAAGTTCCTAGAAACTAATGAAAGCAAAAACATAACACTAAAGTCTTTGGGACACAGTAAAAGCAGTGCTGAGAGGAAAGTTATTGTAATAAATGCATACGATCCAAAAAGAAGAAAGAACCAAAATCAACACATTAACACAACATCTCCAACAACTAGAAACAGACCAGCAAAGTAAACCTACAGTCAACATAAGAAAAGAAATAATAAAGATTAGAGCAGAAATAAATGAAATAGAAAACAGGAAAACTATAGAAAGAATCAATAGGACAAGGAGCTGGTTCTTCAAAAGGATTAATAAAATTGACAAACCACTGGCAAACCTAACAAAAGAAAAGAGAAAAAAGACACAAATAACACACATAAGAAACCACCTGGGCAATATCACAACAGAACCAACAGAAATAACAAGGATAATAACAGAATATTATAAAGAGTTGTACTCCAATAAATTTGAAAATCGAAAGGAGATGCATGCATTTTTAGAAAAGCACAATCTACCTAAACTTAAACAGAGTGAAATAGCAAACTTGAACAGATCTATAACAAAAGAGGAAATCAATCAGGTCATCAAAAAACTCCCAAACAAAAAAAATCCAGGTCCAGATGGCTTAACTGGTGAGTTTTACCAAACATTCAGGAAAGAGCTGCCACCAATTCTACTCAAATTATTCAAGAATACAGAATAGGATAAAAAAACTTCCTAATACATTTTATGAAGTAAGCATAACCCTCATACAAAAACCAGGGAAGGACATCACTAAGAAAGAAAATACAGACCAATATCCCTCATGAACATAGATGCAAAAAGTCTCAACAAAATCCTAGCCAACAGAACTCAACAATACATTAAAAAATAATAACACATCATGACCAAGTGGGATTCATATCAGAGATTCAGGGATAGTTCAACATTAGGAAAACAATAAATGTAATATACCATATAAATAGAAAAAGAGAAAAAAACCACATGATCATATCAATTGATGCAGAAAAGGCATTTGACAAAAGCCAACATCCATTCCTGATTAAAAAAAAAAAAACAACACTTAACAAAGTAGGAATCGAAGGGAAATTCCTCAACATAATTTAATTATATACAGAACTAACAGCCAACATCATTCTCGTTGGAGAAAAACTGAAAACCTTCCCTTTGTGAACAGGAGCCAGACAAGGATGCTCTTTGTTATCACTCCTATTCATTATTGCATTGGATGTCTTAGCCAGAGCTATAAGGCAAGATCGGGACATTAAAGGCATAAAGATTGGCAAAGAGGAAGTAAAACTCTCTCTATTCGAAGACGATATGATCCTATATATAGAAAACCACAAAGACTGCAAAAAAAAAAAAAAAAAAAAACCTACTAGAACTCATTGGAGGATTCAGCAAAGTTGCAGGGTATAAGATCAACATACAAAAATTAGTAGGATTCATCTATGCTAACAATGACAGCACTGAAAAAGAAATTAGGAAAGCAATACCATTTACAATACCTGCCCAAAGGATGAAATATTTAGGAATACATGTAACCAGAGAAACAAAAGACCTATACAAAGAAAACTACAACACATACTATAAGAAACCAAAAGAGATTTACAAAAATGGAAGAATATATCATGCTCCTGGATAGGAAGACGTAACATTATGAAAAAGTCAATATTGCCCAAAGCAATTTACACATATAATGCAATCCCAATCCAGATTCCAACAGCATTCTTCAAAGAGATGGAAAAAACAATTACAAACTATATATGGAAAGGAAAGAGAGCCAGGATAAACAAAGCACTGCTTAAGAAGAAGAATAAGGTTGGAAACCTCTCATTCCATGACTTCAAAATTTATTACACGGCTACAGTGGTCAAAACAGCCTGGTACTCGTACAATGAAAGATATATTGATCAATGGAACAGTATTAAGAATCCAGATATTAACCCATCCATATACAGCCAACTGATCTTTGACAAAGGGCCAAAGTACTACAGATGGCGCTGGCAGAACTGGAAATCGATATGCAAAAGACTGAAACAAGACCTTTACCTCACACAGTATGCAAAAACCAACTCAGCATGGATTAAAGACATAAATGTGAATCCCAGAATTATAAAGGTCATTAATGAAAAAAATAGGGAATGAAAAAATAACTTTAAGGGGCCTAACACAAGGTACACACAGACTACCAAACATTGTGAAAATTACACAAAAGAAGACAAAATAGATGATTGGGACACACTAAAAATTAGAAACTTATGTGCATCAAAAGACTTCACCAAAATAGTGAAAAGGGATCCCAAAGAATGGGAAAAAATCTTTTGCAATGATATGTCAAAGGACTAATTTCTAAAATCCCTAGAAAACTACAATACCACTACAAGAAAAGGACGAATAACCCAATTTTAAAATGTGTACAGGACGTGAGCAGACACTTCACCAAGGAAGATATTCGGGCAGCCAACAAACATATGAAAAAATGTTCACTATCATTAGCCATTGTTGTTGTTGTTAAGTGCCGTCGAGTCAGTTCAGACCCATAGCGACCCCTGTATAGGGTTTCCAAGGAGCAGCTGGTGAGCTTGAACTAACGACCTTGCAGTTCAAACAGCTTTGCAGTCTGGTGCATTAACCCACAGTGACACACCATTAGTCATTTGTTGTTGTTGTTGTCAGGTGCCATCGAGTCGGAACAGACTCATAGCAACTCCATGCACAGCAAAACAAAACAATGTCTGATCCTGGGCCAACCTCACTACCACTGCCACACTTGAGTCCATCAATGATGCCACCTGGCCAATCCATCTCGTTGGAGGTCTTCCTCTTTTTCTCGGACCCTCCATCTTACCAAGCATGACATCCTTCTCCAGCGACTGTTCCCTCCTGACAATATGTACAAAGTATGAGAGACGAAGTTTAGCCATCTTGGCCTCTAAGGAACACTCTGGCTGCATTTTTTCCAAAACAGATCTATTG
>NW_006408526.1:27919730-27922681 GCF_000296735.1 Chrysochloris asiatica
ATCTACATATCACAGGTTGTTAATGAGTCTTCCTCCAATCCTGATGCCATGTTTTTCTTCATAGAACCCAGCTTCTCGGATTATTTGCTTAGCATAGAGGTTGAATAAGTATGGTGAAAGAACACAACTTTGTCATACATCTTTCCCATTAGCAAATCAAAACAACAATGAGGTATCATCTCACCCAGCAATAACAGTGAAGTTCAATAAAACAAAGGACAATAAGTGCTGGCGAGGATGTGAAGAGACTGGACCCTCCTACATTGCTGGTAGGAATACAAAATGGTACAGCCACTCTGGAAAACAGTATGGTGTTTCCTCAGAAAGTTGAAAATGAAAATACCATATGATCCAGCAGTTCCTACACTTGGTATATATCCACAAGAAATACAAGCCATAACACAAGTAAATATATGCACACCAATGTTCATAGCAGCACTTTTTATAATAACAAAAAGATGGAGACAGCCTAAGTGTCTATCAATGGAAGAATGGATAAACAAACTTTGATAAATACACACAATGGAATATTATGCTACCTTGAAGAATAACAAGAAATTTGTTAGCCACCACATAACATGGATGAACCTTGAGGACATTATGCTGAGTGAAATTAGTCAGTCACAAAAGGAGAAATACTGCATAAGACCATTATTATAAAAGCTTAAGAAAAGATACACGTACTAAAAGGGGGAAAAAATTCTTTGTTGGTTACGGGAGACACACAAGAACGCCCAAACTTCTTGTAGATAGTACCCATTTGACCTGGCTTTGATGGCTTGATAATCAGAACTCAACCAGAAGATTATAAAAGAAAAATGGGGCAAAAAACAAATCCTTTTTTTTTTTAATAAAGGAAACAAGTATAAATTGCTACAATTTAATGAACTTGACCTATGCTTATGGATATAGTAGCTCAAAATATTAACAGAGAGGAAAGGAGTCTTCACAGCCAAAATCAATCCTATCCCCTCTGTATACAAGGTTGATAGGGATGGGCAACTTAGACATTGGCTACCTAAAATGGAGGGGCTATAAAGGCACGAAGTGACTGACTTACAAGTTTTCAAGAGACAGTTTAGTTTCAGAGTGTGTAGGGAAAGGTAGAATCCCCACTGGATAGTTTTCATCTTGTCTAGATGGGTCTCGTGAAAGGACATGGCAATAGGATGCTTTTAATTCAATAGTGAGTAATTGATATCATGACTAATTGCAACTGTCACAACTTTAAAGGTAAAAGTTTTATAACAAAAAGAGGGAAGTAGTTAATCTTACAGTCCTGTAGCAGAAAACTCTAGGAGCATCAAAGGAGAATAGCACAAGTGGTGTGGTGCTGTGGGTTAATGCGCTGGACTGTAAAGTCAGTCTGAACTGCAAGGTCGGTGGTTCAAGCTCACAAGTTGCTCCTTGGAAACCCTGTACAGAATCACTGTGGGTCAAAACCACCTTGATGGCACTTAACAACAACATCCAGAGAAGCAGCCACACCAGAGATGGAAGCAGAGAAGAGGACATGGAGAGAGAGAGCAGCTGAGGACTCTAGACTCATGGACTGAGAAAGACTGTGAGCCTGCAGATGCTGGTGCCCAGGGGGCAAGCTTTGGTTGTTTAAATTATTATATATTCCTGAGCGTTTTTGTGTACACCCCCCCCCCAAAAGGAAAAAAACAGAGGGAATAGAAGCAAATACTGTTGAATGATAATGCAGAGAGGAGATTGAAAACCATGCAATGAAACTATGAGTGTAAAACTGATGTTCACCCATGTATACTAATCACTCAATTCACAATAAAAACTTAAAAAAAATTCTGCTGAAACACTACACAAAAATTTTATAGACAATTATATTGGTGTCACCCCTGGGACTGTGTTACATCACTCCTCCACCCCCTCAATACTCCCCTGTTACCTTCAGACCTACATGAGAAGAAATTTTATAGAATATCTTTAGGCAGGAGAAAAATGATACCAGATGGAAATATGTTTTTGCACAATGGAATGAAGAGCACCAGAAATGGTAATTACATGACTCAATATGCAAGATTCTCTCATTTTATTTCTTAAGAAAAAAATCCTTCAAAACTAAATGAGTGAACAGAAATTATAGCAAAATAGTGTGGGGTTTATAAAATATGTAAAATATGTGGCAATAAAACAGCGCAAAATTGGGAGGGGGAAATAGAAGTATATAATTATAAGATTATTATAATATATTTCAAATCACATAATATACCTCAAAAGTAAATCTTAGTAAGTCAGAGTTTCATTCTATACATTCTAAAACATCCAATAAAAAAAAAGAGTGACAACAAGTGAGAAACAAAAGAGAGAAAAATATAATAATCATAAAAATTATTCCATTAATCCAGAAAAAGACATAAAATGAGAAAGGGATGAAATAGAGTAACAAATAAAATGAGAGCAATGAAGGTAGATATAAACCAGGCCATATCCATAGTCACTTTAAATTTCAATTAATTTTAATATCTGAATTATTAAACTGCATAGATATATAAGAAATAACGAAAAACTTTCAACAAGGAAAGTGCATCAAATACAAAGACACAGATTAAAAGTAAAAGGGTGGAAAAAGATTTATCATGTTGAAACTAATCAAAAAAGTTCAAGTAACCCAAGAATTAAGAAAAGAAAAACAGAAAGCATTGAGGACAAGTAAAAATAAATAAGTAAATAAGCTTAATCTCTGAAATATCAATAATTACATTAAGTATGAATATTTAAAAACACCAATTAAAAGAGATTTGCAGTATGATTTTTAAAATATGACCCAACTATATGACCCAACTTAAGAAGATCACAGAGCACAGCCTTCGATATGGATTACATCTCAATGTTAAGAAAACAAAAATCCTCACCACTGGACCAATAAACAGCATTCTTATCAATGGAGAAGAGATTGAAATTGTCAAGGACTTCATTCTTCTTGGATC
>NW_006408526.1:27923031-27990369 GCF_000296735.1 Chrysochloris asiatica
CAGTCGCTGGAGAAGGATGTCATGCTGGGTAAGGTGGAGGGTCAGAGAAAAAGAGGAAGACCCCCAACGAGATGGATCAGCCAGGTGGCATCATTGATGGTGTCAAGTGTGGCAGCGGTAGTGAGGTTGGCTCAGGATGGGACATTGTTTCATTCTGCTGTGCATGGGGTCGCTATGAGTCGGTTCCGACTCGATGGCACCTCACAACAACAACTACATTTGTTGTCTACAAAATATTCATTTCAAAGATAACAATATAGACAGACTGAAAGGAAAAGGATGAAAAATGACATATCATGAGAACATTAATCAAAGGCTTCATAACAAAGAAATCATCAAAGGCAGAAAGGGACAATATATAATGATAAAAGAATCAATCTACCAAGAAGACATGTTGTTGCTGTTAGAGACCATCCAGTCTATTGCAACTCATAGCGACCCCATGCACAACAGAATAAAACACAGCCAGATCCTGTGCCATCCTCACAATTGATGTTACTTTTGAGCCCATTGTTGCACAAGTGCTATGCTTCCTGATAACATGTCTGAAGTATAAGAGACAAAGTCTTGCCATTCTCACTTCTGAGGAGCATTATGGTTGCACTTCTTCCAAGAGAGATTTGTTTGTTCTTCTGGCAGTCCACAGTACGTTTAATATTCTTTTCTAACACTATAATTCAAATGCGCTAATTCTTCTCCAATCTTCCTTATTCGTTGCCTAACTTTCACATGCATATTAGGCAATTGAATATATTATGGTTGGGTCAGGTGCACCTTAGTCCTCAAACTGATATCTTTAATACTTTAAAGAAGTCTTTTGCAGCAGATTTTCCCAATGCAATATGTCATTTGGTTTCTTGACCGCAGCTTTTGTGAGTGTTGAGTGTTGATCCAAGAAGACATAGCAATCCTTAATGTGTATGCATCAAAAACAAAGCATGTAGATATATCAAGTCAAACTGATAGTGCTGAAAGGAAACAGAAAAGCCACAATTAATATTGGAAACTTCAACACCCTATGCCCAGTAATTGGAAGACTCACTAGATGGTAAATAAGAAAGATATAGAAGAAATCAACAACATTGTCAACCAACAGGATCTAATTGTTATCCACTCAACAATGGCAGCATACATATGCTTTTTCAAATGTTCATGAAATATATAACAAAAGAAGCTATATATACTGGGCCATAAAAAGACACTCAACAATTGTTTGAAGATTAAAACAATCCAGAGAATGTTCTCCGACCACAGTGCAATCAAATGAGAAATCAGTAACAGAAATATAGTAGGAAAATCTCCAGACCCTTGTAAACTAAACAATACATTGCTAGATAATCCATGGATCAAAAAGAAAGTCTCAAGTGTGTGTGTGTGTGTGTGTGAATCAGTACATTGAACTAAATGAAAATTAAAATGTAAAAAATGTGGGGACATAGCTATGGAGAAATTTATGGTATAAATGCATGCATTAGAACAGAGGGAAAGTCTCAAATCAATAATCTAAGCTGCCATCTGGTGAATCTAGAAAAATTAGAGCAAATTAAATCCAAAGCAAGCAGAGGAAGGCAATAATAAAGATAAAAGCAGAAGGTCAAAATATTGAAATCAGAAAAATAATGAAACAAAAAGCTAATTCTTTGAAAAGGTCAGTATAACAATTGTGATACAAGAAAAAAAATTAGCAATATCAGAAATAAAACAAGGGATATCACTACAGATTCTCTTGACATCAAAATAATTGTGAGGGAATACCAAAAGCAACTCTACATACTTAAATTTGACAACAGACAAAATATACCAATTTTTCATAACTCAACTCATAAGAAATTGCCTCAATTTGAGGCATCTCAAAACATCTACAGTAAATCAGTCAATATGAAATAGAGCATTTGAATGCCTGTGAACATATTAAGGAAATTTAATTTGTAACAAAAAATGTTTTTTAAGAGAAATTTCCAGGTCCAGATAGTTTCTGTGGAAAAAAAATACCAAATTTAAGGAAAAATTAACACCAATTTTACACAATCTATCCCAATAAATCTAACAGGAAAGATACCTTTCCAAAGAATATTATGAAAATGAAAGACAGCACCAAAAACAAAACAAAAACAACAACAAAATACAGAATAATATTTCCCTTACTACATGCAAAAATCTTTACCAAAATGCTAACACGTACTCAGCAATATATATAAAGAATTGCATATAAATAGGTAGGGTTTATTCTATAGATGCAAAGCTGGTTCAATAGTGACATATCAACCAATTTAATCCATCTCACTACTAGGCTAATGACAAAAATATCATGTAATAATATCAATCAATCTAGGCAGAATAAGTATTGGACAAGTGAAGGAGGTTTACTGAGGAGCCTCTGCATTACATGGGAGTATAGGTGGAAGCCCGAACCACAACCAGACCTTCAGAGACGGGAAATTTCTCCACTTGAAAGGACAAGCAGACCAGCCGGGAGCAGCTAGAAAACCAGAAGATACCTCTTGAAAGAAGGACCTACAGGAAAAATACAAAACAATAAGGGCAGTCTGACTATTACCACAAGAACATACAGGTGGCTTGCCCAGGAGACATCAAGGCAAGTGATCAGATCCTCTCAGTGCAAATTCTCTTCCAAGACTAAGACACAAGGGAAATATACACTTTGACTGACAACCACGCAGTCACCCAGAAGGGGAAGTGACCGAAGGACATCAATGAAGGGGCGAGCTAAGCAAACTACTGTGAACCCGGATGGAGACCTGGTTGGCCAGTAGAGAGGCAACATCTGGGGACTCATGGGCTCAGGGTCAGGGACAGAGCCACAGAGGTCTAGAGTGGAGAGCGGGGCAGCCAGCCCATAAAAAGAGGCCAGACAGACGTAAGAACACCCACACTTGCAGATGATGCCCATTTGACTGGACTTCAATGGCTGGATAAACAGAGCTCAACCCTAAGAAGAAAGAAGAGGGAAAAAAGCATCATCCGATACAATTCGATAAACATGACCTACACCTATAAATGCAGTAGCTCAAAAGAGGAAACAAGTCCCTGCTGCAAGGATGATTCCCACCCCTTCAATACACAGGGTAGACAGGGATGGGCAACTTGGACATTGCCTACCCAAAGGGGAGGGATACAAAGGCAAAAAGTGACTGGCTTACAAGCTTTCAAGAGGGAACCTAGATCCAGAGGGCGTGGAGGAAGGTAGTCTCCAGTGAGTGGTGTCCAGCCTGTCCAGGAAGGGCTGATGAAACGAAATAGAGATGGGTCTCTTGTGATGCAATGGTGAATAATTGTTATCAGGACTGATTGTGAGGGTTGGAAATCTAAAGATGGACATTTTGTATCAAAGAGGGGAGTGATTAACTTATCAGTCTAGGAGCGGAGGACCCTGGGACCATCAATGGAGAAGAGCAAAGAGTGGAATCCTACCCAGAGAGGCAGTGAGGCCTGGGATGGAGGCACAGAAGACAACGTCAAGAGATGGTGGGGCTGGGGGCTCGGGATCAGGAGATGGAAAGGGGCTGAGGACTGTGGTGGGGAAAGGGGTGCAGGCTTACAGGGTACACCCTTGGTTGGGTGAGGATGCATGGACAGGATGATAACTATGCCAATGAAATGATGGATGATGGAATGAATGTAAAGCTGATGTTCTCCCATGTAGACTATCACACAATTCACAATAAAACATTAAAAAATAAAAATAAAAAAGAATAAGTATTGGACAAAATTCAATACTCATTTATGATGGAAAAAAAAAAATTACCTCACCTTCATAAATAACATCTACAGTTAACCAGTAAACATTGTTCTAAATGGTGAGATACTGAATATTTTCTTCCTAAGATTGAATACAAGGCAAAGATATCTGCTTCCACTACTCTTATTCAATATAGTTCTGAAATTTCTGGTAAATGCAATAAGGTAAGAAAAGGAAATAAAAAATATATAGATCAGAAATAAAGACATTAAACTGTCTATTTGCAAATAACATGATTGCCTGCATAGAAAATCTCAAGGAATATATCAAAAACTTCTAGAACTAATAAGAAAGCTTTTTAAAAATCACAGAATATAAGATTAGCCTTTGCAAATCAATTACATTTCTATATACTAACAATGAACACACAGAAACTGAAATTTAAAATACCGTATTGTTTACAATTGTTCATTTAAAATACTTATTTTTATATATAGCAAAGAATATATAAGATTTGTAAGCTGAAAACTATATAATATTCATGAAATATATCAAAGTTTGTTGTTGTTAAGTGCCATCAAGTCAGTTCCGACTCATAGTGACCTTGTATTGGGTTTTGGAGGAACATCTGGTGAGTTTGAACCACCAGCTTTGCTATTCAAAGCAACCTTATAGTTGAGTGCTTATCCTATAGTGCCAATCTAAATAAACTGAGAGGCATCAATGTTCATGGATTGTAAAATGCAGCAATATTAGATATTAATTCTCCCAAGACTGAAACGAATTGATTTCTATAAATATTCCCAGCTAGATTATTGTGGATACAGATAAGATTATTTGAATATTTATGTAAAAATACAAAGGAACTAAGATAGTCAAAATAATTTTGAAAAAGAATAGAAGCAATCCATCTACTGACTTCAAAACTTATTATATAGTTAAAATCATCAAGATTGTGTACTATTGGCAGAGGAATGAACACATAAACTAATGGAACAGAAGAGAGAATCTGTCTAGAAATAGACCTACACAAATATGCCAAACTGATTTATGACAAAGTTACACAAGCAATTCAGTGAAGGAGGAAAAGCAGCCTTTTCAACAAGTGGTGCTAGAGTAATTGGACTTCCAGAGGCCCCCCAATAAAAATTGATCATAGCCCAAATCTCATACCTTTAAAAACGAACTGAAAATGGATCATGGACTCCAATGTAAAACATAAAACTATAAGACTTTTGAGGGAAACACAGAAGAAAATTAAGCTAGCAAAAAGGATTTGACATCAAAGAAAGATTCAAAAAGAAAAAAAAATTGAGAAATTGAACTTCATCAAAATAAAAGACTTTTGCTCTATGAAAGGCCCAATAGAGAGTTTTAAAAGATCAGCTACTAGTAGAAGAAAATACTTGCAAATCACATATTAAACAAAGGACTGGTATCTAGAACACATAAAGAACTCCCCAAACTCAACAGTAGATAAACAAACAATCCACTTAAATATATGAACAAAAAACATGAAAAAATATTTCACCAATAAAGTTATATAGATAACAGATAAGCGCATAGCAAACTGTTCAACATCTTTAGCCATAAGAAAATGCAAACAATGTTTCCTGCAATATTGTTATACACCTATCAACAGAGCTAAAATAAAAAATAGTGAGTACTGTATACCAAACGCTGTTGGGACTGCAGAGAAACTGATTACTCATATATTACTGATGGGATTCTAAAAGGGCACAACTAATCTGGAAATAGGCAGTTTCTTTAAAAACAATACATTTGCCACTATCCTATGACCCAGAAATTGCACTCCTGGACACTTAATTTATCTCAAAGAAATAAAGGTTTACATTAACATGAAAACCTATAGTAGCAAATACTTATTTGCAATAGCCCCCAACTGGAAGCAACGCAGATGTTTATTATTATTATTATTTATTATTATTATTATTGTGAATTATGTGATAGTTTACGTGGGGGAACATTAGCTTTACATTCTTCCTATCTTATATTGTTTCATTGCCATGGATACAATCCTCTCCATGCATCATCAATCAACGAAAGGGTATACCCTGTAAACCTTCCCCCTGGTCATCAGCACAGAGCCCCTGTCCCTCTCAGGGTCTAAATTTCCCAGCTCCTCCGTCTCTCCAAGTCATCTTCTCTGCCTCCATCTCTGGCGTCACTGCTTCTCTGGGTAGGGTCCCACTCTTCGCTCTTCTCCCTTGATGGTCCCAGTGACCTCTGCTCCTAGACTGGAAAGTCAATCACTTCCCTCCTTTTGCTACAAAACATCTACCTTTTTACATTTCCAACCCTCACAAGCAATCCTGATAACAATTATTCTCTATTGTATCACAAGAGATTTATCCACATCCCCTTTCATCAACCCCACCTAGGCAGATTGAATACTACACAGTGGAGATTCTACCTTCCTCCATGCCCTCTGGATCTACGTTCCCTCTTGAAAGCTTGTAAGCCAGTCACTTCTTGCCTCTGTAGCCCCCCATTTTGGGTAGCCAATGTCCAAATTGCCCATCCCTGTCAATTCTGTGTATGAAGGGGGTGGGAACGATCCTTGCTGTAAAGATTGATCCCTCTTTTGAGCTACTGCAGCCATAGGTGTAGGTCAAGTTCATCAAATTGTATCAGATTACTCTGTTTTTCCTCTTCTTTCTTCTTCTAGTTGAGATCTGGTCATTTGCTGGGGACAGCATACGCAGACCCTGGGTTGATTAGTGGCAGCCCCATTGAACCACCTCTGAATATAATCAGTTTAACCCAGATGCTCTCCTTCCTCCTGAAAGTATATAGGAATGTGATAATTAAGAACAATGTAGCATTTTAGGTATAGATAAATGAAGCCTGGTGCCTGAGATCTTGCTCACAAACAAAAGTTTGCAAAGTGTACAGAGACAGCTTGGCTCCTTTCAGGAACCTTGCTTTATGTTATGTATCCTTAAGAAACCGCACGTCACTGCTCTAGATCATTTAAGCCTAAAAATTAATATATAACAGCTTGATTGAACCTTTTTTCTGTCAAAATAAAAATGTTGGATTGTTAAGAAAAAACTATGAAAATATCTTAAAAGTTGTTCCTGTGAATCATTATGTCCTGTTTTGAATGATTAATCACATTTCAGTTCCGCATCCTGTCTTAATCACGTCCTCCCTTTGTGACATCCTCTCTTTGTGAATTACATCCTTCCTTTGTAACAAATCCCTCCCTAAAAAAGAGAATAAAAGGCTGAGGTAGAGTGAATTCTGCATGCAATGCTGTGCAATGCTAGGCAATATGTTTGCAGATCTGTCTACCTGCCAGCTTGCATCATATTTGTGTGTCTGTCTTTTTTGTATATATTTCATCTCTCTCTGTCTCTATCCCTTTTGCCTCCAGATCTCCCTTCTTCGTGGCACCCACTCTTTCTTGTCGAGGCTAGAACCCGACATAGGACCTCTACAATCATTGAGTCATTGAAGCCAGGTCAAGTGGGTATTATCTGCAAGTGTGGGTGTTCTTAAGCATGTGCCCTCTCTTCTTATCAGCTGGGCGCTTCACTCTCCACTCTAGTCCTCTGTGGCTATGTCACTGATTCTGGGCCCAAGAGTCCCCACATCTTGCCACATTGCTGGCCAACCAGGTCTCCACACAGGTTCACAGGAGTCTATTGACCATTGTAGGGCTTAGCTCGCAGCTTCATTGCTGTTTTTCCATATAAGGTGTGAGGTGAAGGTCTTATTTCAATCTTTTGCATATCACTTTCCAGTTCTGCCAGCACCATCTGTTGAAGAGACTATCACCTCTCCATGTGATATATTTAAGTACTGTGTCAAAAATCAGTTGGCTGTATGTGGATGGGTTAATTTCTGGATTCTCAATTCTGTTCCATCAATCTATGTATATTTCATTGTACCAGTACCAAGCTGTTTCAACCACTGTAGCCATGTAATAAATTTTAAAGTAGGGGAGTGAGAGGTTTCCAACCTTATTCTTCTTCTTAAGAAGTGCTTTGCTTATCTTGGGTCTCTTTCTTTTCCATATAATGTTTGTAATTATTTTTTCCATCTCTTCGAAGAATGTCATTGGAATCTGGATTGGGATTGCATTGTATGTGTAAATTGCTTTGGACAGTATTGACATTTTCACAATGTTAAGTCTTCCTATCCAGGAGCATAGTACATTCTTCCATTTTTGTAGATCTCTTTCGCAGATATTCTTCAACAGGTGAATGGCTAAACAAATTATGCTACACCCATATCATGGGACTCTACTCAGTAACTAAAAGGAATAAACTATTCCTACACATTTGCATAGCTTGTCGTACGGTGATGGCATGTGAGTTGTTGTGATTCTGAAAGTCATGCTAACAGTATTTTAAATACCAGCAGGGTCATCCATGGTGAACAGGTTTCAGATGAGCTTCCAGACAAAGACAGACTAGGGAGAAAGAGTGACGAACTACTTCCAAATATTTAGTCACTGAAAACCTTATGAATAACAGAGAAACACTGTCAGATATAGTGCTGGAAAATGAGCCCCTCGGGTTGGGAGTCACTCAAAATGCAACTGAGAAAGAGCTGCCTCCTCAAAGTAGAGTTGACCTTGATGATGTGAATGGAGTAAAGCCTATGGGTGTGGGGGGAAAACCCACAGAACCTTCATTTGCTGATGGGGCACAACTCAAAATGAAGAGAAACCACTGTAAACATACATTGAAAATTGGAACATGGAATGTATGAAGTATGAATTTGGGAAATTTGGAAGTTGTGAAAAATGAAATAGAATGCATAAACATCAATATCTTAGGCATTTGTGAGCTGAAATGGACTGATATTTGCCATTTTGAATCTGACAACCATATGGTTTACTATTCATGGAAAGACAAATTGAAGAAGAATGGTGTTGCATTCATTGTCAAAAAGAACATATCCAGATCAGTAATGTTGTTGTTGTCAGGTGCCATCGAGTTGGAACAGACTCATAGCGACCCCATGCACAGCAGAACGAAACAATGTCCAATCCTGGGCCAACCTCATTATCGCTGCCACACTTGAGTCCATCAATGATGCTACCTGGCTGATCCATCTTGTTGGGGGTCTTCTTCTTTTTCTCTGACCCTCCATCTTACCCAGCATGACATCCTTCTCCAGCGACTGTTCCTTCCGGACAATACGTCCAAAGTATGAGAGACGAAGTTTGGCCATCTTGGCCTCCAAGGAGCACTCTGGCTGCACTTCTTCCAAAACAGATCTATTAGTTCTTTTGGCAGTCCATGGCACTTTTAGTATTCTCCTCCAACACCACAATTCAAAGGCAGCAATTCTTCTACGATCTTCCTTATTCACTGTCCAGCTTTCGCATCCATATGAGGTTATTGAAAATACCATGGCTTGGGTCAGGCACACCTTAGTCCTCAAGCTGACATCTTTGCTCTTCAACATTTTGAAAAGTTCCTGTGCAGCAGATTTGCCTAATGCAATATGTCGTCTAAACTCCTGACCTCTGCTTCCGCAAATGTTGATAGCTGATCCAAGAAGAATGAAGTCCTTGACAACTTCAATCTTTTCTACATTGATAAGAATGTTGTTTATTGGCCCAGTGATGAGAATTTTTGTTTTCCTGACATTGAGATGCAACCCATACCGAAGGCTGTGCTTTTTGATCTTCATCAGTAAATGTTTCAAGTCCTCTTCACTTTCAGCAAGCAAGGTTGTATCATCTGAGTATTGTAGGTTGTTAATGAGTCTTCCTCCAATCCTGATGCCACTTTTTTCTTCATAGAACCCAGCTTCTCAGATTATTTGCTCAGCATATAGGCTGAATAAGTATGGTGAAAGAACACAATCTTGTCGCACACCTTTCCCAATTTTAAAACATTCAGTGTTCACATGCTCTGTTCTAAAAACTGCTTCTTGGTCCAGGTACAGTTTTCTCAGAAAGTGTTCTGGAATACTCATAATTCTCAATGTTGTCCATAGCTTGTCATGATCCACACAATCGAACTGAGGTACAACAATGTCTGTGGTAGGGAAGTCCAGTTAATACCACTATTATTCTAATTTATACACCAACCACTAAAGCCACTGAGAATGAAATAGAAGAATTCTACCAACTTCTTCAATCTGAAATCTATGCAAACAGAATGTATTGATCATTACTGGTGATTGAAATGCAAAGGTTGGGAGGAAAGAGGAAGGATCAGTAGGAAAATATGGCCTTAGTGATAGAAATTATGCTGGAGAATGCATGATAGAATTCTGCAAAACCAATGATTTGTTCATTTCAAATACCTTCTTTAAACAGCATAAGAGACGACTATACACATGGATCTCACCAGAAGGAATACGTAGACATCAAATTGACTATATCTGCAGAAAGAGACAATGGAAAAGCTCCATATCACCAGTCAAAACAAGGCTAGGGGCAGACTGTGGAACAGATGATCAATTACTCATATGCAAATTCAAACTAAAGCTGAAGATAACTAAAACAAGTCCATGCGAGCCAAAATATGACATTGAATATATCCCACCTGAATTTAGAGATCATCTGAAGAACAGATTTGATACATTAAACAGTAAAGACCGATGACCGGAAGAGTTGTGGAATGACGTCAAGGACATCATACGTGAAGAAAGCAAAAAGTCATTGAGAAGACAAGAAAGATGGAAAAGGTCAAAATGTATGTCAGAAGAGACACTGAAACTTGCCCTCCAGCATAGTGGTGCTAAATCAAATGGAAAAAATGAAGAGGTCCAAGAGATGAACAGAAAATTTCAAAGATAAGCTTGAGAAAATACAGCCAAATGTTACAATAAAATGTACAAAGATCTGGAATCAGAAAACAACAACAAAAAAGAACACTCAGCATTTCTCAAGCTGGAGGAACTGAAGAAAAAATTCAAGCCTCGACTTTCATTATTGAAAGGTTGTCTAGGCAAATTCTTGAATGATGCAGAAAGCATCAAGAGAAGATGCAAGGAATACACAGAGTCACTATACCAAAAGGAAATGGTTAATGTTGAACCATTTCAAGAGGTAGCATATGATCAAGAGCCAATGATACTCAAAGAGGAAGTCCAAGGTGCATTGAAGGAATTGGCAAAGAACAAGGCATCAGGAATTGGTGGAATAAAAATTGAAATCTTTCAAGAAAGCTAGGCAGACCAGCCTGGAGCAGCAAGAAGAACGGAAGATACTTCTTGAAAGAAAGACTGACAGGACAAATACAAAACAATATAAGCAGACTGTCTGATTACTACAAGTACAAGCAAGTTGGTTACCCAGGAGACATCAAGGAAAGTGGTCGGGTCCCCTCAAGGCAAATTCCCTTTCAAGACTAAGACTCAATGGGAATATATGAGCAGACATGTGCTCTGATTGGTGACGACGTTTGTCACTGATAAGGGGAAGTGAAGGAAAAACAATAATGAAGCTGTGAGCTAAGCCCTACAACATTCAATAGACTCCTGTGAACCCGGGTGGAGACCTGGTTGGCCAGCAGTGTGGCAAGCCCTGGGGACTCTTGGGCCCAGAGTCAGTACCATAGCTACAGAGGACTAGAGTGGAGAGTGAAGTGCCCATCTGCTAAGAAGAGAGGGCATATGTATAAGAACACCCACACTTGCAGATAATACCCACTTGACCTGCCTTCAATGACTGGATGATCAGAGCTTGACTAGAACAAGTAAGAAGAGGAAAAAAAGAATAATCTGATACAATTTGATGAACTTGACCTACACCTATGGATGCAGTAGCTCAAAAGAGGGATCAATCTTTACAGCAAGGATCATTTCCACCCACCTCCATACACAGAGAAGTCAGGGATGGGCAACATGGACATTGGCTACCCAAAATGGGGGGCTACAGAGGTAAGAAGTGACTGGCTTACAAGCTTTCAAGAGGGAGCCTAGATCCATAGGATGTGGAGGAAGGTAAAATCTCCACTGAGTAATATCCAATCTGTCTGGGCAGACCTGATGAAAGAAGATAGGACTCTTGTGGTACAATAGTGAGTAATTTTTATCAGGACTGATTGTGAGGGTTGGAAATGTAAAGGTAGACATTTTGTAGCAAAAGGAGGGGAGTGATTGACTTTGCAGTCCAGATGTGGAGGTTCCTGGGATTATGAAGGGAGAAGAGCGGAGAGCGGGACCCTACCCAGAGAAACAGTGACACCAGAGAGGGAAGCAGAGAAGATGACATGGAGAGATGAATCGAATGGGAACTCTAGACCTAGAGAGGGAGAGGGGCTGTGTGCTGTCAACTGGGAGGCAGGCTTGCAGGATATACGCTTTGGTTGGTTGATGATGCATGAAGGGGATTGTAACCATGGCAATGAAATGATATACGACAAGATGAATTTAAAGCTAATGTTTTCCCATATAAACTATCACATAACATTAAAAACGTTGTTTTTTTTTTTTAACTTTGGTTCACAAAAGGACTTGATCAAGAAAGTGAAGAAACAGCCTATTAAATGGGAGATAATGTTTAGGAATCATATATCTGATAATGGCTTAATACCAAAATATTCAAAGAACTCCTACAACTCAAAAACAAAAAGACAACCCATTAAGAAATGGGCAAAGGACTGGAATAGGCACCTCTCTGAAGAAGATATGCAAATGATCAATAATCACACTAAAAGATGTTCATCCATTATTAGTTGTTGTTGTTGTTGTTTTTAGTGTCCTTGAGTTGGTTCCAAATAACCCATAGCAAGCCTGTATAGGGTTTCCAAAGAGTGGTTGGTGAGTTTGAACCACTGACCTTTGTGGTTGAAACTGCCTTGTGGTTGAATGCTTATCTTACAGCCCCACCCTAGTATGACTCCTTATTAGTCATTGTTGTTGTTGTGAAGTGCCATTGAGTCAATTCCAACTCATCGCAACCCTTAATAGGGTTTCTGAGAAGCGGCTGGTGACCTTGATCATCAGACCTTATGGTTCAAAGTTGACCTTGCACCAACTCATTAACCTGCTGCACCACACCAGACTATTATTTTAAAAATAAGAAAATATCAAGTGTTGGTAAGGATGTGGAGAAGGTGAGACCTTTGTATGTTGCTGATAGAGGTGTAGTGGTGGTAGTGTGCTGTCGGACCCAACTCATAGTGACCCTGCATAGGGTTTCCGAGGCTCTAAATCTTCATGGAAGCAGAAAGCCTAATTTTTCTCCCATGGAACCTCTGGTAGTTTCAAACTGCTGACTGTGAGATTAGCAGCCTAACTCGTAACCACTATACAACCAGTGATTGCTGATAGGATGGAAAAACAGTGTAGCTGCTGTGGAAACAGTTTGGCAGTTCCTTAAAGTAGCTAAACATAGGATTACTGTATGACCAGAAATTCTACTTCTAGTTATTCAAGGGGCCTTCAAAAAGTTCATGAAAAAAAGTGGTTAAAAGACAATAGATTTTTTTTTCCATGAAGTCTTCTTGTCCACCGAAAAGAACTGAATGCAAGGCCTCAAGCAGATATGTGTACACCAATGTTCATTGCAACTTTATTCATGATAGCCAAAAGGTAGAAGCAACCCAAGTGTCCATTAGTAGTTGAATTGGTACACAAAATACGGCATATCTATACAATGGAATAGTACTCAGCCCTACAATGGCATAGAATTTTGATATACATGACAACATGGATGAACATTGAAAGCATCATGCTAAATAAAATATGCCAAAGGATCAGTATTGCATGATTCTAGTTATGTGAAACATGTAAATATAAACCATGAAACATCATGTTAAATGAAACAAAAAGGACACACTTACATGATTCCACTTATATAAAATATCTAGACTCAGCAAATTCATAGAGACAGAAGGCAAATTAGTGGTTTCCAGGGACTGGGACTTAAGGAGCGGGAAATCAGTAGTTATTAGTCAATGGGCACATAGTTTTTGTTTGGATTAATGAAAAAGATTTGGATATTAATGGTGGTGGACAACTGCCCAATATTGCAAATGTCATTACTGACACTGAAGTATAGATTTAAAAGTCATTTAAATTATAAATTTTATCTTATATACACATTTTACCCCAATGCAATGCTTTTAAAAATATATGAAACAAAAACAAATAGAACTTCAAGGAGAAATGTTTTTTTTAATCTACAATTATAGTCAGATTAAAGTACTCCTCTCTTAAAAACTGATAGAACAAATAAACAGAAAATCATTAAGGATTTAGAAGATTGGAACTGCACTATCTATCCACCATATTGAACTAACCAACATCTATAGAACACTCCATGCAACTATGAACCAAAAACCTATTACCATGGAGCTGATTCTGACTCACAGTGACCTTGTCTGAGGTAGAAATACACCATATGGTTTTTTTTCCAAGGCTGCAAATCATTATGGAAGCAAACTGCCTCTCTTTCTCCCACAAGACACCTGGTGAGTTTGAACCAATGACCCTTCAGTTAGCAGCCAAGAGTTTACCCATTGTGCCACCAGGGCTCCTTTTATTTACCTAGTAATAGCAGAACGCAAAAAATTTCAAAAAATATAAAGACACTCAAGACATGCAAAATATGTTTTCTGACAACTGGAATACATTTGAACTCAGTAATAGAATATCCTTAGAGAATACCCAAATGTTTGATAATGAAATAACACACTTCCAAAGAAGCCACCAGATGGAGTCCAAGTGTGGTGCTGCAGGACAAACACTGGACTGCTAACTGCAAAGCTGGCAGTTCAAACCCACCAGCCACTCCTTGGAAACTGCATACAGGGTCACTATGAATCAGAACTGACTCAACAGCACTTAACAATAACAACATATAATCCATGTATCATAGAGTAGCTTGAAAAGGAAATGAGAAAATATTTTGAATTGTATGAGAAAAAAAAAAAAAAACATACTCATCAAAATATGCGAGAAGCCGTTAAAGCAATAGTTGTAGTTAAGTGCCTTCTACTTGGTTTGGACTCAGCGATCCTGTATAGGGCTTCTGAGGAGCAGCTGGTGAATTTGAACCATAAACCTTGTGGTTCAAATTGACCTTATGGTCCAGTGCTTTATCCCACAGCACTCCACCAGGCCTCCGTAGCAATAGTAGTTAGGGGAGTTTTTCAACACTAAATGTCTATAGTAGAAAAGAAGAAAATGATCAAATCAAAGACCTCAAGTCTCACATTAAGAAACTTGAAAAATAAGAGTAAATTAAACCAAAGTAAGCAGTTAAAGAAAAATAATAAATATCTGAGCAGAAGTCAATGAAATTAAAAACAACAACAACAACAGAGAAATAATAGAGAAAATCAATGAAACAAAAATTGGTTCTTGGAAAATATCGATAAAATTGATAAACCTTGAGCCAGACTCATCTGTAAAATAAAAAAGAAGACATAAATTATCAATATAAAAAATGAGAGAGGTGGCAACAGTACAAATTCCACAGATGTTAACAGGATAACAAAAACATATTATAAACTGCATGCCAATAAACTCAGCAACATAGATACAAGTTTTTGAAAGTAACTAAGAGACACAAATTGCCAACTCTCACTCACGAAGAAACAAAAAACTCATCCCTATTAAGCAGATTCTGAATCATGGAGACTCTATGTGTTTCAGGGTAGAACTGTGCTCCACAGAGGTATCAGTGACTGTCATCTTACAGAAGTAGGTCTCCAGGCCTTTCTGAAGCATTTCTGTGTAGATAAGAACCACCAACCGTTTGGTAAGTAGTTAGCACAAACCTTTTGCACCACTCAATGACTTAGACAATCTGAACACATTTATATCATTAAAGAAATTAAATTTGAGCTTTAAATTTCCAAAAAGAAAACTCCTGACCAAGATAATAATTGTTAAGTGTCACCTAGCCGATTCCAACTTAAATCGAACCTGTATAGGGTTTTTGATGCTATACATCTTTGCAGGAGCAGAAAGCCTCATCTTTCTCCAGAGGTGGACTTGAACCACCGACCTTGTGGTTCACAGTTTAGTGCGTATCATACAGAGCCATCGCACTCCCAATAATAGCAGTCATGGTGGTGGTGGTGTGCCATCAAGTCAGTTCTGACTCATAGAGACCCTTTGTAGGGTTTCTGAGGCTGTAAATCTTTATAGGAACACAAAGCTTTATCTTTCTCCTCTGGAACCACTGGTGGATTTGAACTGTTGGCCTTGTATTTAGCAGTCCAACACATAACCTACTATGCTACCAGGACTCCTTAATAATAAGCTGTTATTGTTGTTGTTAAGTGCCTTTGAGTTGGTTCTGACTCATAGCGGCCCAGGAGTTTCCTAGGAGTGGCAGGTCAACTTGATCCGCCGACCTTGTGGTTCACACGACTTTGCAGTCCAGTGCATTAACTCACAGCACCATACCAGGACTCCAGTAACAACAGTAGCAGTAATAAAAAATTTTCAAACTAACAATAATAAAATAAACTACTATGAACTGAGAACTTACTATGCATTGTTGCTTTGTTAAGTGCAATCAAGTTGGTTCCTACTCATAAAATCCTGTATAGGGTTTCCAAGGAGCAACTGGTAAGTTTGAACCATCAACCTTGCAGTTCAAACCAACCTTGTGGTCCAATGCATTATCTTGCAGTGCCATACCAGGACTCCTACTATACAGTAGAAATCATTTTCACAATTCGCTTCTCATGCCAGACCTAAGGTAAAGATATTATTACAGTTTTGTAGATGAGAAAACAAAGTTACAGGAAGATTACGTGCCTGGTCCATGGCCTCACAGACCGTAATGAACAGAATTTGGAAGTTAAGGACAGAACAGACTGAATCGCAAATTCAAGTCCTGCCCCAGACACTACACTGTCTTTAGGTTCTCAGAAAACTATGAACATCTGTTTCTTCCTTGTTCAGCCCACATCTGCTGATTTTGTCTCCTCTTGGTATTCAATAGGGACGGTGAAGGATGAACAGAAGTTAGCGCATGAAGTTAGCAGACCATGGCCAGAGTCTTAATTCTGCCTATTTCTGTGTGTTCTTGGACTGTCACTTAACTTCTCTGAATTTTCTTTAAAAAATAATAATAATGCGTGTGAAGGTTAACTAATCACTTCCTATGAATGTAAAAGCTAGGCAATGAAAAAGAAAGAACTGATGCATTCAAATTGAGGTGTCAGTGGAGAACACTGAGTATGCCATAGACTGTCAGAAAAACATACAAATCACTGTTTGAAGACATACAATGTTCTTTGGAGTGTCTTGGTTATCTAGTACAGCTATAACAAACATTCCACAAGTGCATGACTTTAGAAAACAGAGCTTATTCTCTCACAGTTTAGGAGGCTAGAAGTCCAAATTCAGAACAGCATGTCAAGGAGGTTTTCTGTTTCTGTGGGCTCTAGGGAAAGGTACTTGTCTCCTTCCTGCATCTGTAGTCCTGACATTTCTTGGAGATTATGCTTTGTCTTGGCAATGGTCTTCTCCTGGATCTAGAAGGAATGTTCATTGATAAACTCTACCAAATACTTTCAAGAAAAACAATATCAATTCTACACAAACTCTTTCAGAAAATTGAGGAGAAAATACTTTCCAACTCAATTTTATCAGGCCAGCATTAGCCAGAAATCCAAATTAGATAAAGACATTACAAGAAAAAAAAACTACAGATTCCCTATCATAATAGGTGAAAAAAATTGTAACAAATTAGCCAGTTGAATTCCAACATATATAAAAAAAATGGCAACAACCATGACTAAGTGATTTTAACCCAGGAATGCAAGGCTGGTTTAATATTAAAATATTAGTCAATATAATTCTCCATAAACCAAAAAATTCATTGCCATCTAGTTGATTCTGACTCATAGTGACCCTACATAACATTTCTAAGACTTTCAGTATTTATGGGGGCAGGCAGCCTCATCATCCTCTCTTAGAGCAGCTGATGGGTTTGAACTGCTGACCATGAACTGCCTAACCTGTAGCAGAAAGATTATAAAAGAAAAGCCATATGTTTACCTCAATAAGCATAGATTAAGAATTTGATAAAATCTAACATCCTTTAAGAATAAAAATCCATAGCAAAGTAGGAATAAAGGGGAATCTGTTCAATTTGATAAACAGCATATATGAAAAATTCAAATGCATTTATTTTCAACCCCCAAGATCAAAAACAAGACAAGAATGTCTACTTCTATTCAATATTGCACTGAAAATCTAATGTAATCTGTAAGAAACTATTAGAACTAGCAAGTAAGCTTATCAAGTTTGAAGAATATAAGATCAATATACAAAAATCATTTGTTTCTATATGCTAGCAATGAATAATTTAAAATATGGTATAAAATCAATTTCATTTACAGTAACATAAAAAATGTGAGCTCTGAGGAATAAATCTGCCAAAGTGGTGAAAGATGTGCAAACTAAAACTTAGAAACCATTGTTGAGAGAAATTTTAAAATACTTACACAAATGGAGATCTATATTATGCTCATAGGTCAAAAGACTCCATATTTTTTAAAAATATCAAATATCCTTAAATTCAGCTATAGATTCAAAGCAATCCCAATAAAAATTCTAGCATTTTGTTTTTCAGGAATTGGCAAACTGATTCTAAAATGTGTACATAATTATAAAACACCTGACATCATCAAAAAAAAATTAGAAAAAGAAGGGCAGAGTTGTAATTTCAAGATTTATTAAAATGTCCCAGCCCACCACCCTAAAAAAACAACAAAAAATAGTTCTAGTAATGAAGACTGTGGTACTAAAGATTTTTTAAAAATAAAGATCAATGTAACCGAGGAGAGAGTCTAGATATACACCCACACATATATAGACAAGTGATTTTTTACAAAGTTACAAAGACAATTTAATTGAGGAAGGATAGTCTTTTCAATAAATGGTACTGGCTCAACTGGATACCTGCCTGAAAAAATATGAATTTTGATCCATTTCTTGCACCATATACAAAAAGTAACTCAAGCCCAGGAGACATCAAGGCAAGTGATCGGGTCCCTTCAGAGAAAACCCCCTTCCAAGACTGAGATTCAATGGGAATACATGCTCTGATGGTGACCATGTTCATCACTGATAAGGGGAAGTGAGGGAAAAACAGCAATGAAGCTGTGAGCTAAGCCCTACAATGTTCAATAGACTCCTGTGAACCTGGGTGGAGACCTGGTTGGCCAGCATTGTGATAAGACCTGGGGTCTCTTGGGCCCAGAGACAGTGACATAGCCACAGAGTACTAGAGTGGAGAGTGAAGCGTCCAGCTGCTAAGAAGAGAGGGCATATGCAAAAGAACACCCACACTCGCAGGTAATACCACTTGACCTGGCCTCAATGACTGGATGATCAGAGCTCAACTAGAAGAAGAAAGAAGAGGAAAAAAAGAGTAATCTGATACAATTTGATGAACTTGACCTACACCTATGGATGCAGTAACTCAAAAGAGGGATCAAATCTTTAAAGCAAGGATCATTCCCACCCCCTCCATACACAGAGTAAACAGGGAGAGGCAACTTGGACATTGGCTACCCAAAATGGGGGGCTACAGAGGCAAGAAGTGACTGGCTTACAAGCTTTCAAGAGGGAGCCTAGATCCATAGGATGTGGAGGAAGGTAGAATCTCCACTGAGTAGTATCCAATTGTCTAGGAAATGCTGATGAAAGGAAATGCAGATAGGTCTCTTGTGATACAATAGTGAATAACTGTTTTCAGGACTGACTGTGAATGTTGGCAATGTAAAGGTAGACATTTTATAGCAAGGAGGGGAGTGATTAACTTTGCAGTCTAGGAGCAGAGGTCCCTGGAACCATCAAGGGAGAAGAGTGGAGAGCAGGACCCTACTTAGAGAAGCAGTGATGCCTGAGATAGAGGCAGAGACGATGATGTGGAGAGATGGAGCAGCTGGGGACTTTAGACCCAGAGAGGGATGGGGGCTGTGTGCTAACAACTGGGGGGTGGGGTGGGGCAGGCTTGCAGGGCATACCCTTTGGTTGGTTGATGAAGCATGGAGGGGATTGTAACCGTGGCAATGAAATGATATACGATAGGACGAATTTAAAACTAATATTTTCCCATGTAAACTATCACATAATTCACAATAAAACATTAAAAAAATATAACTCAAGTGTTACAGGAACCTAAAGATAAAAGCTAAAATTATAAAAATTTTAACATCTTGGGATAAGTAAAGAATTCTTAGACAAAACTCTATGGAAGAACAAATTAATAAATTGGGCTTCAACAAAAATTAAAACCTTTACTATTCAAAGTCAATGTTAGACTGAAAAGACAAGAGAGAAACAAAATATATACATATATATAATGATAAATTTGTATCATATATAAAGAACTCTCAAGACTTAATAATAAGAACATCAACAACCCTTTGTAAAAATGGGCAAAAGATTGTAAGAAATTTCATCAAAGAAGATACAAGACAGTGAAAAAAACAAGAAAACATGATCCACATCATTATTTATTAGAGAAATGCAAATTAAAACCAGAATAAGATAATAAGATACTACTCCACACCTATTAGAGACTAAGATACGGAGATACTGAAACTCTCATGTACTGTTTTTGGAAATATGATATGGCAATACTAATTTAGAAAACACACTGGCAATGTCTTTAAAATTTAAACATCCACCTACGAAATGATCCAGTCATTCCACATTTAGGTATTTACCCAAGAGAAAGGGAAATGTACACCCATGCCAAGAATTTCTCCTACACAAATGTTCACAGCATCGTTATTTGAAATAGTAAAAAACCTGGAAGTATTCCAAATGCTCATCAACTTACAAAGGGGTAAACAAACTGTGGTATATTAATATGATGAAATACTATTCAGCAATGAAAAATAATATATTATTGACACATAATACAACACAGAGGGGTCTCAAAATAATTACGTGGAATGAAAGAAGGCAGGACAAGAAAAGTGTGCATACTGTATAATTTCATTTCTATAAAATTCTAGGAAATGCAAATGAATCTATAGTGACAGAAAGCAAATTAATGGCTGTCTGGAGATTGAGAGGTAGGTGCAGAGAAGAGGGATTACAAAGGTGCATAAAGACACTTTGAGGATGAGGGATATATTCATTATCTTAATTGTATTAAAGGTTTCGGAGGAATATATACATGTCAAAACTCATCAAATTGTGCACTTTAAATATATGCAATTTATTGCATGTCAATTATATTTTAATAACGCTTAAAAGGAAAAAAAAAAAGTACATTTGAGATGGTTGTTTTGTCTCTACCCTTCCCCGGAGGGTGACGATGAGAGGCTATCTGGGTTTATGGCAGCCCAAGAGCAGCCTAGTGCTTCTCCGGATCTGCTACCCACCAACCTGTCCCCTCCACTGTCTGTTTCTTCAGTCAATGAGTAAGAGTGCTGGCAGAGAGCTGCAAGGTGATAGTAACATGCAACTGTCAGCAAACAGTTGTTAAGCATCTGATTTGTTCTAGCTACAGGGAGCAAAGTAGCAAACAAGACATCATGAGCCCTTGTTCTCATAGAGCTTTCAGTCCACAGGGGAAACAGACATCAAGCATGCCATTATAATAATTCACTATGGTAGTCAGAAGTTTTGCTAAAGGTAATACAGAAACGGCTACAATCATACACTGACACAGAACTTCCAGAGGTGCAAGCTGGATTCAGAAGAGGCCATGGAACGAGAGACATCATTGCTAATATCCAATGGATCTTGGCTGAAAGCAGAAAATACCAGAAGGATGTTTTCCTGTGCTTTATTGACTATGCAAAGGCTTTCGATTGTGTGGATCATGACAAGCTGTGGACAACATTGAGAAGTATGAGTATTCCAGAACACTTAATTGTACTTCTGAGAAATCTGTACCTAGACCAAGAAGCAATTGTACAAAAAGAACATGGGAACACTGAATGTTTTAAAATTGGGAAAGGTGTGAGACAAGATTGTATTCTTTTGCCATACTTATTCAACCTGTTTGCTGAGCAAATAATATGAGAAGCTGGGTTCTATGAAGAAAAACGTGGCGTCAGGATTGGAGGAAGACTCATTAACAACCTGCGATATGCAGATGATACAACCTTGCTTGCTGAAAGTGAAGAGGACTTGAAGCATTTACTTATGAAGATCAAAGAGCACAGCCTTCGATATAGATTACATCTCAATGTCAAGAAAACAAAAATCCTCACCACTGGACCAATAAACAACATTCTTATCAATGGATAAAAGATTGAAGTTGTCAAGGACTTCATACTTCTTGGATCAACTATCCACACTCTCGGAAGCAGCAGTCAAGAGATCAGACGACATACTGCATTGGGCAAATCTGCTACACAGAACTTTTTAAAGTATTGAAGAGCAGAGATGTCAGCTTGAGGACTAAGGTGCGCCTGACCCAGGCCATGGTGTTTTCAATAGCCTCATATGGATGCGAAATCTGGACAGTGAATAAGGAAGATCATAGAAGAATTGATGCCTTTGAGTTGTGGTGTTGGAGGAGAATACTGAAAGTGCCATGGACTGCCAAAAGAACCAATAGATCTGTTTTAGAAGAAGTGCAGCCAGAGTGCTCCTTGGAGGCCAGGATGGCTAAGCTTCGTCTCTCATACTTTGGACATATTGTCCGGAGGAAACAGTCACTGGAGAAGGATGTCATGTTGGGTAAGGTGGAGAGTCAGAGAAAAAGAGGAAGACCCCTAACGAGATGGATTGGCCAGGTGGCATCATTGATGGACTCAAGTGTGGCAGTGGTAGTGAGGTTGGCCCAGGATGGGAGATTGTTTCATTCTGCTGTGCATGGGGTCGCTATGAGTCAGTTCTGACTTGATGGCACCTGACAACAACATGGTAGTCAGAATTCTCAAATGGCCCCATGACTTCTAGGGCCCATTGGTGTTGTACTCTGTTTAAGCTTCTCCCCTTGAGTGTGGGCAGAACCTGTGATTTGCTTCTAACCAATATAATATGACAAAGGAGATGAGATATCACCCCCCCTGATTGTTTTAGATGGCAAAAGTGAAGGGAGGTTTTGGATTGATTAAGGTCTCACATGAGTTCGTTCTGAGTTCATCAAGCGGGACTTATAAAAAAAGGCTGGGTTGAATTAATGCCATGAAAACTCCTAAAAGAGGAAATGGGCCCTTCTTGAAAAGAGGTCACTTTCCTCCAGCCTTGAAGGTGCAAATGTCCCTGGGACCGTCCATGGACAGGACTACAGTATTATAACCACAAGCAACTGGATTCTGCCAACAACTTGGATAAGCTTAATCTCCAAATGAGAACACATCCTGGACAACTCCTTGAGCAGAAGACTCAGCTGAGCCATACCCAGACTCCTGACCCACAGACATCATGAGCTAATAAATGAATGTTGTTTTGTCACTAAGGTTGTGGAAAGTTGTTAAAGTTTGCACACTTACCCCAGATATATTGTACCAAAAAAAATAGTTGTGTCCTGAAAAGTGAAGTGACTTACTCAAGGTCACACAGCTGGCTACTGATAAAGTGATTATAACTACTATTTCTGGAAGGTTTACACCATGCCAAGCACTAGGTCAAGATCTTAGGCAATCTTAGTGACAGCCTTGTGAGATACACATAATTGTGATTGTCACTGGTTTACACATGAGTATCTGAGGTTCAGAGAGGTTAAGTGAGAACTGGCAAAGTTTAGATGGGTAGGAAAAGTAGGGGCTGGGATTTGAAGGAGCTGGCCCTGCTGTCTTCCAATTCAATGCTCCTACCCTCTCTGCTTCCTGCTACAAATGAGACCACCAGAGGAAGTCTGTTGCTAGTAAGCATGGCTCAGATTGTCCCTCACTAGCTTGTCTATTAGAAAATAATCCCCAGAGCGCTAGGTTCTGAACTCACAGACCTGAGCATCATGTCCTTGAACCCTACCCCAGAGAACAAACAGCACAAACAGAAGACACGTCAGGAGAACAAAGATACAGCAACCATCACATCTCACATTTGTCTAGCGCTGTACAGTGAACACAGCCCTTTCACAGACCCTGGCTCATGGGAGCCCCAGCAGTCCTGAGATAATCTCCTTCTCAGTCAGGAACCAGGCCGCACTGGTTACAAAGACGTGGACTGAGTTAAGATAAAGGGACAAGGGATGGCGCAGTACATAAGGCTGGCAGTAGCAGGGAGCCCTTACCAACTCTGTTCTCAAGAAACCTGGAGGAAGCAGTGACCACAGCCTGGACTCAGCAGCTATCACAGGGGAAATGGAGTCTATGGCCTTTGAGAAAGGAAAGGGATGCAGACAAACCCTTGCCCAGTGGGGAGAGGAAGAAGTACCTTAATCTCACTCCCTTCCTGCCCTCTACTCTCTCTTCTAGTACTTCCCATTGATCAACCCAGAGGATAATGGGGGTCACTGAGGTAGTCCTTTCAGATCTGTTCCTGGAACACAGAGCGGGGGTCTGGAGAGTGGTTCTGGAGGAGCCCACATGACAGAGACAACACCCTCCATTAAAGGCCCTAGGACACTACAGCAGGAGGGAGCAGCTCCTTCCTTAAGGAACGATTAGCATAGCCAGAACCAAAAGGACTTCTCTGACCAGGTACAAAGGCTTCCCAGCCCCTCTTGCTGGCAGCATTGCTCCTTTCTTCCTCCAAGGTCAGGGCACTGTTTTAGTAGACAAAAGGACCTCCTATTTGCCTGTGAATTTGGGTTCTGCCTTTTCCTTCCAGGTGGCTTCCTTTTCCCCTAAGACCCCACTGCTGACCCCCATCTACTTCTTGCCTCCATTAGGCACTGTGACCACTCACATCTTCTTATGATTCCTCGAAGGCACCTGTCTGTTTAGTCTCTGAGTCTTTGAACATCCATTTCCCTGTCATTAATGCTCTTCCTCTTATCCATCAGTTAGTTAACGTTGACTGTCCCTTCTGTTCTTGTTTTAAATGTCATTACCTCAGAGAGACCTCCATTACCCAGCCACGTACCCCCACTTAAATAGTCCCTGTGCTATTCTCCCTCAAGGCTCCTTGTTCTTTTTCTTTATCATTCTTATTGAGCATGTGCCTATTTATTTAAAAGTGCTACCGTTTGTTAAATATCTGTCACTCCCACTAACTTATAAGTGTGATTAGGGCAAGAACTGTGTCTGTATTCCTCACCACTGCAAACCCAGTGCTTAGCACCAAAACCAAAACCCAAACCCAGTGTCACTAACTCATATTGATCCAATACCGGGTTTCCAAGACTGTACATCTTTATGGGAGGAGACAGCCTCAGCTTTCTTCAGCAGAGTGGCTGGTTGGTTTGAACCAATGACCTTGCATTTAGCAGGTCATTGCCTAATCCGCATTCTATCAGAGCTTAGCACAGTTGTTTGGCATATAGCAGGACCAGCCTAGGTGCTGGCAAGTTGATTTCAACTCATTATGACCCTGTGTGTGTCAGAATAGAACTGTGCTTCATAAGGCTTTCAATAACTGATTTATCAGAAGCAAATTGCCAAATCTTTCCTCCAAAGTGCCTCTGGGTAAAGTCCAACTGCAAACCTTTGGGTTAGCAGCTGGGTGTGTTCATTGTTTTCCCTACACAAGGACTCCATATAGTTATTATTGTTAAGTGCTGTTAGGTTGGTAACAACTCCTAGTGACCACACTGTATAGGGTTTCCAAAGCTGTAAATCTTTGCGGGAGCAGAAACCCTCATCTTTCTCTCTCAGAGAGGCTGATGGAATCAAACCATCAACCTTGTGGTTCACAGTCCAATGTTTATCCTAAAGATCCCCCACACTCTATGTTTAGTACAGATGTTTGGCAGATAGCAGGAATACTCCAGTTTCCTGCAAGTTGAAGTCAGTGATTTGCTGGAAGAATGAAGCTACTGACTTTATGACAAAAGCTGAGTGAGAGAGAAAGAGGGCTACTGGGGGGCAATAGCCATTAGTAAAGATTCCGAGGCCCCCATCTCCCTTGCAAGGAGGTGATTGCCTTCCAGTTCATAGCACTCACTGCGGGTTCATGGAATGTCACCTGTAGAGCACCAAACTTTCAGTTGAAGAAAAGACCGTTTTATTCCCTTGGAAAAATAACAATCTCCTCTGGGGGAATTAAACTTTTCAGCTCATCAGTCACCTACACCTCAAAGTACATAAGTTTATTGGAAGTTTTAGTCTTTTGAGGGAGAAAAGTTCTGGTGTGGCACCGTGGGATAAAGTACTAGACCACAAGGTTGGTTTGAATGAAAAGATCAGTGGTTCAAACTCACCAGCTGCTCCTTGGAAACCCTACATAGGGTCGCTATGAGTTAGTTAGAACTGACTTGATGGTACTTAACAACAACAATAACAAGAAGGAAAAGAAAGGTGGGGCAGGTCCTGCCTTTACTTACTGAGGGGAGTGTGGCCCCAGTCCTGAAAATTCATTTTATCATTTGTTGATCATATGTTGTGTGGCAGACATATGCCTGGTGTTTTTCATCCATTGCCCCTAATCGTCACAAGTTCTAGGAGAGACAGGATTCTACCTCCATTTTACCTATGATGCATTCAAGATAAAGTAAGGTAAAGTAACTTACCCAAGACCTTACTGTACATATATGGTGGAAGTAAGATTTGAATTTTGAACTCTCTGTCCCCCAAATGTCCGTTTTTCTCCTCTATCTTAAAAATTCCTTCCAAAAATTCATAGGATAGTTTATGGTGGAAGTCAAAGATTTAACTCTTCTTCTGGCAGGGCAGAATAGGCTCAACCAGGTATTCACATTAAGAATAATGGAAATTATAAGCTGAGATTCCAATATATTTTAAAACAACAATAGAAACAGTATTACAAGTGGAGTCCTGGTGTGGCGCTGTGAGTTAATGCACTGCACCGCAAAATCGGTTTGAACCACAAGGTCGGAGGTTCAAGCTCACTAGCTGCTCCTCGGAAACCCTATACAGGGTTACTATGGATCAGAACCAACTCGATGGCACTTAACAACAACATAGTAGTAGTAATCAGGATAGATAGATAGATAACTACCATCTGTTATTGTTAAGTGCTGTCGAGTCTGTTATGATTCATAGCGGCCCTGTGTAGGCTTTCCAAGGAGCAGTTAGTGGATTTGAACTGCCGACCTTGTGGTTCATAGTCTAGTGTTGATCCTACATCGCCACACCAGGAGTCCAACTGCCATCTAGTTAACTCTAACTCAGGGTGACCTTGCACACAACAGAATGAAAAGCTGCCTGGCCTTGCATCAAGTTTGGGACAATCATACAAGTGCTCTGTCAGTCCGTCCCACTGACGATGTCTCTGGCCTACTACGTCCCCAAACGTGATATCCTCCTCCAGTGATGGACCCCTCCTGATGATACGTCCAAAGCAAGCAACTCAATGCTCTCCTGTAATTCATAGGTTTTCCTTGGCGAATTTTTGAAAGGCGATCACCAAATGTTTCTTTCTGTTTTAGACTGGGCTCCCTAGAGAAGTCTATATTTGTGAATCTCTCTCTCACATATTGAGAGAAATAGATTTATCTTAAGGAAATGACTCACACAGTTGTAGAGACTGGCAGCTCCCAAGTCTGTGGGTCAGACTGACATATTTCAAATACCAACAGAATTCCCCACAGTAAACATGTTCCAAATGGAGCTTCTACACGAACACAGATTAGGAAGTGTAATGGTTAAAGTTGTGTGTCAACTTGATTGGGCCATGATTCTCAGTGGTTAGATAGACTGACGGTTTCTCTTGACTCACATAGCTGCAGAAGTTAATGAACCCAAGATCAGCAGGTAAGACACAGATCGCTGACTTACAGATTGTAGAAGCTAACAAATCCCAAGAGGGACAGGCTACTGGCTTAAGTCCAAAAAGCCAGAGACCAGATGATGACGAGCCAGATGCAGAGTCCAGATTGTGCAAAAGGCAAGAGAGCTTTGCCAGAACATCCATGTTTATTGGAAGCAGACCACATCCCCAAGGAAACTCCTTTTCAACTGATTGGCTGATGATGGCAGATCTTCTCATAGAAGTGACCACATTATGTCAGATCTCATCATGAAGGAGTCCTGGTATGGTGCTGTAGGATAAGCATTGGACCACAAGGTCAGTGGTTTGAACTTACCAGTCACTCCTCAGAAACACTATACAGTGTTGCTATGAGTCAGAACCAACATCATGGCACTTAAAAAACAATCCCAACATCATAGAGAATGACTACATCATAGCTACCAAACCACTGAGAAGCATGCATGGCCCAGCCAAGTTGACACACAACCTTAATCATCGCACGTCCTATTCAGTGTTAGTCTAGACACTCTACTGAAACCTGTCCACCATAGGTAATGCTGCTAGTATTTGAAATGCTAGTGGCATCACTTCTAAGATCATAGCAACCTGCAAGCCACCACAATTTGACAGATGCATGAAGGAGTGAGAGCAATAGCAGTGGTCTCTAAACTTGCATGGCCACACAAATCCTTTCCTTTAGTCCTCACCTCAGCTATATGATGCCGGTGCCTTTATTATGCTCTCGCTGCAGAGAGAGAAGCTGAGGTTTCCTGAGGTTAAGTACCTCACCCAAAGCTGCCCAGCGAGTGAGTGGTAGAAATCAGGTAGCTGACTGTATAGTTCCGAAGCTGCGCTACTCAACCCACTGAAGCCCAGCTCTGATGCTTGACACCAGGATGGTGCTCTTTAGCTGAAGGGAGCCTCCTTGCACCTCCTGGGACAGCTGCCTCCCACCTGAGGTGCCTCTGGCCCCTCCTCCTCTTCTCTATACCACCCCACAGCCATGTGGGCAAACACCCGGCCTCTCCCCAGGCAGGGGACGCCCAATTTGCATAACTTAATTAAATTCTGCATTCTCATTTTCCAAGGAGCAGGCCTATGAAGGATGCTGAGTGCATGGTCTTAAGGCAAATCAACGCAGATGATGAAAGAGCCTATTTCGGTTAAGCAAATTATGAGGAGGCGGGCGATGTCCTCACTCTAATAATTTCCCGTGAATTATTTATATGGAAACTGCAATTACATCGGGCAAAACAGTGTTGTGTGCATAAAGCTCACTTAATTACCCAACCACCTGTTGGGACACAGGGTCCTCCACCAGCCAGTCTCTTCCCCCAACAGGTCTTTTCGCTGGGAGGGCAGGGGACCCAGGGGCCAGAAGGAAGTGAGGCAGGGAGGAGTACCATGACTGTAAGCTTCAGGGCACATCCTCCTGTCTCAAAACTGAGCCCTCATTCTGAGCTCCCTCTCATCCCCAGGCTGGTCCAACATGAAACCAGAGCCCTAGTTCTCCAAGGCCTTGGCAGAGTCTGGCCCATCAGTGGCCCTGCCTCATCCCTGAACAGGAGACAGCAAGTGAGGGTGAAAAAGAAGAAGAGAGAGGGAGGAAAGAAAAGAAGACAGAAAGAAAGGAGCCCCGCACCCTTCCCAACAAACCCTTTAACCAAAGCAAACGAGACTCCTTTCATCAGCGCCCGCTTGTTTAACTGGAAATGAGGGTTGCCATGGAAACCATGCTGTCACATAGTATTTCTTACCACTTGCCAGTGGGAGAGGCGTTGATATGTACGGGAGAACCCTGCCTGGGTGGGGAAGGTCAGGGAGGTGGGAGTTGCATTGTTTGTGATCCATCTGCTGTAACACAGGGTCAGATAGACCTGTCCCTAACATGGGGCATGGGGAATCCATCCTTTCCTGGATCATGGGGGCGGAGTATGGGATAAATGGCTCCTTCCATTCATCCCCTGAGAGAAAACCATTGTAAATGTCAGGAATGTGATGGAATTGTCAAAAATACATGAAATCTGTTATACAATAAATGGAGAAACAAAAATTCTTCTTTGTTCTTTGACTGTACGAATCAGGACATTTTCTTCAAGAAAAACTAAAAACAAAAACAAAGTAAGACCATCAGGAAAGGTTGGACAGAAGCACAAGAGTCTGTCTTAAGACTGGGGAAGTAGCCTTCCCTTCAATCAAACCCACTGCCATCGAGTTAGTTCCAAAGCTATAATGTTTACAGAGGAGTCCGAGGTGGCACTGTGGGATAAGCACTGGATTGCTAACCACAAGGTTGGTGGTTCAAACCCACCAGCTGCTCCTTGGAAACCCTAAACAGGGTCACGATGAGTCAGAATAGGCTCAAAGGCACTTAACAACAGCTACAACTTTTACAGATATAGACTCCTACGTGTTTCTCCCCAAGAGTAGTTGATGGATTCTGGTGAATTCGAACTACCAACCTTTTAGTTAGCAGCTGAGAACTTAACAACTGAATAACCAGGGATCCTTCCTCTCTTCATATTAGTATTTAAATCAAGAGGGATCCAGGCCCAGATAGTAGACACAAATCCGGTTAAGAGTTGGGCAAAAGACAAGGTTGGCCCCCAGACTTGAGATGGGGGGTAAGCGCATGGATATTTATAAGGAAATCAGTTTCCATATAAATAATTCATGGGAATTACTATGCATTTTCATATAAACAATATCACAGGAAAATAGTAACTGCCAGTTATTGTAAGTTGCAAAATCAAAAAGACAAATGAACTCTGTTGCCTTTGAGTCAATTATGACTCGTGGCAACCCCATGTTACAGAGTAGAACTATTGCATAGGGTTTTTTGTTTTTGCCTTTTTCTTTTTTCCTATAATCTTTATGGATGTAGATTGCCAGATCTTTATTCTGTGGCCCCCTGGGTGGGTTCAAGCCACCAATATTTAGCTTAATAGTTATACACAAGTCATTTATGTCATCAAGAGATGCAGGGATCATTGGAACTTGCAGTATACCAAGGATCTTGGTTTCTAATCATGACCTATCTCTTACTACTTTGTAAACGTATAAAAAGCAAGCGACAGATCTTTCAGCGAACTGTGAAGTTCAAACACAATGATTATGTAATAGCATGATTTAGTGTCAATTAATGAAATAATGTAGCACTGTGGGCTAATGAGTCAGACTGCAAAGTTGTTTGAGCTGCAAGGTCGGTGGTTCAAGCTCACCAGCTGCTCCTTGGAAATGCTATACAGGGTCGCTGTGGGTCGGAATCGACTTGGCGGCACTTAACAACAATAACAATAAAATAGTTAAGTGGATAAAATAATAATCACACTTAATAGTATAAAACAATGATATCAGTTATTATTTATAGAGCATAGATATTGACTATATGCCAAGCACTGTGCTATGCTTTATATATATTTATTGTTAATACCATTTTACAGACAGAGGAACTTAGACTAAGAAACTGGAGGAGTCTCTTGACTCACATAGATGCAGTGGTTGATGGACTCAAGATCAGCAGGTACAATGCACACTGCTGACTTACAGACTGCGAAAGCTAACAAATCCCAAGATGGACAAGGTGCTGGCTCAAATCCAAAGAACCAGAGACTAGATGATGATGAGTCATAGGCAACATTCAAACCCAGGGCTTTCTGACTCAAAACTCATAATATTACCTCTAGGAAGAAGTTTGGATCAAAATTCAAGTTCTCTATGAGTCAAGCTTCCAGCCTACATAAGGAAAGTGCTCTGACCAGTCCAGGACCGCCTGTTTAACAGGGATGAAATGGAGTGTTTTTTTCTCCTTTAAAGATTTACCATGTATAAATGTGTGAGAATATTAAAGGCAACAATTAACTTTATTGGAAACCTTATATTCTCCAGCCTCATTAGAGCTGCCAACAAGATCTATTATTAGTATTACTATGCAGATACTGTAATAAAAAGGGTATTTAAAGTGGATAGTTTGGCAATGAAATCAAATAGCTATTCTCTCTCTTTCTTTTCCTTTTTAAGATATATGTGTGTATCAGAGATGGGCTTGAGTAAGGCAAAAACCCCTTGGGACTTGCGGACTGAAGAGCTCATAAAATTTGCCTTCGCCACCACTGCAGATAACGAAAAGAGCTGAGGAGGCCCTCTGGAGGTCATCAGAGCCCTGGTGGGATCATTCCAGAAAAAGTGAGGAATTCTTCAGAGGAGAAGACCCTATTCATTGGGCTGAAATGTGCTGTCGGGTTCAGTTGCTGTCTTTGCAAAGTTGTGGGTCTCTAACTACATCCCTCTTATTAGCTTCAGCCTCTTTCATCTCATCTCCTCATCTTAATGGCAATGAGACTAGTTCTACTCACTCTGTTCGCTTGTCTTCCTCAGTTGGTTCTACCTGCCTGCCTTGGGTATGTCCGAATTAGGAGCCTGCCTCCTTACCTTCTTTAGACTGGCTTAAAGGTATACCTTTCTCAAGTCCCTACCTCAACTCAGAAGGCTTCTTGGATGAGTTGAGAATTTTCTCCAGGTCTGTCCCAGCAACAGACAGAGTCTGGAGTATTTCGCTTACTCATTCTTGGACTCCCTTGCTTTCATACCAGAGTGAAGACACTGACCTCTGTCCCGAGAACATCTATTAGCCTCTTCCTGAAGGGTGATCAGCTCAGTCCCTGTCTGACTACCTAGTAATGCCTTTCACCTAGAAATTCAGGTGGAGGCCAGGAAGGGCGAAAGGACCATTGACATCTAATCCTGGACTCCCTGGGAGCATCCCTGGACATGCTGGATGGAAAGGTCCAGGTTAATTAAAAGTTCAGTACTCTCTCTGTGAGGGCCTAATCGTATGAACCCTCCTGCCGTGCCCATATTGATGGTTATCACTCATTTTATTAATTGTTGTGAATTGTTGTTAAGTGCTGTGGAGTCAGTTCCAACTCACAGCAACCTAGTATTGAGTTTCCAAGGAGCAGCTGGTGGGTTTGAACTGCCGACCTTGTGGTTCACAGTCCAGGGATGATTCTACAGTGCCACACCAGGATTCCAATTTATTAATTGTTGTTGTTGTTGTGAAGTGCCATGGAGTTGGTTTCAACTCATAGCGACCCTATACAGGGTTTCCAAGGCTATAAATCTTTATGGGGGCAGAAAGCCTCATCTTTCTCCCGCAGAACAGCTGATAGTTTCGAGCTGCTGACCTTAAGGTTTGCAGCCCAATTCGTAACCACTACGCTACCAGTGGAGTCCTGGTGTGGCACTGTGGGTTAATGCTCCAGACTGCAAAGCCATTTGAACTGCAAGATCAGTGGTTCAAGCTCACCACCTGCTCCTTGGAAACCCTATACAGGGTCGCTATGGGTTGAAATTGACTCCACGGCACTTAACAGCAACAGCAACACTACCAGAGCTCCTTATTAATAGTTACTGTTTATTGCATGCTACATATGTACTCATTGAACCCTCACCACCACACTGTAAAGTAGGAGCTACTGTTATCTTCATTGTGAAATGAGGATTCTGTGATTCAGAGTTGTTGTTAAGTGCTGTCGAGCGGTTCTGACTCATAGCGACCTTGTACAGGGTTTGAACTGCCCACTTTTGGTTAGTAGTCTGGAGTTTATCCAGTAGCGCCACTTTAGAGAGCCGGTGAAACGAATCCCAGTCTTGTGGCAGGATAAGCGCTGAACCACAAGGTCAGTTAGAACCACATGGTTGGTGATTCAAACCCACTACCCACTCCTTGGAAACCCTATAGAGGGTCGCTATGAGTCAGAACTGACTCAATGGCACTTAAGAAGAAAATTATCATTACTGATCTGGACCTTTGCAAGTGGACGCCTAGTAAATCTCCCTGTTTCCATTCTGTTGTTGTTACATGCCATCAAGCGGATTCTGACTCATAGTGACCCTGTATAGGGTTTCCGAGTAGCAGTTGGTGGGTTTGAACTGCTGACCTGTAGTTCAAACTGACCTTGCTATCTAGTGTCTATCCTATAGCATCACAACAGCAATCCATACTTCCACTTTATTAGGAGCCATCAAGCCGGTACCGACACATAGCGACTCTGTGCACAACAGAACAAAACACTGCCCAGTCCTGGGCCAACCTCATAATTGTTGCCATGCTTGAGCCCATTGATGCTGCCACTTTGCCAATCCATCTCAATGGGGGTCTTTCTCTTTTTCTCTGACCCTCCACCTTACCAAACATGATATCCTTCAGAGACTGGTCCCTCCTGACAATATGTCCAAAGTACGAGAGACGAAGTCTGGCTATCCTGGTCTCCAAGGAGCAGAGACTCTGGCTATACTTCTTCCAACACAGATTTGTTTGTTCTTTTGGCAGCCCATGATATTTTCAATATTCTCCTCTAACACCATAACTCAAAAGCATCAATTCTTCTACAGTCTTCCTTATTCATTGTCCAGCTTTCACATGCATATGAGGTTATTGAAAATACCATAACTTGGGTCAAGTGCACCTTAGTCCTCAAGCTAACATCTTTGCTCTTCAACACTTTAAAAAGGTCTTGTGCAACAGATTTACCTAATGCAATACGTTATTTGATTTCTTGACTGCTGCTTCCATGAGTGTTGATGGTTGATCCAAGAAGAATGAAGTCCTTGACAACTTCAGTCTTTTCTCTGTTGATAAGAATGTTGTTTATTACAATCCCTAAAGTGCACTTACCATATACAGTAAATAAGCACTGTATTACTAACTGCAAGTTCAGAAGTTCAAACCCACCAGTTGCTCCTCAAGAGAAAGACGAGGTTCCCGGAAGATTTACAGCCATGGAAACCCTTTATAGTGTTGCTATGAGTCAGAAGTTACTTGATGGCAGTAGGATACAGCAAAACTTTTTTAAAAAAACTAACAGAATCTGTGTAAGGTGGAAACCAGTCACAGAGAATGAAGACTCAAATATTTCCCACTAATAGTAATAAAAAAAATAAATGGTTAAGACTGTACCCCATCAAGGATGGAACTTGTGAGACCCATAAAAATAAGGCAATTCCACTATTTGGTTCTCACACTTTTCACTGTAGTAACAATTCATAAACTTGTTCAATATGTCATACTTTTTATGCCACAGGGCCTTTGCACTACCTGTTCCCTCTGTTCTTCCTATAGACGATCTCTTCAATACCATTCAAGTTTCAACTCAAAGAAGCCTTACCTATCATCCCCACCCCCTGCAAGCATGTACCTGGTTGTCCTAGTCACCACCACATATCCATTCATTAGAATACTACCTGATGCTTAGTAAGTAGCCAGTCACCTGTTCTTGAGTGCTAGTGAACTTGTTCAAGATTGCAAGCTAGTCAGGATTGGAAAAGAGAACAGTATTTAGGACTTTCTGATCCTTACTCACATAGCATGGTGTATGTGTGTGTTTTGGGTATTCATGTGGGAAAAGAGCGAGGTCACAGACAGTTAATTCCCTAGGTGTCCAAATGTAAAACCTTCACAGGATCTAACTAGAAATTCAAACACTAGGAAGGTTAGGTAAGAACTGATCCACAACCTAGGCAGACATGGAGATCCAGGAAGGAGGGAGAGAAACTGACTTAAGAATATAGTCCTGGGAGATGGGGATAAAATTCTTTTGATTCAGTAGTGAATAATTGCTATCATGACTCATTGCAACTGTCACAACTGTGAAGGTAGAAGTCTTGTAACAAAAAGCGAGAGTAGTTAATCTTACAGTCCAGGAACAGAGGATCCTAGGACCATCAAGGGAGAAAAGCATGAGAGGAATGTGGGACCATATCCAGAGAAGCAGCGACACCAGAGATGGAAGCAGAGATGAGGACATGGAGAGAAAAGCAGCTGAGGATGCCAGACTCATGGAAAGAGAAAGACTGAATGCTGGCAGCCAGGAAGCAGGCTTACAGAATGTGCCCTTTGATTGTTTAAATAATTACATATTCCTGAGTGTTTTTGTATACATGCTCCCCCTAAAAAATTAGAGGGAATAGAAGCAAATACTGCTGAACGATGATGCACAGAGGGGATTGTAATCAATGCAATGAAACGATGAGTGTAAAACCGATGTTTTTCCATGTAAACTATCACCCACTACACAATAAAAACTTAAAAAAATAATAAAAGTAATTATATGGTTATAACACATTTAAAAAAAAAGAAAGAAAGAATATGGTCTTGGGATACAGCACTGCTTGCTCTTTGAGCACTACTCCGGGTTACCAGGAACCACTCATCATAAATGTCAAATTACTGGTTCTGGTGTCCCCTCCCATGAAAAGATCAGAATAGGGCTGTGGGGCAGAGCTGTGGGGAGGCCTCAGGAACAAGTCTCTTCAGCTGGGCACATGCTCAGAGAGACAGACTCATGAACTCTCTGGTTTTGGACTCTTCTGGGGATTGGGAGTCTCTTGTCCTCAGAAAGCAGAAATCAAACAGCTGGGGCTCATTCTGTTTTGTCAGTGTTCATCTCCTACATCCTGGTCAATATATAGACTAACTGTGTCTTCTGCCTATGACTTGGGAAGACTAGCCTATATCTCATTTTCAATTTACATCAAAGCTTATGACATGCCGAACAATAATCATTGAGCATAATCCTGAACTGTGGGGTGATAGAAGGGATGCAGGAACCACAGTACCTCTTTGTAGGAATCCACAATGTGAAGAAAGGGAATATCTAGAAAACATAATGGCTGACAGCCTGGGCTCTGTCAGACCATACACACCCCATCTAAATGCTGACTCTCTTATTTATTTTTTGTATAACCTTGGGCAATTGTCTTAATTGAGCACACAACATTACATGTATACCTCACAGCACTATCATGAGAGAGAATGCCCAGCACTTACATGCTCAATAAATGGCTAGAATAGTAGCATTTGTTGTTGTTACTGTTCTGGGAAACAACTGAGAATTGGGGCAGACTTTTTGAAGAGGTAAGTTGGACGTTAAGAGATGACTCACAGAATAGTATTATTGTTGTTGTTGTGTGCTGTTGAATTGATTTTGACTCATAGCAACCTTGTAGGATAGAGTAGAGCTGCCTCATAGGATTTCCAAAACTGTATTCTTTACTGAAGCAGACTGCCACAATTGTCTCCCATAAAGCCACTGCTGGGTTTGAACCGTCAACCTTTCAGTTAGCAACCCAAAGTTAGTTGAACCATTGCACTATCAGGGTTCCTTCACAGAGTATTATCGCAGTGGAAACTTCAGTTGATTTCTAGGACTTGCCAACTTTTTCTTACATCATGGCACACAGAGAAAATGGTCATTTTTGTTCTACCTAGTGGAGTCCTGGTGTGGCTATGTGAGTTAATGAGTTGGACTGCAAAGTCAGTTTGAACTGCAAGTCAGTGGTGCAAGCTCACTAGATGCTCCTTGGAAACCCTATACGTGATCACTATGGGTTGGAACCAACTCCACGGCACTTAATAACAACAACAATGGAATAAGCACTATAGGCTTTTCTTAGCTGGAAGAGACCTAGCCAAGTGTTCCTCCACCTCATCCAGCCATTTTGAGGGCTGCAGGACTCACCTTCCTGACATATAGGTAACTGAAGCTCACTGGTGTTTGCAGCATACCTGTTGGGAAGCTCTGATTTAAAGCAATCTCATCATGTGACAGGTGACAACACAGATTCAAGGAGCAGAAGTGACCTGGTTAGAGTCACACACTTGGACTTCAAGTAGTGAAGTTCCGGAACTACATTGCTTGCTGTTAAAAGATGAGAAGGCATTGGCCCCTGGGACACTTCCAAGGAGTGAGTTTCAAGGCAAAAGATGGGCCTGAGCTGAGCACTAAAAATGTCTCTGACATGTGCTAAGTATCTCATTCCAAGATGGCAACTGCTCTGTGGAAGCATACTATGTTAACCCAACTTTGTTATGCCAGTACTTATGAAATTTGGCATGCATTCAGAATACACACCAGAGAGCCAAAACCTGGGGGGAGGGGATACTCTGTCTCCAGAGATTCACCAATCACACTTACCAGGAGCAGAAAGCAGACTGACTATACAGTCTTGGACATCCATAGCCATCGCCATAGCCAGAGAAGATAGCTCCCATTGCATTCAAACTGAAGATAGTCCCTCTCACTCTCCGCAGTACCTTCCCCTGCAATTCCATCCACAGAAACAGCCTTTGAAGTTGGCCCTTTCCCTTTGCCCTTGTGTGTATCCTGCAGCCCATCTCCCAGGTCAAAGTTGTGCCAGCTTTGCACACACTCTACCTGCTATTACAGCAACTGGCCAGGATTCTTGGAGGGGCATCAGCAACATGCCCATTGCTAGTTGTTAGTTGTTGTCAAGTTGATTCTGACTAACGGTGCAACATGTGTGTCAGAATACAACTGTGCCCCATAGGGTTCTCAATGGTTGATTTTCCGGAAGTAGATCACCAGGTCCTTCTGTGTCTTCAGTTTAGCATTTACGTTCAGATCGCATAGTGGAATAGTGGAACTAGGAACACCAGGCACCTCTGGATGGACTTGAACCACAGCCTTTTGGTTAATAACCAGGAATATGAACTCAGGCAAAGAAAACCAAACACATTTCTGTTGAGTCATCTCCAACTTCTGGCGACGCCATGTGTTATAGAAGAGTACTGCTCCATGAGATTTTTCTGGCTGTGGTCTTGATAGAAGCAGTTCATCAGATGTTCCTTCTGCAGAGGCTCCGGGTATGTTTGAACAGTCAATCTTTTGGACAGTAACCCAACACAAACCAGTCACACCACCAGCAACATTGCTGTTCTTGTACACCATCAGGTTGAATCCTGACTTTTCATTCCAACCTTGCTGCTGACCAGCTTGTGCCAGTCGCTCCCTGCTTTGAGACCTCAGTCTTTCAGCTGTCAAATAGGAGTGGGGAGAGGGATAGTTTAAGTCATCTCTTAGGTTCTTCCAGCTCTGCTCCTGCCTCAGTCATGAGGTTACCAAATGGAACTGCCCCATAGAGTGTCTTAGACTATAATCTTTATAGGAGCAGATCACTGGGACGTTTCTCCCACAGAGTAGCTGGTGGGTTAGAACTGCCAATCTTTTGGTTAGTGGCCAAGCTCTTAACCATTGTGTCTCCGGGGTCACTTACCAGAAGCATTAAAAAAGACAACACTACCATCAAGTTGTTTGTGACTCACAGCAACCCTATAGTACAGACTACATTACTCCTTAGGGTTTCTGTGGCTCGAAATCTTAATTTCCAGAACAGACAGCCTCACCTTTCTCCTGAAGTGCTGCTGGTGGTTTTGAACTGCCGACCTGGTGGTTAGCAATCCAGTCCTTAGCCCACTGCTACACCACAGCTCTTTTATCAGCAAAATACAGGGAAGTAAATCACAGAGACACAATGGAATCCCGCACTTCTGCACAGACTGAGGCCCGAGCATGGTCACTTATGTCTGGAGTTGTTAGGCTTCTGACTGGTTGGATGCACCTAGACCTTTCTGGCCAAACCACCTTCTCAGCTGCCACCTGATGGCCTCTTGTGCCAGGCTCAAGGTCTTTCTCCAAGACCCTTTTGGCTTATGCCTTCTTGTGTGTCCCTGCCCTGTGGTCAGTTCTGCCTTACCTTGTATCCCACCAGTGTCTTCAGAAGTCCCTTTCTCAATACTCAGAATCTCTGCTTTCCAGATGTCAAGGTTTGACTTGGCCCTGATTCCACCACCACGGCAGAGCTTTTATATTCAGATTTCGTGATGGAAATAGGATAACAGCACAAGTTCTTTTCCTTGACTTAGGAAGGCCTGCCTGATCTTGCCTTTGCCTGTCTCCCCCACAACTCACTCTGCCAACCACACTGACCTTTGAAACCTTTTTTTTTTTTTCCCTAAGACATCACACTTTTCCATCTTGGGACTTTTGCACAGGTTGTTCTTTCTGTCTGGAACACTCTCTCTTCACCTGTTTATCCCACAAAGCTAAACTTATATTGCTTCTTCAACTAAGTCTTGTCTGATGCCCTCGCCAAGAGTAGTGACCCTATGTAAAACAGAATAACACATTGCGCTGTTATGTTTGTTGCTCATATAATCATTCGTGACTGTGTATTTATTTTCCCATGTTCCCATGAAAACTCCATGAATGTTTTCTATTATACCCTTGGTGGACACAGTCCCTGGCATATACTGTAATAAGCATTTATTTAAATCCCTTGAATGAATGATTGCATGAGTTAGAAATCCTGAATTTCAATTCCACCTTGCTGCTGTGACCAGCTGTGTGAACTTGTCACTTCCTACATTGTGACCTCAGTTTCTCACTTGTCAAATGAAGGCAGGGAAAGAGGTGGTTTGAAACATTCCTCAAGTTCTTCCAAACAGAAGGAGACTTAGACAGAAGAAGTCCAAGAATTAAGCATAGATGAGAAGAGGCACGTTTCACCTGGGACAACATCTCAGTCTCCCCAGACCCAAAATGAGGAACAAGCTGGCAAAACGTTAAAGATAGATCAATAAATCTATCTAACTATGGAAGAAACAGCTCCCACCAGCACAAAAAGAGCCAGGAATGGCAGCAGCCTTGAGCTCCTAGGCCTTGGCAGAGCTGTAGACACCCCAGTGAGTCATGGAGGGGGTTTTGGAGGAGACTGGTAGGTGTAGCAGCCTGTGCCTTCATCCATTGCTGGCTGGTGCACAGTGGTATCCGGTGGCCTTCTTCTCAACAAAGCGCAGAACTACGCTACCCATTGGGACCTGTGGTAAACCCAGTGCTTATACCTTAAAAAGGAAGCTGTTAAACCTGTGTTTTAAATTATAAACAACTCCACCAGAGACTGAGGGCTCCTAGCCCCTCTGGTCTCCCAACTCAGCACTCAATGCTTCATTCATATTCTCTCTCTGTGTCTACACTGCCCTGGAGGCCCAATCCTCTGTGATTTGGTTTCCATTTTTATCTCATTTTGGACTTCCCTTCTCCATCTCTGGCCCACAGACAATTCCAGAAGCTATGCTGGAAGAGTTATTTTTTACCTGTTTAATAGAGATACTGGTCACCTGACAGTTTAATCCCCAATCATCATAAAGCATGAGAGTCCCTGAGGCTCTCAGAGTCCCAGAAATCCAGGGTCTCCATTTACCTGGAGGCACACACACCATTTTGTCTCCTTTTGCAGTCAGACTCTTAGAATACCTTTATCATGCTGATTTTAGGGCAGACATTGCCTGTAGGGAGTGTGTGTTGAGCCTAGGGTATACACTAATACCACAAATAAGGTCTCTTCTACTTTAAACCTCTACACTTCAAGTGGGACCAGACCTCAAAACTTGGTCCTAAATACTAGCTATGGCTTGTATTTTACCAGCCACCATGGTTCCTGAAGGTTCAAGGTTTTAGGTATAGTTTTAACGTTCAAAAGAACTTCCTTTATCTGTTTTCATTTGACTGCACACGCCATCCCTAACAGCAGCCTGCTGTAGTTGAAAAAGCTGTAGAAGAGGATTTAGAAGCCAGATTCTGTCCCTCTCTTACTCTTGTCCCAGCCTCAGCTCTCTGATCCATAGTGAGGAGATTGGCCCAGATGAATACCGGGCCTTTATGTTCTAAGAATCTTCAGAGGAAGAACAGGTCTTAATAATCCCATTCTACAGAAGATGAAAAACTAAGGCTCAAATCACAAAAGTGATTTGACTGACATCTCAGAATGGTAGGCTGAAGAACCAACTCTGGAATCATCTTCAGACTCCTGTTCTCCACTCTTCTCCATGAGGACACATATGGCTTGTTATTGTTGTTGAGTGCCGTCGAGTCGATTCTGACCCATAGCGACCCTATATATGGTTTCCAAGGAGTGGCTGGTGAGCTTGATCCACTGACCTTGTGGTTCAAATGACTCTGAAGTCCAGTGCATTAACCCACAGCTCTACATGTGACTACCATATTGGACTACGTAGATATAGAGCATTCCCATCATCAGAGAAAGCTCTATTGAACTGCGCTGATTTGGAAATGATAGTTGTCTGCATTTTCTCCCTCAATTAGATCGATTTTCTAACAGGAACCTTGGCATATTCATCTTTGTGTCTCCAGTGTCTAGCACCGTGCTTAGTATCCAAAGTGGCCAAACACTTATAGAATGCATCTGTTAGTTAGCAGAATATCTTTCCACCCAACCAGGGATTGGGTTAGTCAGTCTGGGGACCTCTGTGTTAGAAAGTGGGGGCAGAGTAGGATGGAGAGACCCTCTTTGCTAGCAGAGTATCTCAGAGGGGGCAGCCAGGAGCCCAGATGCTAGAACGGAAGGGTTTTCTAATCCATCCGTACTCTATAGGGACAGGTAAGGGAGACTGACCTTCCTTCCCACTGCACCAGGTACTGAGAGCAGAGGGAGCGATCTGGAAAGAGCAGACACTGCCCACAAGGGGAACCAGCAGAGGGCGCCTCCTTCCCCACCTCTGTAGGCAGTTCCAGCTGGGCAGCTGCCTTGTTAGCACCAGGAGGCAACCCTGCTAATTACCAAATCCAAACTTGAGATTTGCATTTTTATGAAATGCTCACGCAGGAGGCAAATCTTTTTCTTAAAAAAAAAAGAAAGAAAGAAAGAAAGAAAGAAATGTATATATATATATATCAAGATGGATAGGGCGAGAAAAAGCTCATACCAGTACATACTAATTCAATCTAATCTTGGTCATTTCAGTTTCCATAAGAAAGTGCTTTCATAAAGCTACAAAGCTAACATCCATAACTCTCCAGACAGGATACCTCTGCATTAAGTTTCCCATTTATCTTCGGAGATGGCAAATCATCCATTTATAATGGGATCTAATAAAGCGGGCTCCCGTCGTAGTACCAGCTGTTGGAATGCGCCTCAGATCCCGAGGACGCTGCGCTGCTTCAGGGCTCATGACAGTTTCATCTTCTAGGGGAAGCATGAAAAGCCCCTCTGACGAGATGTGGCCGGGTGTGGAGTGCCCAGGGCACTGTCACACAAAGTTGCCACGGCATACGCATGCTGAGGGGTAGGGTACCACACCCCCGGCCGTGTCCACTCACAGTGCTTCCTTGAGAAGTCCAGTGAAGATCAACGGGAAAGCAGCTGGCTCTGAGCTCAGCCTCAATCTTTAAGGTGTACACTGATTCTAGAGGTTTAGCTGAGCAGAGGTGGATGATGCCCTACTGCCTCAGAGTAGGGGTGGGGACAAGCGGATTCCTTAAAGAGCAGTCTTTGAGGTGGAGTTGAGCAACCTGTTCATTAAGAAGCATTCATGGGATCCATGGTAAAGGAAATGTAGAAAGCAAGGTAGACAGAGGGAAGAGTGCAGCTGTTACACAGACAGCAATAGCCTTGACCATCCTCATGGGGACTTCTGGAACCTAGAAGAGCCCCTCAGAGTTGTCAAAAGTTCATTTGAGATGCCCAGTCTTTCTTACTGTCACTTCAGTGAGTCACTGGATATGGCTACCTACACAAAAAAAACTAAACAACAACAAGGAAAAGAGCAGTTGGTGTTGAGTTGATTCCAACCCATGGCTATCCCACATGTGTCAGTGTAATGTATGAGCTAGGATTTTCATTTAATGGCTGATTTTTTGGAAGTAGATGGCCAATCCTTTCTGAGTCCTCTCAGTGGACTCAAACTTCCAACTTGCTTGGTTAGCAGCTGAGCACATTAACCATTTGCACCATGCGGCCACCCTAGAAAGAGTATGACCTTGAGTAAGAGACTAAAGTTCATCTCAAAGGGGCTGACTGCTGAAGTCTGTCTGCCCATTGCTTTCTCAAAAGTTAAGTCAGAAAGTCCTTCATTGAAGAGGGGTTTGGGTGGCATATCACAGTATCCAAACAATCTGTGGCCCTCTCCCTGCAAATTATGTTTTAATCCAGCCACACCTGTAACCTAGGAGTCCCTGGTGTCTCAGCTAAGTGTTTGACTACTAGTCAAAAGGTTGGCAGTTCAAACCCACCCAGAGGCACCCCGGAATTAAAACCTGGTCATCTGCATCCAAAAGATCACAGCCTTGAAAACCCTATGAAGCGGTAGTTCTACTCCATACACATGGGGTCACCACAAGTCAGACTCCTGTCAAACACAATTAACCACATGTGGTCTGTGGTTGCCTGTGCCTTGTAGGATAGCAGGCAATGAGCTCCACTCACTGCTTGCTCAGTCCTATTCCCTGGTCTTTCTCTGGCCAGGTGAGATAGAAAAGCCCTTTAGATAGGCCTTCTGCAGTTCATGACCTATGGGGAGCTGAGAGGCCTTGAGAATGATGGATTAGGAGGCCCAGACCAGGCTAAAGATGACACAGACGAGGCATAGCTGCATCAGCAAGTCCTGATGGAGTATTCTGGGCCTCCAAACAGCACTCTTCTCTGATGGGACCCAGAAAAAACAAGACACAGCACATCTGCCAGGAGCTTACAGTCTTATGCTTTCAGGACATTCCCTAACCTGGGAAGAAGGGCTGTCTCCCATGAGTGACAAGGGTACTGGGGCCAATCCCCGGCAGGTCAGGAAGTTCTAGTTTGAATCTGATGCCCAGATTTCTCAAGTTCAGTCAGAGTTATAGTCATGAGGCGTTAGAAGCAGAAAGAAACACTTCTTAGAGACCCAGGCTACCATGCCCAGCAGGTAGTTTGAGTTCATTCTTCATTTGAGTTCTCCCAAAGTAGACATTGAGACAAGGATTCAAGTACAAAGAATCCATTTTAGAAGTGACATCAGAAAATGCCAGAAGGGGAGACCTGGGAGGAAAGGAAGGCAATGAAGGATTCGTTATCAAGCAAGTTTCTCTTGTGGGGAATTCAAGTTTATGCCATCAGGAAACGCCATGAGACCCAAGGATGAGGGAATGGAGCATTTATATACCAGCTCCAATAGATCATTGATTGAAGTCTGCTCCTAAACTATTTGCCGTTGAGTTAATTCTGATTCATGGGTAACCCACATACATCAGGGTAGAACTGTGTTCCAATAGCGTTTTCAGTGAGTAATTTGGGGTGGGGTGGGGTAGGGGGAGTAAATCACCAGGCCTTTCTTCTGCAACACCTTTTGCTAGACTCAAACCTCCAACCTTTCAGTTAGCAGTATTTGACTGTTTGCACTACCTATGGATTCCAGAGGGCTGCTAGTAAAGAGTCTTAATTCCATGCCCTTCCAGCTTGTAAAATGGACACTAGGGGCCAGAGAAAGCCCTCACACGAAGAAATGCAGGTGTTGGCAGTTAGATGTGAACCAGTGTGCACAGAAAGCATGAAGGAAGTGGAGTGTGGGTAGGGTAGCCACAGCATTTGTTACTTCCTTCTTTTGTACTGTCAGTGCATGTTCATGCAGCCCCGGCTTAAACTCCTCCACTTAGCAGTACATTACGTTGTTGGGTAGCTTCAGTGGTCAGAAAGTAATTTCTTAGGTGAAGCCCAAATCTGCATATTTTCTTGTCTTGGCCCAGTATCTTCCCCTAGACCAAGGTCAGGAATGTTTACTTATGTTTTACTGCTATATAGAGAAAGAATACTTGGCATGCGTTAGGCACAGTAAATATTTTGAATCAACAAATGAATGTTTGTATGCAGATCCCAACCTCCAGAAAGTTTACAACTTTCCCTTATTTCTAGTTTGCCTTTCCTCTTATTACTTATGTGATTCTGTGTTTTCCTCATCTGTAAATGGAAATGACTGTTTAAACACATAGCATAATGCCTGGAACAAAGCTGAACTCAAAGTGATGGAACATAGTCATTCAGCGAACATTTTGTTAGCTGAGCTGCTGCAAGCACCTTTCTAAGTATGGGGATCCTCAAATCAAGTATTAACGTGGATATGAGGGCAAACAATGGCTTTTAATTCTTGTAATTTGAGAAAGGTTCTAGTTTTTTAATCAGGCAAAATGGGCAATTTCTGTCTGGCTGGCTCTCTTTCTTGTTGCCAATTCACTCAGCACTCCCTTTCACAGAGCCAACTTTCCCCTGGTTAGTCTACAGGACAATATCTTCAGGGAACCAGGTCATTTCCACACTCTTATTCTCCTACTTCAGGAAGAGGTACAAAGAAGGGTCCACCCACAGACCCTTGGCCTGACTCCTGCTGCCCAGTAGGCCTTAGGGCATTTGGTTCTCACAGTCCCTCAAGGGAGGACCTACAGCTTCCATTGCCATTTGTAGTTCCTTTGAAATGTCTTTGTATGCAGAGTTATGAGGAGAGGATTAGCTTCTCTTCCTGAAATATGGCTCCAATGCCAGGAAGAGCAAGCTCTAGTCAGCAAGGGGAGCTAAGCTTTCTGCCTCTAGCTTCAGGCTTAGCAGGGCAGATTACAACAGCAGGTGATGAGCAGCGTCAGCCGCTGCTGTGGAGACTGTGAAAATCCTGTTACAGGGCAAAGGCGTTTTAGCTATAGCTCCAAATTTCAAAGAATGATTGAGTTGGAACGTGGCAGGCAGGAGGCAACTGGGGACCAAAGTTATTTGACTTAAACTGAGAATGAGGCCTGAGGGAGTTGCTGAGGTAAGGAAATCTAGAAAGACATCCAGGTGTACCACACCCTCTGGCACCATCCCTTAGGTAGAACCTTGGTCCTCTCTCCCAGATACACACACCTCTCCCCATCTCCTGTCCTTCCCATCTCTCCTTGTCCATCCATTGTCAGAAGGAGCTTCCATCTGCTTTGAATCCTGCCTTCCTCTCCAGTCTGCAAGCTCCTGGAGATCAGAGCCTGGGGTTTCTTCGCCACGCCTGGCACATGGTAAATGCACTATAAAGTTTGCGGAGAATCAGTTGATTACTGTCTTAAACCCAGGTCTTTCTCACACAATTTCCCCTGATGTCTAGATTCTCTCCACTCCTGAAAGTTTGCTTTATTTCTTCTTTTTTTTAGATGCAGTCATCCCTGGCTCTTGAAAAAGAAGCAGCACCCACCTAACGGACACAAATCTAACTACAAATGATGCACATAGTGGGAGGAAAAGATTTTGAAAACTAGGCCATGGAAAGACCAGTCTTTAGCATTGGTGATATAAGATAAGCACTCGATCACAAGGTCAGTTTGAACTACAAGGTCAGCAGTTCAAACTCATCAGCCGTTCTTCGGAAACCCTACACAGGGTCACTATGGATCGGAACCAACTCGGCGGCACTTAACAATAACAACATTAGATGGGAGAATGATAAATTGGCAAGGTGCCTTGGTGGCACCTAGGGTTAAGTGTTGGCCTGCTAACTGCAAAGTCAGCAGTTCAAACCCACCAGCCCTTGCCATGCTTCTTTGTGGCAACTGGCAGACTCCATTCTGTACTGAAAATAGAAGTCTTGGTGCCACTGTGGATTATGCACTGGGCTTCTAAATTCAAGGTCAGTAGTTCAAATCTGGTGTGGCACTGTGGGTTAATGCGCCAGACTGCAAAGCCATTTGAACTGCAAGGTTGGTGGTTCAAGCTCACCGGATGCTCCTTGGAAACCCTATACAGGGTCACTATGGATCGGAACCTACTTGACAGCACTTCACAACAACAACAACAAGTTCAAACCCACCAGCTACTTTTCGGAAGAAAGATGAGACTATTTACAGAGCAGTTTTCCTCTGTTCTCTAAGGTCACGGAGGCCTTCCTAGATGTCTAGCAGTCTAGAGGTCACTCCCACCCCATTACCTTCCTAACTTCACCCCGACTTGCCTTGAATGGGGAACAGCTTGATGCTATAGAAGGAATCTTTGGGCTCAGAGGCTGTAGGGATCTTGGTTCAAATCTAAGTTTTTCACTTAACCTTCGTGAACCTCAGTTTTCTCATTTGCAAATTGCCCTTTTCGTAAGCTGTATTCTGAGATCACGTTTATAACGAAGCTCCTCAGAGTTTAGCATACGGTAGAAATTAATCCAATTATAATGGCATTGTTACTTGTGGGATCATGGCTTCCCCTCTGGTAAACCTGAGCATTGCCCCTTATCCCTTAGAAAATCCGATTTACAGAGTGTGCACAGGCTTGAGGTCCCTTACTCTGATTTTATATTTATGTTGTTGTTAAGAGCCTGGTAGTCTATTTGGACTCATAGCAACCCTGTGTAGGGCTTCCAAGGAGCAATTGTTGGGTTTGAACCACTGACCTGGTGGCTAGCAGTCCAGTGCTTATCCTTCAGCACCACATGAGGTCTCTTTGGGACTCATAAGAATCCTATAGAAGGTCACTGGTTACTATTCCCTTTGTATAGAATTCAGAGAAGTAACTTGCCCCACCCAGGTTGCTTCAATGTCTAGGAAATATGGATGCCAGAACCAGAACTCAGGTATTGAAGCCAGGTACCAGGACACCTCTCAGACAGAAACAACAGATTGTTATAGGAACTGTGGTAGCGTAGTGGTTACGAATCAGGCTGTTAACCTCAAGGTCAGCAGTTCGAAACTACCAGCTGTTCTGTGAGAGAAAGATGAGGCTTTCTGCTCCTGTAAAGATTTACAGCCTCGGAAATCCTGTGCAGGGGCACTATGAGTCGGAACCGACTCCACAGTACTTAACAACAACAACATCCAGGGTAGAGACCCATTGTCAGATGTGAGAAAAAGATGGAGGGGAGCATTTCTTTCCTTCTTCCCTGCTTCCTTTCCTTCCTGTGTCCCCTCCCTGCTTTTCCTCCCCACTTCCATCTCTCAGTGATTAAGGCTTGCCATATGCTCTGCTCTCTAATAGTGAGTACGTGGGCTATAAAAGAAAGAGACGATCTGGTCCCTGCTGAAGGCAGCTTACAGTCCAGCTGCGGAGATGAAAGAACTATTACAGGAAGTAATTTCAGAACACTGGGCAACAGTCCCCCAGGAGTGTAGTGATACTCCAAGTAAATGCACGTGTGGGGTCAGAAGACAAGCATGGACAAAAGTGTTATGAAGTAAGGAAGAGAGATGCTCCCAGGGCTCAGGAGACTACAGAATGATGAACCGAAGCTACCAGGAGATAGACTTCCCAGGAAGGAGCTGTGCTAAGACTAAATGGACAATCTTGGCAAGAAAATGAGTTCCCTGTTTCTGCAGGTGTTCAAGGAGTGTCTGGGTAGCTTCCTGCCTGGTCGATGAACTGGGATATTTAGGCATCCACCAAGTCTTGGCTCAGTAACCCCAGGCTTCTCCAGCCCCAGGATGTGTCATGTTAATCACAGTTCCTGTAAGAAAAGCAGGGGGGTCCGAAAAGGTCAGCTCATGTTCTCTCCTGAGAAGCTTGGGCTTCTCTGAGGAGGTGCAGATCAGCAGCTTCCCAGCTTGGCTTAACAAGACTTCCATCTCATCTGAAATAAGACACCCCCTGCTCCTCACCTTCTCATGCCTGGCTCCTCCAGGCTAAGATTTACAAGACACACAGCAGCACCTCTCCCTCTGAGGGAAACCAAGGGAGAGAGCACACAAAGACCATCTGAAAATCCTCTTTTTAGCTCTCCTCTTCCGAGTCTCTGCAGCACCTGGGCTGCCAGTGTCCCAAGCAAGCAGCGAGCAGCAAGCAGGAAGCAGGCTTCTACCTGTGCTGTGAAGTTTACAATGACTCCTATCTTCACCATCTCCCCATGAAAGGTCCAGGTCTCTCAAAACAGGGACTGCAGAGCACCAGGCACTCTGGTGGTCGGGCAACGAGTAGCTCCTTCTTCTACCTCTCTGTTTGAAAGACCCTCAAGGGTGTTTGCTGTGGGGGATCCTCCTATGTCACCTGAAAGGCTTTCCTTCCTAGGATCCAGAGTTGGAAAAGTTGACCCTAAAGGTCATCTACTGCAGTCTTCTCATTTGCTATTCATTGAACATGGCAGACTAGCACCTATTCTGAGCTCCTCGGGCAACTTGATAGATCTGCATGGAAGTTCTTAGGGTGCCCATGTTGCTAAACATGGTCATTGCCCCTTAACCATTATTGTTGTTGTTAAATGCCATCAATTCCAACCCACATACAGTGACCCTGTATAGGGTTTCTGAGGAGCGACTGGTGAGTTTGAACCATCGACCTTGCAGTTCAAACTGACTTTGCAGTCCAGCACATTAACCCACAGCACCACACCAGGCAACACAATTTACAGAGAGCCTGCATAGACATGTAACACTCTAAGATGCAGTAGAAATTAAGTCCTAAAGTACACCAATGCTGGCTTCAAATCCTGGCTCCTACAGTTGGCAGCTGTATGTATGACTCTGAAATGATGCTAGCCTGTCTGTTATGGATTGAATTACGTCTTCCCAGAATATGCATTGGAATCCTAATACCAAAACCCATGGGTATAATCCACTTTAGGAATAGAGTTTTCTTTTTTATATTAATAGGACCATATCAGGTAAATAGGGTATGTCCTAAGACTGTCACTTCAGCTTATCAGCAGCATAGACAGAACAAATGGAGGGATTATAGATTCCATGTGAAGACCACCAAGGAACCAAGGAATTTCTCCAGAGTCTAGAACCCTCAGAAATCCTATATAGGGTTGCTATGAGTCAGAAACAACCCGACAGCACTTAGCATCAAGCATCATCAAGCAAACTGTGAAAGGAATTGTCATGTGGTGTTGTTGTGGTTGTTGTTGTCAGGTGCCATCGAGTCAGAACCGACTCATAGCGACCCCATGCACAGCAGAACGAAACAATGTCCGATCCTGGGCCAACCTCACTACCGCTGCCACACTTGACGTCATCAATGATGCCACCTGGCTGATCCATCTCATTGGGGGTCTTTCTCTTTTTCTCTGACCCTTCACCTTACCCAGCATGACATCCTTCTCCAGTGACTGTTCCCTCCTGACAACATGTCCAAAGTATGAGAGACGAAGCTTAGCCATCCTGGCCTCCAAGGAGCACTCTGGCTGCACTTCTTCCAAAACAAATCTATTGGTTCTTTTGGCAGTCCATGGCACTTTCAGTATTCTCCTCCAACACCACAACTCAAAGGCATCAATTCTTCTATGATCTTCCTTATTCACTGTCCAGCTTTTGCATCCATATGAGGTTATTGAAAATACCATGGCTTGGGTCAGGAGCACCTTAGTCCTCAAGCTGACATCTTTGTTTCTCAACACTTAAAAAGTTCCTGTGCAGCAGATTTGCCCAATGCAATACATTGTCTGATCTCTTGACTACTGCTCCCACAAGTGTTGACAGTTGATCCAAGAAGAATGAAGTCCTTGACAACTTCAATCTTTTCTCCGTTGATAAGAATGTTGTTTATTGGTCCAGTGGTGAGGATTTTTGTTTTCCTGACATTGAGATGCAACCCACACCGAAGGCTGTGCTTTTTGATCTTCATCAGTAAATAGGACCTCTTCACTTTCAGCAAGCAAGGTTGTATCATCTGCATATCGCAGGTTGTTGATGAGTCTTCCTCCAATCCTGACCCCACGTTTTTCTTCATAGAACCCAGCTTCTCGTATTATTTGCTCAGAATACAGGTTGAATAAGTATGGTGAAAGAACACAACCTTGTCACACACCTTTCCCAATTTTAAAACATTCAGTGTTCCCATGTGGTGCTGTAGTATAAGCATTATACTGCTAACTGTAAGTTCGGTGGTTCAAGCTCACCAGCTGCTCCTTGGAAACCCTGCACAGCTTTGCTATGGGTCAGAATCGACTTGATGGCACTTAACAACAACAACAACAAGTAACTAAGGTGGTCTCCATGTGGTGTCCTTGGGCATGAGACTTACCCATATCAAGCTTTCCTGTAGCTGAAACCATGCGATACTTGCAAAGCCTTTGGTATTAAGTAGGAAGCCACCTTTTTCTCCCACCTATGAGGCAACTGACAGAGATGGAAATGAGCTCTCTTGCTTCTTGTTTTCCAAAGGTGAATCCCAGTTATAACTTCTATTGGCCCCAACCAAGGTTTCCCATGACTTGCCAAGAAGCCAAGAGGAGCAGGAAAGGAGGATAAGGACAGGAAGAGGGTATCCTCATCCTGAGACCACTCATTTTCTTCAATATAGAATCAAACACATGCCAGCCAACATGACCTTCTATGGCCAGAGCAGTCCTGGCATTTCCAGCAATGTCACAGTTGAATGAGATGCAAGAAGGGAGGACAGGACACTGATGCTAACAATGTTTCTTCTGGCCCAACTGAGGCAAGGGGCTCTGGCCATTTCACTTCTGAGAAAGGTAACCTAATGGGGATGGGGGCCATCTATTGACTGGGGTGTCCAAACCCCTTCTGGGAAATAGTCGTGGGTTCAAGACTCTGAGTCCCACTGAGGGTGTTTCCCCCTCACTGTAAAACCAGAAAAGGATAACCAGAACCAATGGAAAATGTAGGGTATGGGTTCTGGTCAACATTAGAACGTCCCAGCCATGAGATGAGCTACCTAGGAAGTAAGAAATGGCATACAGAGATCGCATCCATGCATTCAGTATGAATGTGAGTTCCAAACTTTCCCCAAACTCTTTTAATCTCCCAAAGTCTATGATTTTAAGACAAAAATTGGGAATGCATGATGCAGCCAGGCTTTGTAGATGTTGCCCAGGGTGGATGCAACCAGAACAAAAGAAGCCATGTGTAATCTATGCTTTCTCTGACTGTCCCTGCCACCCCCATCCACTTAAACCACACAACAAGTAAAGTGAGGTCCTCTAGCTCCCAACCCTGTGCCCTCCCTTGCACCACTTGCTATCCATTGAACATGACAGACTATGTTGACAGATGAACGTGACACTGATGAGAGATGTGTGGGCATGAGGAGGACATTAGCAAAGATAATAGAGAGATCTGGAATACATCAGGATAAGGAGTTGAGATGACAACTGTCAAGGTCTCCTGGAAGGAATGAAGAGAGGGAATTCCATCATCCTGACCCCATCCCATAGTTCCACATTTCAGATCAGAACCACACTACAGCCAGAGGGCCTCCTGATAATAGTAGAGCCCTACTCTCTAGCTCCAGAAGAAAATAATAGGAAAATGATAAAGATATAAAGGCTACTTAACCTAGAAATGAAAATTCTGATCTTCATGTGCTTTAGATAAAGATTTAAAAGAAAACAGCATTTCTCTTGCTTGAAATGTTTTTGAAATAATCCTATTATGACAAAAAAAAAAAAGTATGTGTAAAATGTTTTCTCTGTGGCTGCAACAGCAAGTGTAGAATGAAAGTGAATCTATCTACTTCCCACTGATCTCTCTCTTGCTTGTCTTCTCCATCTCTCTCCCATTTCTCAGAGCCTCCTCCCATATGCCCCATTACCAAACCTCCCTAAAATGTGCTCCCTTGTGGCTGAGTGACAGCTCAGATGGCCTTACAGAGATGCCTGAAATAGCCACTGTGAATGCTGTAGTTTTTCATCTCTTGGTAACTAAGGCATAATAGGTCAACCAGAGCTATGGTGACTCTAGTGAGCAAGGTGGCACTATGGACTATGCCAACTGTGAACTGTAGCAAACAAATTATTCAGGTGGGGACCGTTGAGCAGAACCTGGGTGCCCTGGATGCCCAATCGCCACAGAGTTGGGCTCTACCAATTCTTTGTCCCCTCCCCAGAAAACCAAGAAGACAGTATCGAGAATGGAGAATGTTCTTTTGAGGGAGCCTTGATAGCCTAGTAGATTATGAAGCTGGACTGCTAGCCACAAGGTCAACAGTTCAAATCCACCAGCCGCTCCTCCAGAGAAAGATAAGGCTTTCTGATCCCATAAAGAGTTACAACCTTGGAAACCCTATACAGAGTTGACTTGAAGGTACACAGAAGTCTCTTTTATCATAATGGATTCAAGGATGGTTGAGTAAGTAGGTGGAACCTGAGCCCAGGTCTGGAATAGATAGAGCCAGATCTGTACTCCATGCAGCCCTCTGCACTGAAACCACCCCCGAGCCTGAAGTGGGGATTGATTCTCAGACCTAAGGATTCCTTTTTCCTATTGGCTGTCTTGGGGTCCCTGGAGTTTCAACATTCATCCTCACTGGGGAGGTATAGTCCAGACAAGACCTCATTTTGCTTTGCAAGAAGGAATCATTTATAATCAGGCAACAGTGACTCTCTAAAAGAGAAATCCGTGGAGACAAAGCAGGCCATGTGCCAGTGAGAAGGCCAGTTGCCAAGCCTAGTTGCCTGCTGTAATCCCATGGCTTGTGGGGAGGGCATCTTTGCAGTACCTAAGGGTAAGAGAAAGACAGGGACACTTATCAGCAGAAGCAGATACCCTCCCAGAGGCCTGACAGGTGTCCTTCTTGAGACAGAGTGCCTCCAGCACATAGTTAAACTGTATTGGAAGAAAGGAAGTGCAGGCAAGCAGAGACAGAAGGAAGGGAGTAGGCTTCAACAAGGAAAGGTGGTGTCCTGCCTCCCACCCCTTCCTCTCCATCACTACCTGCTCTCAAGCACAGCAAGAAGGAGCCCTGCCATGCAGTTCTATGGGGAGAGGAGAGATGAGAGGCAGAGAATGGACACATGTGAGCAGGACACAATCTGGTGGCATCCAGAGAAGGCTGGCATGAGAACAAGGGACAGAGACTCGGATGGAGCACAGGGCCTCTAAAAGCTGCTGGGGTTTCAGAAAGCATGTCAGTCCCACTATTTAGTTTTCTCCAGACTATACCACAGGCACCTGGGGGATTCTCCCATTGCTAGAAATCAGTGGCAATGCACAGTCTGTCCCCCCAGCCATCTGCCTCAGCCCAGCTGAAGCCCTCCTGCAATCACACTGGGTAGGGTCTGTGTAATAGCTAGAGAGAGGAGCCTGCTCTCCAGGGTGGGAAGGGAAAGAAGGGATGAGAGCATTTACAATTTCCAGATCCTAGAATGAAATCCCTAAGCATCAGGCTGATGTTGTGTCTGGCAGGTAAGAAAATCTGCAGGTGAGAAGTTACTAGGGCAGTTTAACAAATAAATTTGAACCATAAAAGAGAACTACATTCAAAACAGTCACTCCCCACTAAAGGTCTTCCTAAGAGAGCTTTGGATTCATGATGACACATCCAGGAGACAGACCAGCATCTCAGCCAGCAATGGCAGCAGCCTGGATTTTCAGGAGTTGGCACAGAAAGTTCAGTTCCAATAAGTGCACTGAAGAATTTGAAGCATAAGACGTTCCTTCCCCATCACTGTGAAAGGAAAATGACCTGGCTTTCGATTCTAGCTCCACCTCTTGCTAGCTGGGAGACATGGACTTGTTTCGTAAATCTGTGCTTGTTTTCTTTCTTTTCAAAATAGGGATAAGAATATGTACTTCATGGGTTTGGTAAGTAGAGTAAATGTGACTGTATCAATAGAGTCTGGTAAATAGTAGATACTCAGGGAATAGTCTCTTCCTCACTCCTCATGCTACCTAAGACATAGACTTCTTTTTTTTTTTTTTCCTTAAATGTTTTATTGTAAATTATGTGATAGTTTACATGGGAGAACATTAGTTTTACATTCATCCTATCGTATATCGTCTCATTGCCATGGTTACAATCCCCTCCATGCAATCCTTCCCCCCGTACCTCACAGGTCTTCAGCACACAGTTGCTCTCCCTCTCTGGATCTAAAGTCTCCAGCTGCTCCATAGCTCCACGTCATCATCTCTGGCTCCATTTCAAGCATCACTGCTTCTCTGGGTAGGGTCCCGCTCTCTGCTCTTCTCCCTTGATGGTCCTAGGGACCTCCGCTCCTAGACTGAAAAGTTAATCACTCCCCTCCTTGCTGTAAAATGTCTATCTTTACATTTCCAGTCCTCACAATCAGTCCTGATAACAATTATTCACTATTGTATCACAAGAGACCCGTCTGCATTTCATTGCATCAGCCCCGCCTAGACAGATTGAATACTACTCACGGGAGATTCTACCTTCCTCCAGGCCCTCTGGATCAAGGTTCCCCCTTGAAAGCTTGTAAGCCAGTCACTTCTTGCCTTTGTAGTCCCCCACCCCCCATTTTGGGTAGCCAATGTCCAAGTTGCCCATCCCTGTCTACTCTGTGTGTGGAGGGGGTGGGAATGATTCTTGCTGTAAGGACTTGTTCCCTCTTTTGAGCTACTGCTTCCATAGGTGTAGGTCAAGTTCATCAAATTGTATGAGAATACTTTTTTTTTTTTCCCCTCTTCTTTTTATTTCTGGTTGAGCTCTGATCATCCAGTCATTGAAGCCAGGACAAGTGGGTATTTTCTGCAAGTGTGGGTGTTCTTATGCATATGCCCTCTCTTCTTATCAGCTGTACGCTTCACTCTCCACTCTAGTCCTCTGTGGCTATGTCACTGACTCTGGGGCCAAGATTTCCCAGGTAAGACATAGACTTCTTGAACCAGAGTCATGGGACAGGATTGCTCAGGCTCTGTTTGAAAATCTTCAGTGCTGAAGAATTCCCTACCGAGCAAGGAGATCATTCCATTTGGACAGTTCTCTTGGTTAGAATGTTCTTTTTCTTATTATAAAGTCCATCAAAAGCAGCTTCCTGTAATGCCTCACTAGTCTTAATTCTTTCCCCAATCCCATAACAAACTAGACGTGAAGAGAAGTAGCTTCTCCTTCATCTTTAATAACAATTCCTATCAGCATTGGTACCTTGCACACTCATCCATCACTTCATCCCGTTCACTCACAAACTCATTCATTTAGCAGATAATTAAGCAGCTCCCCCAAGGTATTATGGTGGGACATACATACAAAAACTCTGAATTCATTCTGCGTCACAAATCCCCCCCTGGCTGATGTCTTAGAGGTAGCTTTGTAATGTTATTTTTTCCTCTAAAGAGAGTGTAGAAGTTTGGGAGGGGAAAAAAAAAAAAGAAGTAACTTTGGGAATGCACATGCCTCCTGGCCCAGAGAATCAGAAGATTGGTGGCAGAGGAAACATGGTGACTCTAATTTCCACTGGACTGCTAATCACAAGTTCTGCAGTTCAAACCCACCAGCTGCTCCTCGGAAACCCTGTACTGGGGCAATATGAGTTAGAACGGACTGGATGACAAGTTAACAAAAACAACAACATAGGACTTAAATCCACTGTACATGGTAGAAAACCGCTCTTTACTTTGAGATGAGCCAACTCAGTCTTATTTGCAAGGCTGTCCCCAAAGTCTCCATAGGAAGTATAATATCACCATAAAGAATCGTTATCTTCTCATGTGACTACAGCTCTCTCTTTAAAGAAATAGTCTGAGTTTGCAGTGAGCGTACCTCCTCCTCTCGCTCCCTCCTTTACCTGATATCATTTTGGTCCCGATAATTACATTAGGTATAGAAACTGACTTTATGGTGCTAATAATTATACATGCTTACAAAACAGATGGGCTTAGGGAGCTGGAGCAGGGAGCATTTATGGACTCGGAAATGAGACGTTTTGTTGGTAGGAAATGGATAGTTATTTCTAGGTTTTATTGCTCTGTTTTTGTAGGACTCTTCTTAAATCTTGTTGATAATACTTTGGCTGTATTGCCTTCTGTGCATTTTATAAGACTCTGCTCATCAGTCCTTGGTGTGCTGGGGAAATGACATGAACAGGAACAGGAGGGGAAAGCAGGAATACAGGAAACAGGCGGATGCTGCTTGGAAGAGGATATACCAGGGAGTTGAGAGATTCTTCTTACAATGGGAAACACTTGATAGAGGGGAGAATCCTAAACTGGGAATGAATATCCCATGGAACAGTCAACCAAAAGAAACCTAGAAATCATCTCGTTAAGCTGTTTAGGAGTCCTGGTGTGGTGCTGTAGGATAAGCATTGGATCACAAGGTTGGTTTGAACCACAAGGTTGGCAGTTCAGACTCACCAGCCATTCCTCAGAAACCCTATCCAAAAGGTCACTATGAGTTGGAATCGATTCCATGGCACTTAACAACAACAATAATAGTGTGAGAATATGCTAGAAATGCAAATTCTCAGGCTCCACACAGAAACTCTGGAAATTCTCCATTCATTCCAGATGATTCGAGTAATTGCTAAATTGTTGTTGTTGTTGTTGTTGTTGTTAGGTGCCATCAAGTCAGTACTGACTCATAGTGACCTGATGCACAACAGAACGAAACACTGCCCGATCCTGGGCCAACCTCACTACTGTTGCTACACTTAAGCTCATTGATGCTGCCACTTGGCCAATCAATCTCTTCAGGGGTCTCCCTCTTTTTCTCTGACTCTCCACCTTACCAAACATGATATCCTTCTTCAGTGACTGGTCCCTCCTGGCAATATATCTGAAGTATGAGAGACGAAGTCGGGCTATCCTGCCCTCCAAGTGGCACTGTGGCTGCACTTCTTCCAACACAGATCTGTTGGTTCTTTTGGCAGCCCATGGCACTTTCAATATTGTCCTCCAACACCATAACTTAAAAGCATCAATTCTTCTATGGTCTTCCTTATTCACTGTCCAACTTTCGCATGCGTGTGAGGTTACTGAAAATATCATGGCTTGAGTCAGGTACACCTTAGTCCTCAAGCTGACATCTTTGTGCTTCAACATTTTAAAGAGGCCTTGGGCAACAGATTTGCCTAAAGCAATATGTCATTTGATTTATTGACTGCTGCTTCCATGAGTGTTGATGGTTGATCCAAGAAAAATGAAGTCCTTGACAACTTTAATCTTTTCCCCATTGATAAGAATGTTGTTTATTGGTCCAGTGGTGAGGATTTTTGTTTTCTTTATATTATGATATAATTCATACTGAAGGTTGTGGTCTTTGTTCTTCATCAGTACGTATTTTAAGTCCTTTTCATTTTCAGCAAGCAAGGTTGTATCATCTGCATATTGCAGGTTGTTAATGAGCCTTCCTTCAATCCTGTTGCCATGTTTTTCTTCATATCATCCAGCTTCTCAGATTATTTGCTCAGCATACAGGTTGAATAAGTATGGTGAAAGAATATGTATGCATATGAGATTATTGAAAACGCCATGGCTTGTGTCAAGCACACCTTAGCGCTCAAACTGACTAAGTTTAAGAATCCCTTATTTGGTTCAATCATTTTGTACCATAAGTGATTTGCCCCATGTCATCTAGCCAGTTACTGAAAGCCAGGGATAATGCTTCCAATCCTCCACACAAGTTGTCTCCCTAACAGAGTTTGTTGAACCCCTAATTACTAGGCTCATGGTCTAGCTGTTGTACATTACATCACATGGGGATCTTGTTAAAATACAGATTCAGTTTCAGTTCTTTTGTATATAGCCCAAGATCGTGCATCTCCAACAAGCCCTTCACCACCGGACTGTCATTAGGTTGTACTCTGGTGATTTGTTTGTTGCTGTTATGCTGATCACTATTCTATCAGCTTTCAAGCACTAATAGGATCACCCATGGGGGACAGATTTCCACAGCACTCTCAGACTAAGACAGAGTAGGAAGAAAGACCTGAAAATCTACTTCTAAAAACCAACCAATGAAAACCCTCTGCTAAAATGCCAGTAATTACTCTAAATCAAAAATGGCATGATAAGAGGGCAGGGAAACTAGAGTACTTGAAATGGAACAAACAGAACATAAAAAAAGAGACTGGTGACTTATTATGAAAAATGTAACAAATGTCACTCATCAAATTGCATAGGAATTCCCGATTGTAAACTTTTACCAAAACTATAATAAAATATTATTTTAAAAAGAATAAAAACCCTATGGATTACAATAAAACATTATCCAATATAGGAGCTGGAAGATGGGCCTCCTAGACTGGCAGATACTCAAAATACACATTGGCAGCAACAAGGGACTCAAGCTCACCACTTAAAGATGCTGTCGGCCCCGGCAGCATTTTGTTCTCTTGTATTATCATGGGTTTCCATGAGTCAGAGCTGACTCAATGGTAGTTTAACAGCAAGCTCTTGAATGATGAATATTGCTGGTCCTGGGATGACACTATGGATTCAAGTTACTACCCCACGTCAACCTCATCTTCTCTAGCTGGGCAGTAAGAGCTATACTGGAGAGGCTATGGTCTCTAATGTCCCTTTTGTGAGATAGGTCTATGAAGGGGGGTCTTTGTCTTATGAGGGCCCTGAGTCCTGACCCAGTGCTCAGCCTGCCTCATTCTCTTTGAAGTTTCACGCTGTGAGCAAAATCCAATTGGTCCTTTGCCACCTCTGACCTTCAGACATCTCACCTCCCTAGATACTATCTTGAGCAAATCTGGCCCTCTCCTATTTTTTTTCCCCCAAAATTCTGCATAATACACAAATGAAAGAATCTATGAAATATGAACCATATTTCCCCTCCTTCCAAAGAATCCCTAGGGAAAGCTCCCAGAACCCTTTCTTGGTCTTGCTGCTTTATTCTTAAAGCCCTATGACCTCCACAAATCTTACTTATTCATTCAACAAGCACTTTTTGAGTATATCTTGTGTGCATGTACTAGGTATACATTAGCTAAATGGGCTTCCATTTTTTATTCCTTACCTTATTTTCCCCATCCTTTTTAACTTAAAGTGAGATGGGTTCAATGCTAAAACTCCACTAAAGACCGTTTATTGGGCGTATTTACTAAATTTCTTCTGATCTCATTTGACTTACCTCTTCTCCTACCCAGCCAGGTGGACTAGCTTCATCCTCTTAATTGAGAAGACCCCATGTCCAGCCCCCAAACACACCTATTCATCAGGCTCCAGCAGGTTGGGCTCTGTGTCTTTCATACCCCATTCCTCCCAGAATCTCATTCCTTCCCCACCGGGCCCTTCTTGCAGACAAACATTGATAATGAATAAATCTTTTTCAGGGAAGGGAGTGGGTTGGCATGTCCACAGGGAAGGCCCTGCAGACGCAGGCAGGATGGATGGTCGGTGGGAGCAGAGCCGTCGGCTCTAATTAACGTATTGTTCTCTGGGCTCCAGCAGGATTATGGATGAGCTCCACAAAGCGGCCCACTTAACCTGAGCATCCTGGTTCCAATCTATTACTTTTTCTACTGGCTTCAGCCTGCAGTATGGTCTGGTGTAGAAGGGCTGCGTGTGGGCTATAAGCCAAAAGGGCTTTGTTTGAGGACCTCTACAATGCACATATACGGCTTGCTTCTACTTGACAGTTTACCTGTTGGAGACTTGGGGTTTAGTCCCTTGATGGCAAACACAACCAGAAGGGCCACAAGACTCTCTGATTTGATGTCGCATCCATACAGCCTTGAAGATAAACACAAGGAGGTTATCAATATGCTGAGATGTACGGGCTGCTTCCTGAATGCGATCTGCAGAAAACAATCACAACTTTAATGATGGCCCCTAAACCAGACCTCTTATTGCAAAGTCAAGAGAAAGTCTTTATCAAGAGTTTACCAAGATGGTGATTGCATCTGTAAACACCTGTCTAAGGGCTGTTATGTCCAAGCATACAAATTCTATAAGACTCAGCTCTCTCACCTTCATGAAGCTCACTATCTACTGAGGAAGATGAGAAACATTCACAGATGGCAGTGACAACGGTACCTACGAGGTCGGCACTGGAAATGAGTACACAAGCAATGGGGCGAGAATAGAGATTAGAAGAAATAAGTAAGAGAGAGATCTTAGACGGAGCAAGAAAGAGATGAACAAGGAGGACAACCTGACAGAGAGGTTTCTGGGAGAAGAAAAGTGCCTCATGGCAGGAGTATTTGATGTGCTGAAGCAGAGTATCATGAAACGTGAGGATTATATTAACAATTTTGGACTTTATCTTAGTGAGGAGTTATGAAAGTTGTTAAGACTTTATCTTAGTGAAGAGTTATGAGAGTTGTTGCATATGAGAAAGGCATGATGATAATGTGTATGTGTGACTGAGACTATTACCTTGTCAGGGATGTGCAGGAAAGATTTGTAGAGTAGCTATGTGGAGTTGGGGAGACCATTAGGAGGCCCTTGGAACTGGGATGGAAGTGGTGGCTATCATCTTCAATTTGTAAAGGAGGGAGGTTGGTAGTATTAAACCCAAGACTTTACATGAGATGCCCATATGATACAACAAATTATGTTTGGATGTTGGTATGAATGTTTCTTGACTCCTAATCCAGGATGCTTTGCTCAAGATCATATAATCAAAACTCAATTCTCAAACCTTCTAGTATCTTCAGGTATATATAGTTATCCAATAAGATAAACTATGATTGTCTGTTGGTGGTGGTGTTTAGTACTGTGAAGTCAGTTTTGATTCACAGCAACCCTGTGTAGGGTTTTCCGAGGAGTGGCTGGCAGGTTTGAGCCACCAACTTTGTGGTTAGCACTTCAGTACTGATCCTGCAATGCCGTACCAGGACTCCATAGAGCAGATAGAAGCTCAATAAATCTGTAGGTATAGGCATTATAGGCATTATTATTATAAGCTTGTAAAAGTAAGGACTTCTGGACCTCGAACAAGGATCAGGAACAGCGCTCTGTTGACCAAGCTTCATACTTGATGAGGTAAAGCCACATGTTGAATGGGAGCAGCACAGGAGCTATATAATCAGAACACCTAGGTCTAAGATTTGATTGCATCGCTATTAGCTGTGTGGCTTAGTTACTTAGTGCTGCTCTAACACAAATGATACTAGTGGGGGACTTTAAAGAACAGGAATTTATTTTCTCACAGATCTGGAAGCTCAAAGTTCAAATCAGGGACTAGATCATGTTGATTCCATCCTCATCAATAGTCTTAGACTTTTAGCCTTGATTCTTGATGATCCTCACAACCTCTACTTTCATCCCCAGCATGGGCCTGTGTCTTTGTCTAATCAGCTCTTTTTATAGCTCAGAAGTGATTAGGTTTAGAACACACCATGCATTAGTATGACCTCATTAACATAACGAAAAACCATTATTTCCAAATAGGATGACATTCACAGAAATAAAGGATTTCAACACATATTTTTTGTATCCTATGGAATGTGAGCAGAGGAGATACATACCTTCTCCAGGCTTAGCCCATGAAAATGTCTCACCTCATACAATTCTCACTTATGCTCTCCATCTGCCAGACAAATCGAGACACTCCAAGTACCTAGAGGAAAGGAGAAGAGCAACAGAGCATCCCTGGTACCTTTCATCAAAGCAGGCATGCTTGAGAAACTTTTATAGAGATAACCTACTGAGATTTGGGGATTGTTTGTTACAGCAATTAACCTAACCTAGGTAACACTTGAAAAAGTTGTTTAACTTAATTGAGCTTCAAATACCTCACCTGAAGATGGATGTGCTAATACCTGTTCATTCATAGTACAAAGCGATTGTGAGGATATGTCGAACATAATGAAGGAGGAGATATTTTCACAAACAGCAAAAGATTCACTAATGTCAGGTATTATTATTTCTGGCACTCAGCAGTCTCCCCCTCATGCCATGGCTGGTGACAGCTCATCCTGAACTTCAGCCACTGGATAGATGTGAGTAAGAACACAGGAGGCAGCGTAGGATTCATTGGAGGATAGGCATCAGAATTCGGTATTTCCTACCAGTCTTTTCCAGAGGAAATACCAAATTACTTTACCTATATCCCCATTCCCTACTTATTATGGGCTGAATTGTGCTCCACACCTGCCGCCCCCGCCCCCCCAAAAAAAGTCAGGTTAAAGTCCTATCTCCTATACCTGTGAATATGACCATATTAGAGTCCTTGATAATGTCATTAGTTAATATGAGGCCATCCTCCAGTAGGGTGAATCCTAGTCCAGTATGTGTGATAGATATCCTTATAAAAGAGAAGAGACACAGAGAGACAGACAAAGAATGTGCAAGATACATCTACAAGCCAAGAGTTGCCAGTCATCACAAGAGGCAATGGGAGAGGCATGGAGAAGATTCTCTCTGAGTCCTCGAAGGAATCAACACAACTAAGACACTGATTTTGGACTGCTAGCCTCCAGAGCTGTGACAATACATTTCTATTCTGATAAGCCACCCATTGGCGGTATTTTCTTATGACACTGACTATCCCAGAATCACTGTCAGTTTGTTGTACTGTGGTGGTTTGCTGTGATGGTAGAAGCTATGCCATGGGTATTTAAAATACCTTCAGGGTCACCCATGATGGACAGGTATTAGCTGAGCTTTTAGACTCAGATAGACTAGGAAGAAGGAGAGATGGACAACTTCTGAATATTTAGTCACTGAAAATCTTATGAATAGCAGTAGAACACTGTCAGCATCAGAAGACTGAATATTGAAACATGATGACAAGCACCAGAATATTGTCCAATACAGTGCCAGAAGATGAGTCTTTCAGGTTGGAGACACGAAAACTATGACGGGGAAGAGCTGCCTTCTCAAAGAAGAGTTGACCATGAAGACAAAAATGGAGTAAAGCCTTCAAGACGTTCATTTGCTGATGGGGCACAACTCAAAATGAGGAGAATCAGCTGTAAACATCCATTAATAATCAGAATATGGAATGTATGTACAAAGTTTGAATCTAAGATAATTGGAAGTTGTCAAAAATGAAATGGAACGCATATATATCAATGATCCTAGGCATTAGTGAGCTGAAATGGACTGGTATTGGCCATTTTGAATGTGACAATCAGTATGTTGGGAATGGCAGATTAAAGAGGAATGATATCACATTCAATTTGTTTGCTAAGCAAATAAATCGACAAAATGGATTAAATGAAGACGAAGGTGGCATTAACAACCTGAGGTATGCAGATGATACAACCAAGCTTGTTGAAAGCAAAGAGGACTTAAAATACTTACTGATGATGATCAAAGATCACAGCCTTTGGGATGGGTTGTATGCATCTCAATGTAAAGAAAACAAAAATCCTCACCACTGGACCAATAAATAACATCAAGATAAATGGAGAAAAGATTGAAGTTGTCGAAGACTTCATTTTGCTCAGATCAACCATCAATGCTCATGAAAGCAGCGGTCAACAAATCAAATGATGTATTGCATTAGGCAAATCTGCTGCACAAGACCTCTTTAAAGTGCTTAAGGATGTCAGTTTGAGGACTAAGGTACATTTGACCCAAGCCATGGTATTTTCCATAGCCTCATATGCATGTGAAAGTTGGACAGTGAATAAAGAAGACTATAGGATAATTGATACATTTGAGTTACGGTGTTGGAGAAGAATATTAAAAGTACCATGGACAGCCAAGAGAAATCTGTGTTGTTAGAAGTACAGCCAGAATGGTCCTTAGAAGCCAGAACGGTGAGACTTCGTCTCTTATTCTTTGGACATATTATCAGGAAGGACCAGTCTTTGCAAGACATCATGCTTGGTTAAGTGAAGAATCAGTGCAAAAGAGGAAGACCCCCAATGAGATGGGTTGGAACAGTAGCCGCAGCAATGGAGCCAGGTGTAACAATGATTGTAACGTTGGTGCAGGACCTGACAGTGTTTTGTTCTGTTATATATAAGTTCACTGTGAGTCGGTGCCAACGCAACAGCACCTAACAACAGATACAACATCCCAGAACACATCCATACAGAGACCTACTAATTCTCCTGGGTGGACACAGAGCTGATGCTAGATTGGTCCTACTGAAGTCATCATACACACTATCTGGAGCGAACCAAGTACCATTCATTCATTTTTGCCACCAAGAAGCTCCAGAGATGCTGCCATCCCGTCTTGGATACATTCATTGCAAATATCAATAGGGCTACAGGTCATCAGGTACCCACCTCCTCAGGGCAGGAAGGAAAAGTTGTTAGTGGACACACTAGAAGAGGCACCAGAGCTTCTCTAATAGGAACCCATATAGAAGAAAGTGTCTGTGTGCCTGTGTGTGTGTGCATGAATACATCTGTATGGGTATTAGCATGTATGTGTCTATTGGTGTGAATGCATTTGAGATATGCACATAATTGTATGTGTGTCTGTGTTTGATGGGTATATATTTGTGTGCCGTGTGTGCATATCTGTGGATGCCTTGAAGGTGTTTACTCACGTGTGTCTGAGTGTGTGTTTCACATGTGTGTACCTCTGTGGATATGTTTGAGATGTATATACATACATGTGTGTTTGATGAGTGCAGGTATATGTATCTATGTGGCTATGTTGTATGTACACATGTATGCATGTATGTTTGTATTATTCTAAGAGTACATTGTGCATTGTTTACCTGTGTGTATGTGCTGGAGGTGCTTACGTATGTTTGTGTACATATTTGTGCATGTGTGCATACATGAAAGCATGCGTGTTCGTGTGTCTAGGGAGGGGAGGTGACCCAGGAGGAGACACAAAGGGTCATCTTTAAATAAGTCTTCCTCTGCCCTATCTGAGTCGGCAGTGAGTAGGGGTAGGTGAGGTCCGGCTTGACTGAAGTCATGGGGAATATCACTATTGTTATAAACATCCTGGGATTCCCTTTCTTCACTGCGAAATTTGAAAATGGGTGATCCCCCCCACCGCACCACACACCACACACACACACACACACACACACACACACTCCATGCTCTGAAGAAGGCAGAATAATTTGTTGATTCATCTGCTCTTTCATGCATTCACCAAATATTTGTTCTGCTCCTAACTGCACCAAAACCCTGGGCTGTGCTCTAGGCACCAGATGCCTGGGCCCCGTAGTCCATCCAGCTTTTCTTCTCCAGCCACCTCTTCAGGAAAAGAAGGAAAACTGGTTGATTGCACAGTAGGCAAGAGAATTTTCTGCAGAACAAAGGAGGGCTGGGAGGCCAGGTTTGTGAGGAGTGGGGCTGTCTACAGTCCCTGAACAGGGAGAGCTACTGGGGAGATGCTCAATTCTCAGCCCCGTGGGGGGCCGAGGGAGAAGCGGTTCCCAGCATGGCAGGGCAGAGGGTTAGGAAGGAGCCCCTGACACAAGGGGTTTGCACAGGCGCACAAATGAAAGAACATCAGAGGAGATGAAACCATACAAATTTCAGGTAATAGAAAGAGAGGAAAGAGATGTGCGTGTGGCCTGGGTCTCAGCTCAGAAAGGTTGATTCCAAGAAGACACTGCCCAACTTTATATTACTTTTAAGAAAGCCAGTGAGCTGAAAAATAACTCTCACCTTTTATATATATATTATTATTCGTTTCTTCAGAGTTTCTTCTTCACATTGTTTTGTGCATCTTGGTTGTTCATTTCTCAGAGGCCTGATTTCATTTGGAGATTTGGCCTGGAGCCTGGCGGGAGAGATGGTCCTTCTCCTGAGAATACACTTATTTCAAATGCTCAGTAGCCTCTCCCGCCTTTGCCCTCTCCACATGGGCAATGAAGTGGGGATGGGTGAGGCTGGACCCTGCCCCCCTAGCATCACAGAGGTATGTGTGTTGCATATGGTAAGTATGTGTGTATCCACATGGGGATGTGTGTTTGAGTGGACCTGGGGGTTTATGGGGAGTCCTGGTAAACAATATGTATGTGAGTTTGTGCACATATGTGCACATGTGAGTTTATGAGTATGAGGAGTACCACAAATGTGCATGTGTATATTTGTAAGGGCATTGTCAGTGTGCATGTGTGTGTTTGCTGAGGAGTACTGCAAGCATGCAAGGATCCCTAGTGGCACAGTGGTTGGAGTACTCAGCTGCTAACCGGAAGGTTTAGGTGAGAATCCCTCTAACCATTGTTCTGTAGAAAGGAGACATAGCAGCTTGCTTTCTGTAAAGATTCCTACTGCCTGTGGATCTTATAGTGACTGTAAATCTTTACAAAAGCAGACAGCCTTATTTCTCTTCCACAGAAAGGGTGGTAGGTCTGAACCACCAACCTTATAGTTAACAACAGTCCAATGCCTACTCCATAGTGTCACCCGGACTCCTTTCAGTAAAGATTGTTGTTGCTGTGTTCCATTGAGTGGATTCGGACTCATAGCAACCCTGTATAGGGTTTCCAAGGAGCAGCTGGAGGCTTTGGAATGCTGACCTTGTGGTTACCAGTCCAGTGCTTATTCTATAGCACTACATCAGGACCCTCCACAAAAAATCCTGTTGTTGTTGTTAAATGTCATTGGATCAGTTCTGACTCCTAGTGACCTGGGACTCAGACCGACCTGAGGTTAAGTGCTTATCCTCAGAAATCCTATAAGGGCAGTTTTACCCCGACTCCACGGAACATAACAACAACAACAACAACATAGGGTCACTGGGAGTCGGAATTGATTTGATGGCAATGCCTTTGGTTGTTTTGTTTTTATGTGTAAGCGTGTGTGTGTGTATGTGTGTGTGTAAGGGTGAATCCCGAGGGTTCCGTGAGTGTACATGGGG
>NW_006408526.1:27990469-28041765 GCF_000296735.1 Chrysochloris asiatica
TTATGCATGGGTATATGTATCTGAGTGAATGTGTGGACCCAGCAGCCCTAGGTGGGAAGGATCAGATGAAGCTGGGCTTTTCTGTTTCACTTGAGTCTACAGTGGCAGTAACTGGTTCCTTCACCTTTCTCCTAGCTTGGCGAGGCGCAGATGTTGTTTGAACCAGGGAAAATGTCAGCCCCCAGGAGGAGCCCAGCTCTAACTTAGAGTGAGCCCCTAGGAAGCATGGCAGTGTATTCTGGGTATTGTACTTTGGATCCATTTGCATTTGCTCTTTCCAATAACTAAGGACTAGTGGGTGGGTGTGAAAGACGGGGGACTCTTCCTCAGAGCCTGCTTCCCTCCCAACTTCCCCAGCTCCTGGTGAGACTAGTACCAAAGGAAGCACAGAGAAGCAATGAAAAAAAGCTCTAGTCTATCTCATGACTTTCTCATGTCATCCCCCACACCCACACCCACCCCATGGCAACCTAGGAAATTCTTCCCAGCAAGAAGAGCCATCTACTGGGTGTCAGATAGGGAGACGGCACAGTGGACTCTGGGTTTACCAGCAATACTGTGCCTTAGGTCAGACACATCTGGAGACAGCCTCCCCCAGGGCTGTGCTCTACAGGGTCATGGTAGTATGTGAGCTTTGTTGGAGCCAGCACAGCTGAGGACACATGTGCCTGCACCAAGCCTTGGAGGAAGGGGTCCTGGGTGATGGCTACCCTTCCCCAGGGAGATCCTGAGGGGCTATATAGTACCTGCAGGGCCCTTCAACCTTAGGGTCATAGGCCCAACCTAAGATGAGGAAACTTAGGCTCAGAGAGGCTAAGTTACTCATCCAGGGCAAAACAGCCAGTACCCAGGAGAGCCAAGTTGAAACTTTTCCTGGATCTGTGTCTCACCCTTAAGAACAGAGAGCAGAAAGAAGAAATAGTTTATGTTCAGATGCTACTAGGTCACAGAAGGCTCAGACCTGGCCCCCAGGAACCCCAGGGACCTTGGAATGACTGGTATCCAGGCCTCAGAAGGGCCCCTGGGGCTGCCTTCCAGTGTAATACTGGATTGTTGGTATCCATCTATATTCTACAAGAGTGAAGGGATGCCGCGGGGTGCAATCTGCGTGACCAGATTCTAGTCACTGAAACTCTTCTCTGTCTGCAAAATGATGATGCGGGTGGATGCCTAACTACAGGGTTGGTGTGAAGTTTGAATGTGCTGTTAGGTGTGGAAGTACCTTATATGTGGCCTGGCATGTGGCAGTGTTTAGACTGGGTTCATTACTTTCTGCTTCAATGAGCCAGGGTGACTTGAAGACTATTCCACGTGCTTAAAGTTGAGCTCAGTTATAGGTCACCTCTCTCTGCCCCTGCAAACACCTCCCCAGGCCCCCCACCCACCCACCTACCCACCATGCTGAAGGAAGCTAGAGCATGGCAGTCATGGAGATGGGCTCTTTGGAGATCTCCTGAGCTCTCTTCTGCTCTATGTTCATTCAATCTAGTTACAGAGCTGGTCACTAGCAGCTCCGTCTTTCGTCTTTGTTCAGGACCAGAAGAAATTATCAGCAACAACAGGAGGTACCTGACTTTCTTAGAGAAGGCCTTTTACAAAACACAGCTTAGGAACCCTTAATCTTTGGATTCCATTGACCAGACAACAGTTTTCCTTTTGGCACAAAGAAATCCCCAGTGTTTATGGATAATAATAACTGGCATTTTTAAGCTCTGAACAGTCTGGGTGGTACAAATAGTTAAGATATTCAGTTGTTAACTGAAAGGTTGGAGGTTTGAGTCCATGTTGAGGTCCCTCAGAAAAAAGACTGGTTACCAACTTTAAAAAAAAAAGGCACCCATTGAAAACCCCGTGGATACACCCTTGAGTCAGGAATTGACTAAATTACAATGGATATTTTTTCTTTTCTTTTCTTTTACAGTTGAAAAGCATCTTTACACTGTTACTGTTGTTGTTAAGTGCCATCGAGTCGGTTCCAACTCATAGCAACTCTGTATAGGGTTTCTGAGGAGTCACTAGTGGATTGAACCACTGACCTTGCAGTTGAAACCAACCTTGTGGTCCAGTGCATTATCCTACAGGACTTCACTTTGTACTGTAGTGTGATGACTAAGACTGTGGATTTGGGCAGCCAAGAGAAAGCCTGGAGTAGTATGTGCTATGGATGTTGGCCTGGACCCCCATATGTAAAATGAGTGCAGTAATATTGACCTCAAGGGAAGTTATAGAATTAAACAGAGATTTAATATATGGATTCATGTGGATCAGAAAGCAGGATCAAGGTATGACCTTGATCAAGTTATTTAAACTCTCTGTGCCTTACTTTCCTCATCCGTAAAATGAGGCTAGTAATAGTACCTATTTCATAAGATTGTTGTTGTTGTTGTTAAGTGCCATCAAGTCGATTCTGACCCATAGTGACCCTGTATAGGGTTTCTGAGGAGCAGCTGGTAAGCTTGAACCACCAACCTTGCAGTTCAAACGACTTTAAATGGGGATTGATGGAGAATTGAATGAGTTAATCAGTATAAAACATTTAGAACAGAGTTGATATGTAATAAGTGTTCAATGATAATTATAATCCTTATTAGGATTATTTTTGTCTCAGAACTACCTTTTGAGATAAGGGCTTCCTTAGTCTATTTCATAGATGAAGAAAATGAGGTTAGAGGAGCTAATTTCCTTGCCCAAGACTTGAACTCCAGACTCTCAAGCTAAATGAGCTTCCTTTGTACTTCCCTGCCCCCAGCAACTTCAGCTGGTTTTCCTTCCTGGGGAGACTTTCCCAGAGGTTTCTGTCCTGTCCTCCTGCCTCTTGGCAGAGCCCCACTGCCATCCTGTGGCCCAGGGCTGGGTAACTATATCTGGTAGTTCTTGGCTTTCCCTCAGGGAGTCAGGGACACCTGTGTTCTTCTCAGACAAGGGGAGAAGTCTGAGAAGAAAGAGGCCAACAGACTGTTCTTGATCATTCTTGGGTTTTCCAGAAATTTTGGTATCAGCATTCCTTCTTTGAACCGCTACTTGGGGTCTATGTGCATGTGCATGGGGGTAGCAGAGTATGTGGAGGGGGGGGCTCATCTTCACAAACCATTCCCAGAAGCTTAATTGCATCCAGAGTTACAATGACATGGCACCTTTCAAAGGTGCTTCCTGACAAGGCTTGGGGACCCTTCCCTAACTGTCTTTGTGCGCCACACCCCTACAACACAACACACACACACACACACACAGAGGAAATGATCAAGCGCAAAGAATCCTCGTGTGCTACTTTATATGGCAAATAATTGAACCATACCCTTGTGGTCTCAGTGAGGAGTTTCATCCATATTCATGGCTTGCGTTTCCTGTGGAAACAAACACACCAGACATTCCAGCACAACGAGGGAGCAAGAAATCTTAAGCACTGATTCAACGTTACTCCAGTCCCCATCCCTGGCTCTGGGGACAGTAGATTTAGATAGTGTCTAACCAGCCAGGAGGCAGCATATTTGTGATGGAGACTTGTCCTTCCTTTTTTGTGCCCGCTCTCTCTTTCTTTGTTTCCTTCCTCTCATCTCTTTCCTAGTTCCCTGGTCTCCTTCTCCTACCCCATCACCTTTCCTGCCATCCTCCCACCCCTAGACTGCCTCCTGCTGCATTTCTCCTCCTCTTCCCTCCCCTGCACATTTCCCTGCCTTCAAGGCCTCCTTCCCGAAAACTGTGAAAGTTGAATGTGTGAGTCTCACTTTTCTCCTCTGGTTATTATGGGGGGGGGGGAGGGGGGCGGCCTGATTGGGGTGCGGGGAAGCTGGCTTGGAGAGCGTATCCTATGAATACCAAGCATGTTAATAGGTTAAAGTAAATCTAAAGTAACATTTGAAAGCAGAGAGATGAAAGCAGATCACAGGCCAAAGATCAAACAATCTAGAGCCACTTCTAAGCCTTTTACAGCTGGAGATTATTAGCATTTGAAAGTGAAGAGCATTAGAGGAGAGAGGGGGAAAAAAGTTGGAAGGAATTCTTGTTGTGGAGATAAAACCGGAAATAAATGACAGTGGAGAGGGAGAAGTAGAAAAAGGCTGCTTTGTTTTAAAAACCATATTAAGACAGGAAGGGTGGGGGCAGGAGGGGCGGATACCTTTCTGTATATTTTTAGCTCATCAGCCAAGACTGGGCTCACTGTGGAGGTTGCCAGGCCTCCCTAGACTTGGCCTGCCCCCTCACTTCTCAGGTTGTTTCCAGTCCTCCCAGGTGACACTCCTCGCCCTGCTCTGGGAGGGGCCTATGGTGGCAGGGGGATAGTGGAGCAGACACTGGGACTGTAATCAGGACCCCCGGCCTCTTTGGAGGTCTCTCTGTAATCCTAGGATGTGTAAGTTGGCAGAACTGGAACCAAGAGATTATTCACCCACAGGTCGATCATTCCTTTTTTTCTCTGCAGTTGCAAAAGTGATCTCCACCATCACCACCACAGTGGATAACCCCAAATCAATCTAATCTACTTACTTTTCAGAGAAGACTGAGACCACCAGCACTTGGTACAGTGCCAGGTCTAAAGCAGATACTTTATAAATATTTGTTCAATAAGAGAATATGTAAATACTTCTACCCCCATTTTTATGCCCTGAGTAGTCTGGGTGGTTCAAATGGTTAATACATTCAGCTGTGAACTGAAAGGTTGGAGGTTTGAGTCCACTCTGAGGAACCTCAGAAGAAAGGTCTGGCTACCAACTTCCAAAAAAAACAAAAACAAAACAATCAGCTATTGAAAATCCTATGGACACACATAGGGTCACCTTGAGTCAGAATTGACTATATGACAATGGAATTTTTTTTACAGTAGAAAGGCATCTTTGCACTGTTAAGTGCTGTCAAGTTGGTTCTGACTCATAACAACCCTATATAGTGTTTCTGAGGAGTGGCTGGTGGGTTTGAACCTGGTGTGTGTTAGACACTCTACTGGATGCTGAGGAAAATGTGTGGGGCCCTTCTGATCTGGTGAAGAATATAGATATTAAATAAACAGACTTCAAGTTACACAGGATGAATTGATTCAGTAATGTATCGCTGCTCCCTCCTAAAATTACATTAAAGTGTGATTCAAGTCACTACAAACACACTAGAAAAAAAGGAGTCCTTGAGGGTACAGACAGTTTGCTAACTGAATTTGTTAACTGAAAGGTTGGAGGTTCGAGTCCACCCAGAAGTACCTCAGAAGAAAGATCTGGCAATCTACATCTGAAAAATCATCCATTGAAAACTCTCAGGAGCAGTTTTTCTCTGATCCACAAGGGGTTGCCATGTGTCAGAATCAATTTGGTGGCAATTGGTGGTGGCGATAGAAAAGAAAGAAATTGGGAGATAAGACAATAGCAGAGGAGAAATGTGATCAAAAAATTCGGAAGATGGAAGAATTGCAACTGACTTAACAGAATAGAAGAAGCTGAAATTCCTATCTACAGCAGGAGATAATCCTGGAGAAATAAGGAATGCCACCCTGTGCATTCCTGGGAGACTGGAGGAAGCAGGAGCATCAGGTATGGTAAAGGCTAGGTTCCCTAACCTAGCTTGGGCCTTCAGACAACTGTCCTTCTCCCCCTGGGGAGGACAGGAAAGGGATCTACTCTCTGGAGCAATGAAACCAAAGAAGGCTGGACTTAGGGACACCAGGTCTAAGTGGGTAAATCATCATAAGAAATTTAGGTTAAATTCTGCATAATGAACAGGCAGACCCTCCATACCCCTCTCTCCTGAGCTTATATAAATCATATTAGCCAGAAACTCTCAACCCTGGCCTAGACTGGAGGCAAGAGAATACTCTTTAAAAACTGAACTCCCCAGGGGCAGGGGTAGAGAGGCAACAAATACTGATATTGGGGTGTCCTCCAAAGTCACCTCCCAGTCAGTTCCCCCTACAGTAAAACCCACCAGTCAATAGGACCCACTCATGCCTTCAGAGCTGCCCATCAGTTTTATAAATGATTCACATTGTTAAGTATGAATGGACAATAAGGACCGCGGGTTATTATTGAATGTCTTCAACACGAGGACTGGAATAAGTATATTGTTGTTGTTGTAATGTACCGTGGAGTCGGTTCCGACTCATAGCGACCCTATACAGGGTTTCCGAGGCTGTAAATCTTTACGGGAGCAGAACGCCTCATCTTTCTCCCACGGAGCAGCTGGTAGTTTCGAACTGCTGACCTTGCTGTTAGCAGCCTGATTCGTAACCACTACGCTACCAGAGCTCCTTTGGAATAAGTATATAGAAAAAGAAAAAAAGAACTTAGAAGAAACAGAGAAAAGTACAGTAAAAGAAAACTTTAAATATAAATACATGCATGTGGGACTATAATTAATATTCTAAGAGATAAAAGCAAGAAGTTTTTACCTGAAACAAAAGCAAGATGAATATATATATACAGGAGTAAGTCAAAAAGTATTGCTGCTACTGAAGTTCCAATTCATACATGCACAATTTTATCTCTGCAATCAGTGGGTGGCTGTAGACATGATTTACCAATACGATTTTACCAGCGATCAAGACCCAATGAAAATAGTAGTTTCTGAGAGGATCTGCTGGGCCACTTAAATTCAAAGCAGAGAGGTCAGCTCAGAAGATGTTGGCTTTGAGGAATTAAAAAAGAGCAATCTTGATGGATTTTTCTCAAAGAACACAGAATGATCATGAGGACTTATTAGGAAGATGTTTTCAGAAAATTGAAAACTACATTGGTGAGGAAAGGACTTGGAAAGGTAGCAAGCTCCTATAGGAAATTTCATTGACAAAATTTACCCTATCCACCCTACAGACTTATTCTTGTTTCCAAAACTCAAACAGCATCAAAAAGGAACAGGATTTGAGCCCCCTGAGGATGCCCAAACTACAATTTGGCATGGTATAAATCGAAGGGCATATAATTCTTCAAAGAAGAGTTAGCGAGATGGAAACATCACTTTCAGAAGTGTATAGACCTAGATGGAGGATGTGTTGAAAAAACTACAGCTTCACATTTTGATATTTTGGTTTAATAAAGTTTCCTATGAATTTGCAGCAGTAGTTTTTTTAACTTAAACACATATGTCCACACAGGGATGAGCATAGCATCCCTTCATATATCTTATGGTATATGAAAAAATACCTTATAGCAGTGCATATATATTGTGGTCCTATAAGGTATTTTTTCCCAGCAACCAGAAGGTTTTACTGGGGACACTGGACATGCAGAGCTGGGCAGCCATTCAGGAAGGTGGGCAGGGAGGAGCTCTTCTCTCTCCTGAGCCTTAATGTAGGCTGCTGTCCCTCAGTGGCCTCCCTCCAGGCCTGCTGCCTTCCCTCCTACTCCCAATAGTAAATCCTTTGATGCCTGATGAGCTACACTGCAGGTGAAGGGCTGCTCATCCACGTGGGTGCCCAGGTGCTGGAAGAAGTGGGCGTAGCTGCAGAAGGCTTTGTTGCGCTGGTAACGCTCACAGGGCTTCTTGCCAGGTTGGACTCACCAGTGTTTCAGCATAAGGGAGGTGTACCTGGAGCTCCTAGGATGGTCTCTCAGTGGGGTGGCTTTCCACACCCTGCACAGCCCTGCGGGTCCCTGAAGCCCACACACAGTTAGTCCAAAGCCCTCACTGATTACCAGGGCTCCAAACAACAGAAGTATCATATGCCAAGAGTTTCTGCATGCAGGATCCAACTCCTGGTGTCTGGCCCCACAGGCCCTCCAAACTGGCACTGATCCAAAGTAGACGCCACACTTGGGTCTCCTGGGGAGGACCTTCAGAAGCTCTTCAGAACCTTCTGTGTTCCCACCCACCTGAGCGAGCTTCAGGGGAGACAGCGGCACCTTCTAGGGCAGGAGGTGTTTCTCTCAACTTCCTGGACTTCATGGGGATCCAGGTCAGGCAGCCCTTCCTCTGGTTGTGGCTGGAGAGCACCTCAGGGCTGTGGGGCAGGGTGGTGGGGGCTGAGGAAGTGGGGGATGTCATGTGGATGATCACAGAAGAGAAGCAGAGCCTGGTGGTGATAGGGATGACAGTGATGGTCTCCAGGTCCATGGTGATGGGAAACTGACAGGGGCCAGGGGAGGAGGGGATTCCTGATTATCCCCTAGGCTGCCATTCTCCCCAAGGCCTCCTGAAGATGTGGAAACCTGGGACCCTTGTCCTTGCTGTCTGAGCTGATGTGGGCATCTCAGGGTGAAAGCCCTCTTTCAATGTCTCTTCTCAGCCGAGAGTGCTGTGCCCAAGGAGAAAGATGCGATCAGAGAGCAGCAGCTGCCCTAGCTCAGACTCCAACAAGTCAGATGTAATGTGATTTGGACTTCGTGTGAACAGTTGTACAGTATCCAAATCACACAACATCCTATTTCACAGAATGTCTCAGAGTCCTGGTGTGGCGCTGTGGGTTAATGCACCAGACCGCAAAGCCATTTGAACTGCAAGGTCAGTGGTTCAAGCTTACCGGCTGCTCCTTAGAAACCCTATACAGGGTTGCTATGGGTTGGAATCAACTCGATGGCACTTAAAAACACCAACAATATCACGGGCAATAAGTGAGTTACAGCTGGAGCTGTGTATGTAGATGTGTGTATGTTGTTGTTTCTTGTTAAGTACCACCGGCTCAGTTCCAACTCTTAGCAATCCTGTATAGGAGTCCTAAGGAGTGGCTGGTGGGTTTGAACCACCGACCTTGCAGTTAGTAGTCCAGTGCTTATCTTACAGCACCACACCAAGGCCCCATATAAAAGTGAGATCCACATCCAGTCATGGGGATGGCACAAGATTGACAGCATTTTGATGGATCACCATGAGCTTGGGGGGGGCCGGGAGGGATTCAATAGACGCTGTTGTGAGCTGTTGCTAGCTTCCATTGAGTCACACCCCACAACTCATTGTGATCCATGTACAATAGATCAAAATGCTGCCCAATCTTGTGCCATCCCTATGACTGGATGTGGATCTGACCATTATAATCTTGTGGTTTTCACTGACTGACTTTCACAAGTACATCACTAGCCTTTTTTTCTTAGTCTGTCTTAGTCTGCAGGTTCCCCTAAAACCACTTTCAGCATCATGGGAGCCCATGCATGAGTTGCCTTGACCAGGAATTAATTGAATATGGGTTGCCTGCTTGGAAGGCAAGAAATCTACCACTGAACCACCACTGCCCCATATATATTACATATTATATGGCTGATGGCTATGTGCGGTGGAATCGGTTCCAACTCACAGCGACCCTGTATAGGATTTCTGAGGATGTAAATCTTTACGAAAGCAGAAAACCTCTTCTTTCTCCCATGGAACAGCTGGTCATTTCGAACTGCTGACCTTGCAGTTCGCAGCCCAATTCATAACCACTACACTACCAGAGCTCTTTACATGTTATATATACATAGACATTTGCTGGAGTCCTGGTATAGCACTGCATGTTAATGCGCTGGACTGCAAGGTTGGTTTGAACCCCAAAGTTGGCAGTTCAGGCTCATCAGCTGCTCCTGAGAAACACTATATGGAGTCACTATAACTCGGAACCAACTCAACAGCACTTAACAACAACATGCTTTTGTTAAGTTAAATGCCTTGGAGTGCATTCTGACTCACAGCAACCCTGTATAGGATTCCCAAGGAGTGACTGATGAGTTTAAACTGCCAACCTTGTGGTTTACAGTCCAGTGCTGATCCTACAGTGCCCCCCAACACACATATATATGTATACGCACACACATATACACCCACCTATGAAATCAGAGCAAAAGAAAGAACTCTAGGATATTAAAAATATGACACAAAAAATTCAAAATTCAATGGCAAATTTGCTAGGTAAAATATAGGAAATTTCCCCAAAAGGGGAACAGAAAGAGTGATAATAAGAGAAAGGCAGGTACTGGGCGGGAAAACAAGAACATTAAAGGATCAGTTAGAAGGTCCAACATTTAACCAACATTTGGGGAATCCTGGAAAGGTTCTGAGAAATTGAAGAATGTAATTATCAATAAAATAATACAAGAACATGGTCCAGAACTGAAATATGCAAGCCTCCAGATCAAAAGGACCTACTAGATGTCCAAGGCATATGGTCATGACATTTCAGATGCAAGAAGCCCTAAAAGCTTCCAGAAAGGGAGTAGGAAGTCTCCAGGGGGGGGGGGGAATTAAAAAGCAAGTTAAAGATTATTGATACACTTGTTCAAATGGCAAATAATATTGATGGAGATTTTTTTTTTTTCTATTGAATCGTTTAGAAAAAAAGTATGAGAAGTACATAGAAAAGAAAGCAAACCCAAATGAAGGAAGGCATGAAGTTGTACAAGAAAAGAAGTATAATCATTGGTTAATACTGTCTCCAGAGTCAACAGTTTTTACTTATTGTTTTGTTCAAAAAAAGAATATTGATTTAATTTTTAAAAGCATGGTATAACTATATTGTGGGAAGGCAAAGCTGTGAGCTAAGACTTGTGACATAATGGGAAGTAGGTAGATAAGAAATAAAATTGTTCCATAAAAAAATGTTTAAAAGAGAAAATGACTGCCTTTAGTCCAGGGAATTTATTTGAGAAAGGGCAGAAGGGGACTCTCTGGGATAATGGTTAAGTTCTGATTTTTGATACATTTTTCAGAACTTATGAATTCATACTTTTAAGATCTCAACATTCCACTGTATGTAAAATTTACCTCAAAGAGGGAAAAATCCCCCACAAATAAACATTTAATGTTAATGGTGCCAATGATACACACCGAGTCCCTGGGTGGTACAAATGATTAACATGCTCAACTGCTAACAAAAAGTAGGAGGCTCGAGTCATCCAGAGAAACCTCAGAAGAAAGGCCTGGCAATCTACTTTGGAAAGATTGGTCATTAAAATCCTTTGAAGCAGCAGTCAAGAAATTAAATGACGTATTGCATTAGGCAAATCTGTTGAAGAGCAAAGATGTCAGCTTGAAGACTAAGGTGCACCTGACCCAAGCCAAGGTATTTTCAATAACCTCATATGCATGTGAAAGCTGGACAGTGAATGAGGAAGACTGTAGAAGAATTGATGCCTTTGAGTTATGGTGTTGGAGGAGAATATTGAATGTGCCATGGGCTGCCAAAAGAACCAATAGATCGTTTTTGGAAGAAGTGCAGCCAGGGTACTCCTTGGAGGCCAAGATGGCCAAACTTCATCTCTCATACTTCAGACATATTGTCAGGAGGGACAAGTCGCTGGAGAAGGATATCATGTTTGGTAAGGGGGAGGGTCAGAGGAAAAGAGAAAGACCCCCAGAGAGATGGATTGGCCAAGTGGCAGCATCAATGGGTTCAAGCATGGCAACAATTGTGAGGTTGGCCCAGAATCGGGCAGTGTTTCATTCTGTTGTGCATATAAGGTTGCTATGAGTTGGTACTGACTCTATGACAACAACAAAATCTTTTGAAGCACAGTTCTCTGCATCACTGTGAGAGGCAGTTGCCCCCAGGAAAACTGGTTATCATATAAAAGATAAGAATGAGATGTTATACTAAGGGAAGGGAAGTGGGGTGCTGTTCAACAAAGTGGCTTAGGGGAAGGCCTCTCTGAGGTTGAGCCCTGAAGAATGGGAACATGGGATTCCAGACAAAAAGAACAAATAGAAACACTAAAGGTCAGAATTTAAAGAAGGCCAATGGGCTGTGGCGAAGCAATAAGAAGGAGGAGGAATCAGAGGAGGTCAAGAAGGGTGGGGAGGGCAGGGAAAGTAGGAGGGGGCCGCAGTTGGAGAATAAGAAACCCTTAAAGTCTCTAAGTAAGGAACTCTGGTAGCATAGTGGCTATGAATCAGGCTGCAAACCACAAGGTCAGCAGTTCAAAACCACCAACTGTTCTGCAGGAGAAAGATGAGGCTTTCTGCCCCCCTAAAGATTTACAGCCTCGGAAACCTTGTACAGGGTCACTATGAGTCGTAACCGACTCCATGGCACATAACCAACCAACCAAAGTCTCTAGGTAAAGGACCCTGGATGACCAGCAGGACCCAAGGTAAGAGAGCCTTCATATATCATCTACACATTTGTAATTGTTCTCTTGTCTTCCATCAGTTTTGCTGAAGTCTGGCCTATAGAAATCAGGGAAATGTTTTTCAGGCCTGTATCTATATGTTTCAGTTGTAAAAAGTTGAAAAGGGGGCATCAAGACCTTGGCAGTGGTATTTGAGACAAGTAGATTCCCAGGGGGAGGTTACATTATCTGCCCCCAGCCTACCAGTCACACTAGCTCCACCCTAGTCTCCGGTTGCCCCTGTTTAACCTTGAAGCCCCTGAGGTTTGTCTGTAACAAGGGTGACTGTGTCCTCACACATCTGCACACATGGTGCACAGACACATCTGGAAACACAACAAAGGTCCTTTAGCCCAGCAGCACTCCGCAGGCTCCCTCTCTCATCCTTGATAGGAGGGTGCTGGGCATCCTAGCTCAGAGGGTAAGGGAATTATGGGAGCGAAGCATGGGGGAGATGGACGGATTAGGCAGAGTCTTTTTGGAAGAGCAGAATCTTACAGTTAGAAAAATGGAGGGAATTAGGACATCCTGAGTGCTCCTAGGACCAGCCAAAGCGAGAACAAATGAGGAGGTCGTTTGTCACCTAGAGAAGGGGCTTACAAGGGCCTGCGGAGGGACAGGAGGCACTGAGAGAGCTTTCTAGTGCTAGAGCTCAGGCAGCCTGCAATGCCCAGGATGTGGGGAGCCTGGCATAAGAGACAGCCATGCATCTCTGGTTGGCAGGTGCCCACCCTGGTGACAGTGAATGGCACCAAGCAGGGATGCCCAGGGCTCTGGCTTAGAGCCGGCAGCTGCCACTGAGGTGGAGGCTTTTATGCTAATGCCGCTTGTCAAGCCATCAGCGCTCCAGGCAGGCAGCTGGACCTGACAGGGAAGCAGCTGGCTCCCCTGGGCTTTTGCTTCCCCAGAGCCTTTCTCAGGTTCTCTGAGATGTCCAGTGAGTTTACTCTCCAGGAGAGACGGGGGTAGGGGGCCACTGGTAGAAGGCATAGGGGCTGCAAGGAGAGGAAGGGACCACTGACCTATACAGTGCATCCAAGAGAAAATCCCAGCGTCCTCTAAAAATCCACTCATTTCAGAGTAGGTCTCAAAGCTTGGTGCAATTCAGTTTTACAGGTGGGAAGAGAACAGAATTCATTCTAAAATATCAGAAAGTGGGGAACATTTAGTTCACTCCTGGGGGTATCTGAAACAACACATGGTAAAGGAAGAGTACAGGGCGTGAGAAGTAAAGACCTGTGTTCTAATCCTAGCTCAGTCAGTTTTGCTGTGACTTTGGGTAAATCACTTTCCCTTTCTCAACTTCAATTTCCTCCTCTGTGAAAAGATTGTGGGTAATCATCTTTGAGAGTTATTCATTTATTTATCATATTCTCAAAGACTACTTCTCATGTGCCAGGCATTGATGTTAAATGATGGAAGACAGAGTGTTATTCTAGAAGGGAGGATGAGTTATTCTCCAGATCTAATAGTCCAAGACTTGGGTGAAAGATACTTTGGTAAAGGTTATCTAAAAGGTGCACCTCACAGAAAATGAGCCTTGAATTAATGGAAGCCATGAGCCCCACCCCAATGTTTATAAGTCACCTCAGGTACACCCTGTGGTCAAGAATGGAACTGTGTGGACAAGTGTGGATAAGTGTCTGAGCTCCATGAAATTCCTGAAAATCACTTTCAAAGTTGAATGGCAGGCAGAATCTGTGAGGTTACCTGCTTTCTGTCTTTGTCCACAGTATCTTGGGGCATTGGGGAACTGAACCCATTTCTAGTTCCAAACTCTGTTCCTCAGGAACTTTGTGACCTCAGGCAACCGGGACCCTCGCCCTTCTCTGAGTTGGTAAAATATGACCCATCCATCTTTAAAATCTGCTGATTCCTAAAGCAGAGTCCACTGCTGACCCTTTCTAGAGAGTGGCCCTACCCTGAGGTCACCTGTCTCTTAAGAATGGAGCTCTCAGGTGGGGCCCTCTAGGATGGTTGATGGGTACAAATGTCTGCTTACTCAGCACCCACCCAGCCCTCTACCAGTATTCCCTTGGATGTGTGAGGAAGTTTCCTGTAATTGGTTTATGGACGATTCACTCAGCATTGTGTCTGGCCATAAAATATACTCACTTAATGGTCTCCAAGGAACTGTGAAGCCTTTCAGGCTATAACTCCAAGCCCCCAGCCCCTCCTGCCTGGCCTGACACCTTGTTTGGTGAATCTGATTTCATTTTGATCTTAAATCTACCCTAAATGCCTCTGAGCAATGGCCACACAGAGGGGGTGAGAACGGGGGAGAAGAGAATGGCTGCTGAGAATTATGACCCTGATCCACTGGAAAGCACTGACTGTGCAGCACAGCCTCTTGTAAATCACGCCACAGGATGCCCTCGCTGAATCCAGGGCAGGCCTTGGGCGACAGGGAGACAGTAACCGGAAGGGAGGAAGAAAGCATGGGACTCTCAGCCCTTAGGTTTCCTCCACAACCTGGGACCTCAGCACTCTCAGTTAGCTTTGCAAAGACTGCTCTGTCCTGGGCACACTTTTCTCAACCTGGTCCATCAGCAATTCCCTCCCTTTGAAGAACTCTGAGAAGTCGGTGCCAGGAGTTAGTCTGTTGGAGGAGATAAGACCCCTGTGGTAATGGAGGTACAAGGTACAAGGACCATAGTCCTTCTGTGAGAGGGTGAGACCCTTGTACGATCCTCTGAGACCTTACCTCTTCTGCTCTGAGGAATCACAGTCAAAGAAAGATGGGAGAATGGGGTTTCTGCTGGTTTCCTCCCCTAGTAGGTGAGGCCACTCTAGCTGTCGGCCAGAGCTGAGCTCCCTAGTCGATTTGCAGAGTGCAGAATATATTTCTACTCCAGGACACTTAGTCATCTATAAAGGCTCAAATAAAACATTACACCCCCACCCCAGCCCTCCTTGGGAGAATCGATAACTCTTTCTACTCTTAGCATTTGGACCCAAAAGGACTGGGACCTGAACTCTGAAGTCTGTCTAGATTTGAATCTGTATTTCACTGCTTGCTGTGTGACTTTGGACAACTTATCTAACCTCCCTGTACCTCAATTTCCTTAATTATAAGGGATGCAATTAAGTATGTTGTAAGTGAAACCTCTTAGGATCATTGCAAGAGTTTTATATAAATGTACAAAATATTACAACAATCACTGGCACATGCCCACTATCATCAAGTCAATTCCAACTCACAGTGACACTTTGGGACAGAGTGGAGTTTCTGTATAGGGTTTCTGAGACTGTCGGTCTTTACAGGAGCAGATAGCTTGCCTCATCTTCCTCCCTGAGAGCAGCTGGCAGGTTTGAACCACCAGCCTTGCAGTTAACAGTACCACATTTAACTCACTATACTACCATAGAAACCCAAACCAAACCCACTGTCACTGAGTTGATTTAGATTTATAACAACCCTATAGGACAGAGTAAAATTGCCTCATAGTATTTCCAAGGCTGTAATCTTAAGGAGCTCTGGTAGCGTAATGGTTGCAAATCAGGCTGCTAACCTCAGGGTCAGCAGTTCGAAACTACCAGCTGCTCCGTGGGAGAAAGATGAGGCTTTCTGCTCCCATAAAGATTTACAGCCTCAGAAACCCTGTACAGGGTCGCTATGAGTCAGAACCAACTCCACAGCACATAACAACAACAATCTTTATGGGAGAAAATATGCTCATCTTTCTCCTACGGAGTGACTGGTGGGTTTGAACCTCCAACGTTGGGGCTGACAGTCCAATTCTTAACCCACAATACCACCAGGGTTCCTTTCAACTGGCACATGTTATTGTTGCTGTTAAGTGCCGTGGAATCAGTTCCAATTCAAAGTGACCCTATATAGGTTTCTAAGGAGCAGCTAGTGGGTTTGAACTGCTAACCCTGGAGCTAGCAGTCCACTGTCTATCCTACAGTGCCACACTAGGCACATGTTGTTGTTGTTGTTGCTATGTGTCGTGGAGTCGGTTCCGACTCAAAGCAACCCTGTACAGGGTTTCCGAGGCTGTAAATCTTTATGGGAGCAGAAAGCCTCATCTTTCTCCCGCGGAACAGCTGGTAGTTTCAAACTGCTGTCCCGGAGGTTCACAGCCGGAATCTCCAGGCACATAGTAAGAGCTTAATAAATGTTAGCTATTGCTCTAATTGGACTCCTGGTGTGACACTGTAGGATAATCACTGGACAACTAACCACAAGATAAGCAGTTCAAACACATCAGCTACTCCTTGAAAACCCAATACAAGGTCGCTATGAGTCAGAACCAGCTTGATGGCACTTAACAACAAGACCTAACAATGAATATAAATTTTTTAAATGAATGAATGAATGACTATTCCTGAGGATGGCACTGTGAGGGAGGCAAAGACCTCCAGCATAGGGTTCTTGTTCCACCTGTCTGCACTCTGGTAGGGAGACCAGGACATCCATCACAGAAAGAACATTCAGTGGTCAGGCAAGGTGGTCCGTGAACTTAGAATCTGGGCCTAAGAAAAGTCACCAGCAGCAGGAGTTTTGAAATGGGAGTGATCCTTCTGAAAAGGACTTTAAACCTAAACCAAAAACAAAACCAACCTATTGTCACTGAGTTGATCCCACAGGACAGAGCAGAGCTGCTTCTTAGGTTCCTGAGACTGTCAGTCTTTGCAGGAGCAGACAGCCTCATGTTTCTTCTTAGGCATGGCTGGTAAGATTGAAACACCCATATTACCAGTAGCAGCCCAATGCTCAACACACTGTGCCACCAGGTCCTTGAGCGGGACATTACTGAATAATAATCCTAACTCTGAGGTTACAGAGGGCCAGATACACCCAAACATCACAGCACGTTGTTGTCCAGTCAGTTCTGACTCCTAGTGACCCTATATGTACAACAGAACAAAGCACTGTCCAGTCCTGCACTATCTTTATAATTCTTGTTATGTTTAAGCCCATTGTTGCTGCTGCCATGTCAGTCCACCTTGTTGGGACTCTTCCTCTTTTTTGCTGAACTTCCACTTTACCAAGCATGATGTCATTCTCCAGGGACTGGTCCCTCCTAATAACATGCCCAAAGTATGAGAGATGAAGTCTGTTCAGTCTCGCTTCTAAAGAGCATTCTGACTGTACTTCTTTCAAAATTGTTCTTATCGAAGTCTATGTTATTTTCAATATCATTACCTAACACCAGAATTCAAATGCATTCTTCTGTATTCTTCCTTAATCATTGTCTGACTTTCACATACATATGATACTATTGAAAATACTATGGCTTGGGGCAGACACACCTTAGTCCTCAAAATGACATCCTTGTTTGTTAATACTTTAAAGAGGTCTTTTGTAGCAGGTTTACCTAATGCAATAAGTCCTTTGATTTCTTGACTGCTACTTCCATGAGCACTGATAATGGATCCAAGCAAAATAATGAAGTCTTTGGCAACTTCAGTCTTTTCTCTGTTTATCGTGTGTTATTTAATGTTCCAGTAGTGAGGACTTTTGTTGTCTTTACATTGAAGTGCAATCCATACTAAAGACTGACGTCTTTAATCTTTAGCTGTGAATATTTTAAGTCTTCTTACACTTTTAGCAAGCAAGATTGTATCATCTGTATATCACAGGTTATTAATAAATCTTCCTCCAATCGTGAAGCCAAATTATTTTTCGTATAATCCAGCTTCTTGGATTATTTGCTCAGCATACAGATTAAATAAGTATGGTGAAAGGATACAACCCTGACTCATACCTTTTCTGGTTATAAACCGTTCAGTATCCTTTGGTCGATGTACAGGTTCTTCATTAGCACAATGAAAGTGTCTGGAGTACCCATCCTTCACCATGCTCTCTATAGTCCAATGCCTTTGTATAGTCAATAAAGTACAAGTAAGCATCTTTCTGGTATTCTCTGCTTTCAGTCAAGATCCATCTGACATCAGTAATGACATGCCTTGTCCACGTTGTCTTCTGAATCGAGCTTGGAATTCTACCAGCTCCCTGCAGATGTAGTGCTGCAACAATTTTTGAATCGTCTTCAGCAGAATTTTCTTGCCTGTCATATTAATGATATTGTGCAATGATTTTTGCTTCGATGGGTCACCTGTCTTTGGAATGGGCACAACTATGGATCCCTTCCAAATTTGTTGGCATAGAAGAACGAGCACCTGCAGTATTGCATCAGTTTGTTGAAACGTTAAATTTGTATTCCATCATTCCCTGGAGCTTTGTTTTTCTACAGTGGCTTCAGTGCATTGAGTACAACTTGGACTTCATCCTTCAGTACCATCAGTTCTTAATCTATAGTATTGCAGAATTTTAGGGAGCACTTTCTGGGTTACTGTGGTACTAAGGGTTACTGTATAAAAATGTATGGAACCACAATTCACTGAAGGAATCTTACATTAACCCTTTTAAGCTTCAACTCCAAGATAATATTTGCTAGGTCACCTTGATCTTCACATTTTAACCAAAGGATCATTTTAAAAGTGTTAGTGGCTAAGGATTTGAAAAAGCCACAAAGTCATCATGCTTTTTGTATTTTTTTGTCCCCACTCCCTTAGAACTGGAAGAGGCTTTAGAAATGAACTAATCTTACCCCCTCCTTTTATAGCCGAGACAACTAAAGCTCAGAGAGATGAAATGGCTTTTCGAAGTCAGCCCAGCTTCTCTTCCAAATACGTCCCCTTATATTTTGTCATTTTATCCCTATGCCCATGGTTGATAGAGAAGAATGGGGATAATCTGTCTAGTTTTAGGAAATTGAAAGGAACAGTGAAGGCTCAGATTGGTGAAACAGCTTCAACAGAGCCATATTGCAGCAAAGCCAGCAGAACCTAGATTCTGACCCCAGACCAGGTGTGTCCCGAGACCATCACCAGCACACCCTCTTCTCATATCCTTTCTGAAGACTGCAGGAACTGATCCCAATGCAGGTAAGAATGTTCAGCTCAGGATGGAGGGGAGAACCGCACCCCTCGTTGCTGTCCTCTCAGAGCACCTGGCAGGGAAGCTGGCCTTTGCCAGCTGCAATTCTAAGCAGAACACACCACAACCTGAGAAGGAGCTTTGGGTGCCAGGGAGGCTCCAAACCGGTATCAAGAGGATTTTCCTAAACACAACTGTCTGTGTCTGAGCAGCCATGTGGAAAGTTGCAATATAACCCACTGATGTCATGTGGCAGGGGAAACACGATTTCCAGAGGCTGCTATGCTGCTCTTTCCAACCTCTGCGTGCAGCCGAATCCCAGAACAGCTCCTAGAAGAAAGGAGAGGGAAAAAAAAAAACCCAGCAACAAATTGTTAAACAAAACCCAGACTCCAGGTCCTGAGGGAGGGTGGGGAGGGGACTAGCTTTGCTGCTAGCATGTTACCTGTTATGCTGAGCTGGAGTTTCTGATGGGGGAGGGTCTGGTGTCAGCCCCCAGGACTCCCTTTTGTGACACCCTCCAGGGCCAAGGGTTTTCTGAAGAGCTGCAGTAGGTGGTTTGGCACATGCTAAACTCTCCTTACTTTCCATCACCTCTGATCCCTGGTCTTCAGAAACCTTCTTGTCACTCCTCTTACCTCCAGGGAGAATTATTCCTACAGATACTCATTTTCCTGGTGTTTCGGAATGGCAGGAGTCCAATTTCCACAACTTATCCCATCACCAACTCCATGATCACATCTAAAGTCTAAGCAAAATTTAAGCCTAGTCCTGGTCCTCGAGAGAGAAAGGACCCTCAATGAAGAGGGGAATGATGACAGGGGGGTCCTTGACTTTTCGTGTTGAACCACATGAAATATTCTCTTACTTCTCCTGTGTGGCTGAAGGCTGGCAGATCTTGGCCAGATCATTTCATTTCTCTGAGCCTTATTTTTACTCTTTTCTAAAATGAGGGAGAGGTGACTGTACAATATTTAAGGTTATTTTTGTTCAAGAAGTCTATAAATTCACGACTATTTACAGGCAAGAAGTAGCCGAATAGTAGTTTAGGTGGCAGGAAAACTATTTTGTGATTTTATTAGTATTGTTTGTTTTTTTTAATTATAAAAGTAATTAGGTTAATTAGAAATAAAGAACAAGGATTCCTAAGAAAAACACCTTTTGTCCAAGTATGACCCAGAGATGACCGCTGTCCACCTTTTGGGTTGTATTCTTTTCAACCTTAATCTTTGCTTATCCATATCCAAGGGGGCTTCAGAAAGTTCATGGAAACATTGAATTAAAAGATCATGGAATTTATCCATGAATTTTTTGATCCTCTTGCATTTTTTAAATGAAAATATTTTCATACTTTGCAGTCTACTCTTTGATAACTTTGGGATGTTTTGTAAACATTTTCATTTATCGATATTCCTCTACAGCATGGCATTTTCTTTTATCTATATTTTTTCTCATGATTTTTAATATTCAGGTAAATCACACATAAACAAATACAAATGATCAATAACCATATGAACAATGTTCAACCTCATCAATAATAAAGGAACGGAATGTAATAATATCGTTCCATATCAGATTAGCATTGACTTTGGAGAAAAAAAAGGAAAAACCCCAGCTTGTTAACAGGGCTAGAAGGGCAAGAATCTACCTGTCTAAAAGATAGTTATACTATCAAAATGTAAAAGTATGTGGCTGTTCACTTAGCTGTTTTTATAGGAGCTTACTGTATGGGAGTACTCACACAAGCATGAAAAGATATAAGTACAAAAGATGAAAGTAATGTTCAGTGAAGCATTTTTCATAATAGCAAAACTTTGGGGACAACCTAAATGCCAATCAGTAGGGGACTGGTTAAGAAAAATATGAGATAGCCAAACAGCAAAATACTACACAATCATTAAAAATGATAATCCAGTTCTATATTTATTGACTTGGAAAGATATCTTTGACATTTTGTGGAATGAAAAAAAAAATCAAATAACACAACAGCATGCAAAGTCTGGGCCCATTTATGTAAAGCTATATGCATAAATCTGTATGTGTGTGTTACATAAATAAATGCCTGAAACATTGTTGGCTTCAGATAGGAAGGGCTTAAAGGTTGCAATCTGGTAGGAAAGGGTTGGTGAAGCAGTGGAGGAGGGGGCTATTCACTTTGAAACTGTATTTACTAGGATGTTTGGGGGTGCTTTTTTTTGCTATTTTTTTTTCCTTCCTTAGAATATATGTTCATTTGGAATGGGCAGGAAGGACATTGATGGAGATTATGAACACCTTCAACTGCCAATAGACAAAATGTTAATGGTGATCATCTCTATCTCTAGGAGGTAATGTTTGGGATGCTTTATTTCTTCTTTGAACTTTTGTTGGTGATAAGTGCCATCAACTTGGTACTTTTGAGGAGCGGCTGGTGGATCTGAACCACCGACCTTGTAGCTTAAAGTTCAGTGCTTATCCTACAGCACCACAAGATAATTTACAAAACTAATTTTGTAATGTTTGCTGTTAGGAGAGGTTCACAGGCATTCTTTTCTTTTTTCTAAACAACATTCTGATAGTCCAGATGTCTGCATCTTGCCAGTTCTGACAGATTTTCCTCGCCTTGCTATTCCCTTTCCTTCTAAAACTTCAGTCCTCTCTTACCAGGCTTCAGTGTCTAAGTAGGTGCATGCTCACGGGAACCTTCGTAGTCATAATCTATCCCTCCCTGTTTCCACCACTACCAGTAGGACAGTGTCCAAACCATCTGTCTTGGCAGAGTAGGGGCACTTTGTCTGTTTGAGTCCTTGCCCTTTTACTTCCTTTTGCTACTCTTTTTCTCAGCTTTGCTCCTTGGACTCTGGTTTTGTCACTCGGCTCTGGAAATTCCTGCCATTGTCTCTGCTCCTGACCTCAGCTCTGTTTATCTAAGTATCGCCCAACCTGATACCTTACTTTGTGTTGTCTCCGTCTTTAACAGTCTGAAGTCACTTCCATGGCTCTAGGTATTAACAGTGCTTTCAAGTTGATTCAATAGTTTAGTAACATACCTATTCAGTGCTCATTACGTGCTGGGCCCCTGGGCCTGATCTTGTGAATGTTGAAACCATGAATCTATTATGACAGTAGCTAACCGTTACTGCCAGACACTGCTCTGAATACTTCACATATGATCTCATTTAATCCTTACAATAATCCTATGAAGTAGCTATTATTATTAGCCTCGTTTTAAAGATGAAGATCCTGAGACATAGACAATACCTTCACACAGAAATGAGTGGCAGGTCAGAGATTTGAACCTATGTATTCTGGCCCCCAAGGTCCCTGGAGGTGGGGAGAGGAACACAAATGATTTGTACCCAACCAGCCGCTCCTCGGAAACCCTGCACATGGTCATTACGAATCAGAACCAACTTGTTGGCATTTAACAATAACATTAACCTAAAGGTTGGTGGTTCAAACCCACCTGGAAGCTCTGCAGAAGGATGGCCTGGCTGTCTGCTTCAATAAAGGTTACAACTGAGTGAACCAAAGGAAGCAGTAAGACTCTAATGCATGGGATTGCCTCTGTGGCAACAGGTTTGTTTTTTGGGGGTAATCTGGCTCCAGAGCCATCTGTCTTAACTATGCTTTGCAGAAAATAGTAACAAATAGGTACAAATACCTTATCAACTATAACATAAATTTAAAGAAGACATAATAAAGAGATGCATACAGCTAATCGCTGTACTAAACATACAGTCTGGTTCCCAGGCTCTTGGCTTCATGAGACCAGACGTATGCCTGGCTTCCTCTCTGCTGCTCCTTGACCAACCTTCTGCTTCCATCTCTACCCTAGTGTGTCATTTCATCTGTACTGAGACTCAGTATCCATGCTCAGTGACTGAAGTCTGCCAGACTGGCCTCCAGCCCTCTGTCCACCTGAGCTGTGCTGGCAGGCTCAGGTCTTGCCAGTGTCATCTCGAACCCACCATGCTGTCATTGGCCTGCTGCCTTAGCTCCTGCCCCAGCACACAGAGCTCTCCCAGTGGCTCTGGGCTAAGTCTGAAAGCTCTATGAGTCCCCAACTGGGAGAAGAACTGAGTATTCACCCCATAGTCTTCCACTTCCTTAAGTAGGCCATGTTCCCAGAAATAAAGGTGTTCCAGAAAAGCTTTGCTTAAATGTTTATAAATGGAATCCTATTTAGAATATACATGAGAATAATCAATGATTTGCTAAGTGATAGGTACTTTTTCATGTTATACCCATTTATTCCTCAGAACACTATGAAGTAGTTACCATTATCATGATCCCATATAACCTATGAAGAAATCAAACTCAGAGAAGTTAACAGACTTACCCAAGGTCACATAGCTTTTAAGTGGCAAAGCTAACTTCAAACCCAACACTCAGTCTAAACCATCACACTAGTCTGTTTTCTCAAAGGAATGCTTGGTGGATCCTTAAGTGTTTCCCAAGTTAGAATTCATTGTTTGTCAAAGGAGGGCAAGACCTCACTTTCTTGGCTCAATCCTTAGCCAACAGACTGAAATGAGAGAAAATTTATGAGCCCTGCTAGGTGGTGTCAAGGGCAGAGACAATAGAAGGTACCCCCCTACACCATCTCTCAGAAAGGGATGCTCTGGAGCTAATCTCAACACCATCCCAAATGCCAAACCAAACCCAGAATCTCAAGTGAATTCTGACTGATGGTGACCTGTGTGTTACAAAGCAAAACTGCTCAGTACAATTGTCTTGGTAGTCATCTTTAATAGAAGTAGATCACCAGATCTTTCTTTCACACCACCACCGTATGGGTTCAAACTGTCAAACTTTAGCTTACTCAGTCAAACGTGAAACATTTAGGCCGTGCAGGGTCCCACTCCAGCACACAGAGGTACACACAAGAACACACCCTCCAGCCCTGGACTGTGGCCTTTGGTCAGGACAGCTGCCTGTTTGCACAGCACGAAGCCACTGGGAGCTCAGGCAATCAAGAGAAAGGAGGCTGAATAAAGGCAGCTCATACTGTATCTACGATATGCAGCTTTGGTTGTAATAAACACTGCAGCTGAATATTCCCGCCGGGCCTTCCTAATGGAGGAGATGGATACACTCCAGAGTAACCCCAGGGGCTTTACACGCAGCTCTGACTAAACTCCCTATAAAATCAATCCAGCCTTTTCACCAGTTGTGACAGGGTGTTCTAATATTAATCCACTCTCCTTGTCAGTCAGTTCCTCCGACAAAGGCTTTAATGATCTTTAACCAGGCATAATAAACACTACACATCAAGCAGCAAGTGCTGGACGCAGGGATCCCCCGCTCCTCACAACAATCGGACAGGGAGGCTCAAGAGGAACCAAAGAGTGCCCCAGAGCCCCTTGCCTCACCTTCCTTTCTCCCTGTGGGAGGGGCTGCAGAAGAGCTGCTTCATTGAGGGGAAAGGCACCCAAGGCCAGCCCCTAGAACCCTCCTTCCCCAGGCTGGAGGAGCAGCTAGCCCATAGCCACTGAGGGCTCCAGGAAGCCCTACTCCTGTAGCTCTGCCTCTTACTTCTTCATCATAAGCCTGTCTGTCCTTTGTACTTCTGACTAGGAGCCTAGGAATCTGGAGAAGCAATGAAGATGACTGGGGTTTGGCCCCTGTACCTGTCCCTCCCCACACCCTCAAACTCAGCCTGCCTCTGGGACATCTGCCCTGCCCAGAAATCCCTGTCCCTCTCCCTGGGCCCTGCATGCCCTCTAGAGGCCCCAGAGATGGTAGACTTGGGACCAGTAGCAGGCTGTGCAGGGTGTGGACAGACAGGTGTTGTCTGGGCCAGAGGCCAGGACTCTGGGATGAGGAAATACATGGGATCTGCTCCAAAAAAGCCTTAGTCCTTCTACTTCTAAATCCATCTTTGAGTCTTCAAGGCCCAACAGTGTTTAGCTGAACCAAGTAGGGCCCTGTACTGGCTTTGGGGAGGCTCATACTTGAGTCTGTCTACGGGTCTGTAGTACAAACTGCCTGAAGGCTTTGACCTGAACCTCCCTGAAAATTCCCTTGGGCAATAGCAAGCTCAGAGCCTAGAATTTGGCCTCTGACTTCAGAAAGTAGCGTAAACTATTCAGAAATGTTTACTGCAGCACTTTCCTAACTCTGGTTCACAGAGGGACAGCTTGGCAGGGCCCAGGAGCCTTCCAGGTGGTGACCAGCTGCCCCCACAGCTCTGTGGGTCCAGAGCCACAGGAAGAAAGAGAGATGGTTTCGCTTTTTAAATAAAAGTTGTTTTATATGTTCATGTTATAAAATAACATATTTTACTTAAAAATATTGACCATTTAAAATCAGTAAAGCCAACCATTGCTAATGTTTCAACATTTTATGTTTGTTTAAAAGTGCTGGATTGGAATGTTGCCCTTGGATTTGTATAGAGCCTTGTAGTGCTTCTACCTGTGAGAGATGCATGCTTGGGAAGGAAGCTGTCCCAGCTCATGACTGACTGCATGATCTGGTCACCTTCCTTAACTGTTGTGCCTCATGTTCTCATTTGTAACAAAAGACAGGCCTCAAGTAGCTATATTGTTAGCAGCCTTGTATAGAACAGATCTAGAGGTTGCCTGGTTCCGTACCATCTTCAAGATCGTATGTGAGTCCATTGGCAGGCTACTGGGTTAATCCATCTCACCTTGCTCACCCTTTCCATTACCAAATACAAAGCTCTATATAGAAACTGGCCTTTCCTCATGATGTGTCCAAAGAAATCGAGTCCAAGTCTCAGACAATGCTTTGCTGTCACCCATAGGATTTTCATTGGCTAGTTTTTCAGAAGTATGTTGCCACATATTTCTTCTTAGTCAATTTCAGTCTGGAAGCTTCACTGAAATCTGTCCACCATGGGTGCCCATCTGGGGAAGAGCTGCCTCCTCAAAGCAGAATTGACCATGATGACATAAATGGAGCAAATCTTACGGGACCTTCTTTTGCTGATGGGGCACAATTCAAAATGAGGAGAAACAGTTGCAAATATCCCTTAATAATCAGAACGTCAAATGTATCAAATGAGTCTAGGAAAATTTGAAGTTGTTAAAAATTAAATGGAACACATAAAGATCAATAATCCTAGGCATTAGTGAGCTGAAATGGATTGGTATTGGCTGTTTTGAATCTGACCATCTTATATGGCTTACTGTGTCAGGAATGACAAACTCGAAAGAAATGGCGTTGGATTCATGGTCATAAAGGACATTTCCAGATCTATGTTGAATACAATGCTGTCTGTGATAGGGCAATACCCATACAAGGAAGACCACTTAATACCATTATTATTCAAATGTACACACTAACCATTTAAGCCACTAATGATGAAAATGAAGAATTCTACCAACTTCTTTGGTCTGAAATTGATCAAATATGCAATCAGGATGCACTGAAAACTATTAGTGATTGTGATTCAAAGTTGGGAACAAAGAGGAAGGATCAGTAGTTGGAAAATATGGCCTTGGTGATAGAAATGATTGATACTGGAGATCACAAGATAAAATGTTGCAAGCCCAACAACTTCATTCCAAGCACCTTTTGAAACAACATGAAAGCCAACTATACACATGGACCTTACCAGATAGAAACACAAAAATCAAATGGACTGTATCTGTGGGAAGAGATGGTGGAGAAGCCAAAAGAAGGCCAGGTGCCAACTGTGGAACAGCCCATCAATGGCTCAGATGAAAGTTCAGACTGAAGCTGAAGAAAATTTAAACAACTCCACAAGAGCCAAATTGACCTTGAATATATCCCACCTAAATTTAGAGACCATATCATGAACAGATTTGATCTATTAGACACTAATGACTGAAGACCAGAAGAGTTGTGGGAACATCAAGAACATACAAGAAGAAAGCAAAAGGTTATTAAGAAGACAGGAAAGGGGGGCATAAATGGATGTCTGAAGAGACTCTGAAACTTGTTCTTGAGTGTAGAGAAGCTAAGGTGACTGGAAGAAATAAGGAAATAAAATAGCTGAACAGAAAATTTCAAGGGCAGCTCAAGAAGACAACATCTAATATTATAATGAAATATGCAAAGACCTGGAGTTAGAAAATCGAAAGGGAAGAAAATGCTCAGCATTTCTCAAGCTAGAAAAAAATGTAAGCCTTGACTTGCAAAATATTGAAACATGCAGAAATAATCAAAAGAAGATGGTAGGAATGTACAGTACACAGAGCCACTGTACCAAAAGAAAAAAAAGTCTATGTTCAACCATTTTAAAAGGTAGCACATGATCAAAACCCAGGCTGCAATGAAGGCACTGGTGAAAAGCAAGGCTCCAGGAATTTATGGAATCAAGCTGAAATCATTCAAGAAACTGATGTAGCACTGGAGGCACTCACTCACCTATGTCAAGAAATATGGAAGACAGCTATCTGGCCAACTGATTGTAAAAGATCCATATTTGTGCAATTCCAAAGAGAGATGACCCAATGGAATGTGGAAATCATTAGACAATCTCATTAACATCACATGCAAGTAAAAATTTGCCAAAGATAATTCAAAAAGGGCTGCAACAGTACATCAGTAGGAAACTGCCAGAAATGCAAGCCAGATTCACAAAAAGACATGGAACCAGGGATATCACTGTTGACATCATTTGTATCTTGGCTGAAAGCAGAGAATATCAGAGATATGTTTACTTGTACTTTACTGACTAAGCAAACTCTTTCAACGGTGTGGATCATGACAAACTATGGATAACTTTGCAAATAATGGGTATTCCAGAACACTTAATTGTGCTCGTGAGGAACCTGTACATAGACCAAGAGATAGTTGTTCAAACAGAACAAGGGGACACTGAATGGTTTAAAAACCAGGAAGGCGTGTGCCAAGGTTGGATACTTTCACCATACTTATTCAATCTGTATTCTGAGCAAGTAATCAGAGAAGCTGGATTATATGAAGAAGAATGTGGCAACAGGATTTTAGGAAGACTCATTAACAACCTATGATATGCAAATGATATGACCTTGCTTGCTGGAAGCAAAGAGAACTTAAAATACTTACCTGATGAAGATCAAAGGCTACAATCTTCAGTATGGGTTGCACCTCAACATAGAGAAAATGAAAATTCTCACCACTGGACTAATAAATAACATCATGATAAATTGAAGGAAAAAACAAAGTTGTTAAAAGCTTCCTTTTGCTTGAATCCACTCTTAACACTCATGGAAGCAAGCAGCAGTCAAGAAATGAAATGACATATTGCATGAGGCAAATCTGCTTTAAAGGACCTCTTTAAAGTCTACAAGGACAAAGAGACCAGTTTGAGGACTAAGGTGCACCTGACCCAAGGAATGATATTTTCAATTGCCTTGTATGTGTGTGAAAGTTGGACAATGAATAAGGAAGACCATAGAGGAATCAATGCATTCGAATTATGGTGTTGGAGAAGAATATTAAAAGTACCATGGACTGCCAGAAGAACAAACAAATCTGTGTTGGAAGAAGTACAGCCAGAATGTTCCTTAGAACAAAGATGGGGAAACTTCATCTCTCATACTTTGGACAAGTTATTAGGAAGGACCAGTCTCTGAAGGAGGACATCATACTTGGTAAAGTGAAGGGTCAGCAAAAAGGAGGAAGCTCCCCCAAAGGATAGATTGACACCATGGCAGTGCAATGGGCTCAAATCTAACAAGAATCGTGAGGGTGGTACAGGACCAAGCAATGTTTCGTCCTGTTGTACATAGGGTCTCAATGAGTAACAACCAATGGGATGGCACATACAACACAAGGGTTGAATGGATTTATACATGCAAAATACTTGGAATAGTGCCTGATATATTGTTGTTGTTTCATGCCATTGAGTCAATTCTGACCCATAGTGACCCTTTACAGGGTTTCCGAGGAACAGCTGGTAGGTTTGAACCACTGACCTTGTGGTTCTCAATCCAGTGCTTATCCTATAGCACCACACCAGGAATCCATTTCAGGAGTTCCTGATATATGTTGTTGTTGTTGTTGTTAGGTGCCATCAAGTTTGTACCAACTCATAGCAACTCTATTCACAACAGAACTTAACACTGCCCAGTCCTGGGCCAACTTCACCATTGTTGCCATTCTTGAGCCCATTGAAGCTGCCACTTGGCCAATCCATCTTGTTGGGGGTCTTCCTCTTTTTCTCTGACCCTCCACCTTACCAAACATGATATCCTTCTCCAGTGACTGGTCCCTCCTGACAATATGTCTGAAATATGAGAGATGAAATCTGGCCATCCTGGCCTCCGAGGAGCACTCTGGCTGCACTTCTTCCAAAACAGATCTATTGGTTCTTTTGGCAGCCCATGGCACTTTCAATATTCTCCTCCAACACCATAACTCAAAAGCATCAATTCTTCTGTGGCCTTCCTTATTCACTGTCCAGCTTTCACATGCATATGAAGTTATTGCAAATACCATAGTTTGGGTCAGGCACACCTTAGTCCTCAGGGTAACATCTTTTCTCTTTAACACTTTAGAAAGGTCTTGTGCAGCAGATTTGCCTAATGCAATACTTCGTTTGATTTCTTGATTGCTGCTTCCATGAGTGTTGATGGTTGATCCAAAGAGAATGAAGTCCTTGACAACTTTAATCTTTTCTCTATTGACAAGAATGTTGTTTATTGGTCCAGTGGTGATGATTTTTGTTTTCTTTACATTGAGATGCAATCCAGTAAATGTGAAATCAACATGGTGGTACAATCATTGGTATTATTATGTTTTGTGTAATCCATGGAAGAGGAATTGACAGTAGGGTCAATCTATTGTCTTTCAGAGGCCCTTTCTTTCCTAGGGACAGCCTAAACAGTTCATCATGTAACATAACAAGCCGGTAGGCCAATGTACTTGAGAGAAGGTATCATTCTAAGAGCAGAAGAACTAAGCATCACCAGTCCCAGGCTGTCTTAGCTGGAGTGAGAGGAACAAGGCTACCACTCCTCATGTTAGTTCTTGTTGCCTGGTGACTCCTTGATGGGACCACTCAGTTCCCTCCCTGCCCCTTTAGAGATTAATCCAACCCATCTATCTTCCACTGAGCACAGTACAGTGTTTGGATTACTTCTAACTCCAACTTACTCCCACAAATAGACAAGCTTGAGTTTATGAATGGAGGCTGATTTGCCAGCTCTCATGTTGTTGTTAGCTTCCATTGAGTCAGCCCTCAACTCAAGACAGCCTCACCTCATGTACAATGGAACCAAATGCAAAGTTGATGCCAGATTTCCTCTGGGCCCTGCCTTATTTCTCCAGCTTACAGGTTGGTGGCTAGGTAGTCACTGCCTGACAATGGTGGTCCCAGCCTGAACATCCCCTGTCTGTGGCCAGGCTAGTAGTAGGCAGCTTGAGCAGGCCTCCTCTAGTCGAGGAGCATCTGGGTGGTGGTAAGCATGCATTCTTTATTGAGAAAGTGAGTTAATGGGCATGTAAAGCGCATACAACTTGTCAGCCTGTTAGCTGCTGCCGTCCCAGGGCTGTCTCCTGCCTCAGGCTCAACTAAATTGCTCAGCAGCTTGGACTTGCTTTCTTCCTCCCTCTCCCTTGCCTTGCTTTTTGTTTTTCCACTTTTTTTTCTCCTTAAAGTTCCTCTCACTGCTCAACCTGTACCATCCTCCCTCCATGACCTGCTAAAGGGTACCTGGGATCATTTTCGTTTGTTTATTTTTCATTGTTTTCCTGAGTAGCCACTTCCAAAGGAGCCTAGACCTGGGATGCTCAGCCATCTGAGTGCATTGTCCTCTGTCACTATCCAGTCTGCTGAAGTCTGAGGCCAGCAGCACCCAGAGACAGTCCTACCTGAGGAAGGAGGATATACAGAGCTTGAGAAGGTTTGACAGATGTCCAACTCCACTGTCTGCATGGACACACCTTCAATTGTATACATATACTCAAATGTCCATGTTGGCAGGCACACTCTCAATGCACAACCACCTTCAGCAGCCCAGGACCATACACAAACCTCCAAATAGTCACATCGCAAAAAAAAACAAGTCTGTTAGCAGTGCTCAGCGTACATATACCCAACGTGCAAGCATCCTCAAAGACTCCTCAATCACAATGTGTGCTCCTGAATGATTACACTTGAACCAGCCCACAGCTGCATGTGCTCCCATGAGCTGGTCCTCTCTGTATCTCCCTGAATTTCCCAGGCTGGCACGTGCACTTAAATACACACACACACCACTTCAATGGCACAGGTGCACTGCAGAGGCACACCCCCAATTCACACAGCCTAAATGTGGCACATCTGTATTTACTCCCCTCAGATGCCTCATCATCATTTATTTGTGTCCATCTCATGGAAATGAACCTTGGATAAGTGATGTTAGCATTCCCAATCTTAACCGTATCCTCACAACTGTTCACTTCTAAGCACAAACCTACCACTGTTTACATTGTTGTTGTTGTTGCTAAGTGTTGTCGAGTTGGTTCCGACCCATAGCAATCCAGTATACTGTTTCCAAGGAGCGGCTGGTGAGCTTGAACTGCCAATCTTGCAGTCAAGTGCTTATCCTACAGTACCACATCAGGACTCCATGAAGAAAAACATGCCACATAGGCACAGAAAAACATGTCACCTTTGCATACAGCACATGCATGTACAATTTCTTCGAACTCCCCATGGCTATATTGAATGCCCACTCTCAATTCAATATAATGAAATAACACAACTTAATTAAAAATTCTAGCCCTTTCTAAGTATCTGATCTTATACTATGTGCTAGAAACCTGATGACCAAGGACAGCAGCACTTGTCCTCAAAGAGTTCCCTGTCTAGGAAGAGAAAAAGACAAGAATGCAGATAGTTCAATTAAGGTGTGGTTTGTTCAGAAATAAAAGTATTTGCATAAAACGCAGACTCTCAGTAATACTGTATTTACCAGAACATTCTACATGCGCATCTCAGATGCACCAGTGGGCCCGGCCTACTTCATACGCACACCTAGCCCCAGCCTATGACCAAACCTTCCTGTTTTAACTACACACAGTTCTTTCTATCAGACATGGTGGCCCCTAAGGAGCTCTGGTAGTAGCGTAGTGGTTACAAATCAGGCTGCTACTCTCAAGGTCGGTTAGTTTGAAACTACCAATGGTTCTGCAGGAGAAAAAAATGAGGCTTTCTGCTCCTATAAAAATTTACAGCCTGAGAAACCCTACATAGGGTTACTATGAGTCAGAACCAACTCCATGGCACACCACCACTACCACCACCAGGTCCCTCCTCAGTCAGGAGGGTCATCCTGATCACTGTCATCGCTCAGACAGCATCTCCTCTCTTGGGCTCACCCTGAGCACCTAGTCCAGCAGTGACAAAGTCTTGAGAACAGGCGGTGGTCTCCCTGGTTCGCTGCTAACTTCATTCTCAGCCTGATCCACAGGCCTTGTGGTTAACTACTCTTCTTTGCCTTCTACACAGGCTACTTTTGCCATGAAGGACCCAAGGGCTCTTTCTTGCTCACTCCTTCTTGCTTGGATGGTTAGTATCACTAATTCTCTGATGTTGCACTTTTAACCAGCTAATGCCCTTCCAATCTGAATCGCTAGATTCTTAGTGGTGAACCAACAGGTGTGGAGCTGTAGGGTAAATACTGGGGCACAAGGTCTGGTTGAACCACAAGGTCAGTGGTTCAAACTCATCAGATGCTTCTTGGAAACCTTATACAGGGTCACTATGAGTCAGAACAGACTCAGTAGCACTTAACAACAATAAAGCAAGAGTGAGCAAAGTTTGGCCTGCAGAACAAAATGAGACCATCACCTGTTTTTATAAACAAAGAGTTATTGGGACACAGTCATGCCCATTTGTTCAACTGTCTGTGCCTGCTCTGCATTATAACACCAGAGTACCACAGTTGCAAAAGATACTGTGTGACCCACAAAACCTAAAATACTTACTATCTGGTCTTTACCAATCTGGTGGAAAGCATGAGAAATGATAGTCTTACTGATACCCACTGTAAGAGGTGAGTTGAGAAGTTGTAGGCTGCTCAGAAGCCAATGGCAAGGAAAGAAAAGAAATACAAAGCATCACTTTAATTCATTAACAAATATTTATTGAGTGTCTCCTATCTGCCAGCCACTATGCTGGGCACTGTTACCACGGTGAAAAAAACATAGCCTCTGTGGTCCTGAAGTATGCAATCTATTGGGAAATATTGACTTTCAACTATAATTACACAGGTCACTATATAGGGAAAATTGTGGTAATATTGAGAAGGAAATAAAAAAAGGGGTATTGTTGAAACATAGAAAAGAAATTCATAGGTATTCTGATAAATTAACTTAAACATTTGAAGGAATGGTAGGATTGAAGGATTAGACAAGCTCTCTGGATACCTCAAGGTGGGAAGAGGAACCAATAATACAGAAAAGTTACAGGCAGACTCTGCTCAGTGTGAAGAAGAGCTTTGAACAAACATCAGCACTGCCCTAAAATGGCAATACATTGTATATTCAAGTGCTCTCATGGGAGTCTGTACACACTGTTTTATTAAAGATGGGACATTGTTATTAGAGATGAATACATGGAGATCAATGCTTAGGATTAGCCTACATGGTCTCTGAGATCCTTGTGCCTCTGAGAGGCTCAGAGACCAAGTATGAGACTCACTATTATTTCTCAAGATGACACAAGGCTAAGCTTGGTCAACATTCCCTCCCTCCTTCCCAACATGCTTTGCCTCCCCGTGGCAGACATAAAGGGTCATGAACATCTCTATTGACTTGGTTCTTGAATGGGTCATGAACAGCATAGTTCCCAGAATACCCTGAGGTGTCTCTCACTCCTCTCATGCATTATACATGAGAGCAAGCTACCATACCAGCTGGTTCCAAGTAAACCCTCAGAACTTCCTCCTCCACTTCTCACATTGAAGCCCAGCCTTCTTCCATCAGGTCTTTCTTCCCCGGTTCAAACTTTCCCATTCCTACTTTATGGCTTCCAGCCCCTATCTTCTCCAGCCCATCAGGTGGGGTCCTCAGTGTTAGTACTGGTTCCACCTTAGAGAGAATTCACAGAAGGATTTCAAACTTTGCTCCACCCCTAATCCAGGACTCTCTCTACCCAGTCCTGGTTCATCCCACCCCCAGTCCCCACTCAGTTCTAGAAACCAAGGGGCCAGAAGAGAAAGGAGAAGGTCACAGGATGAAGAATGGTGGGATGCGAGCAGGGAGGAAGGAAGCAAAATGCAAGGCAGGTGCAGGGTGAACAGGGAGAGCTGTAGGAATCTGTGTTTAAGTAGTCTCATAATTAAATGAAAAGTGTTTGGTGGGGGAGCCCACCTTTCAAAATCCCCGCTGGTGGTGAAGCATATAAAAACCTGACTAACAAATATTTACTTGGAATTAATATAGAGCAGATCCCATCTAGCAAGCTTGGGGCTGTTTCTGAAGTCTGTACCTTAATATCTTGTGTAGCATGGGGGCCCAGGTGGGCACTCGACCTGGTGTAATATGCTAAACAAATCTAATGGTATGCTTTATATACCCCCTCAGCAGAACTCTTAATTATGTATCTTGCAAATGCACAGAGAACATGGATTAGCCATGGCAGCTGTTTGCTGTGGGAGCAGCACCGTCCCCAGAAGCCTTTGCAAGGAGACGGTGAGCCAGCCCCACAGGCTGGACCAGGGAGTCAGTAGGAGTCTAGAAAGAGTTCTAGTAAGAAGCTGGTTCAGGATCCAAATCTTCAGTAGGAGATGCCTGCTCCCTGGCACTCCAGAGAGATGCAAGGCATAAGGCATACGTGAAGGTGGGAGTGGTAGGGTGGGCCAGGCCAGCCCTGAGGACTCTATGAGCAGAAGCAGTCCACCCATCAGATCCATGCCTGCCACTTTCACCTGTGCTAAATACCATTCTGTTGCCTAACCAGGTGACATATTATCTGTTCCCTTAGCATCTCCTGGAAAATTGCTGGAGTCCATGTGTTGGCTTTAATTACTGTTACTAGGCAAGGTCTATGGGAAGACTGGGAATCAGAATAGGCTTCGTAGAAGGAAAAAAAAGTCAGTTCCAAAGCTCCTGAGTTCAGAACCTGGGGCTCTAAACTGGGGAAAGCAGGCCAATGGAGAACAGTCAAGGTGAGAAAAGGCCATTGGGTTTAAGATTAGAAACCTACTTTGAAGTCATGAAGGTCAGAAGGTTGCACAAAAGAGAAATATGCTGCAGGTGGGCATTATATTAACACAAGCTGGACACTGGTCAGGGCAGAAACCACCAAGGAATAAAAGTCCCACCATGTGCCCACTAATTCGGATAGGTCAGAGGTTCTAGCATGCATGTATGTGTGCTGAGTACTTGGTACCTAGGACATATATGTCATTCTCGGCAACACCTTTGGTACTATCACCTCGGGGACCAGAATGCCAAACAGGCACAGAAAACAGCCTATTCTAGTAAACTAGAAAATAGCCTGTAAACAACATTCTTATCAATGGAGAAAAGATTTAAATTATCAAGGACTCCATTTTTCTTGGATTAACTATCAACACACATGGCGGCGGCAGCCAAGAAATCGATGTTTTGCATTAGGCAAACCTGCTGCACAAGACCTTTTTAAAGTATTAAAGAGCAAAGATGTCACCCTGAGGACTAAGGTGTGCCTGACCCAAGGCATTTTCAATAATCTCATATGCATGTGAAAGCTGGACAGTGAATAAGGAAGACTGTAAAATAATTGATGCTTTTGAGTTATGGTGTTGGAGGAGAGGATTGAAAGTGCCATGAGCTGCCAAAAGAACCAACAGATCTGTTTTGGAAGAAGTGCAGCCAGAGTGCTCCTTGGAGGCCAGGATGGTCAGATTTCATCTCTCATACTTTGGACATATTGTCAGGAGGGACCAGTCACTGGAGAAGGATATCATGTTTGGTAAGGTGGAGGATCAGAGAGAAACAGGAAGACCCCCAGCAAGATGGATTGGCAGAGTGGCAGTATCAACAGGCTCAAGAGTGGCAACAATTATGAGGTTGGCCTAGGACCGGGCAGTGTTTTATTCTGCTGTGCATAAGGTCTCTATGAGTCGTTACCAACATACCTGACTTGATGGCAACTAACAATAAACTAGAATTGGAATTTACTATGTAACACACACCAGCAACTCTCATAATCTTTTGGTGCCTCAGTTTCTCCATCTGTTCCAGCATGGGAAAGGCTGGCACAGACTTTGAACTTACCAACAATAATGATTAGATAATAGAAGTGTGTTGAGTGGTTACTTTACTAATAGTGGGTTACTCCTAAGGTGATAGGATATGCATTTATGGAAGCTTGAGGAACTGCTTTGTAAATCACAAAGTACAATAATAATAGTAATAAAAAGAACTACATTGCAATTACATATAGAGCACTTGTTGTTGTGGTTGTTGTTGTGTGCCGTGGAGTTGGTTCTGACTCATAGTGACCCTGCATAGGGTTTCCGAGGCTGCAGATCTTTACGGGAGCAGTAAGTCTCATCTTTCTTCCGCGGAATAGCTTGTAGTTTCAAACTGCCAATCTTCAGGTTAGCAGCCTGATTCGTAACCACTACAATACCAGAGCTCCTTATAAAGCACTTACTATATATATGTCAAGCACTATTGTAAATAAGGAGTCCTGGTGTGACATTGTAGGGTAATCACAGGACCACAAGGTCAGTTTGAACCACAAGGTTGGCAGTTCAAACTCACTAGTCACTCCTTGGAAACCCTCTACTGGGTCACAGCACTTAACAACAACAACAATTTTAAACAAGGAGCCTGGTAGCTTAGTGGTTTATGACCTGGGCTGCTAACCAAAAGGTCAGCAGTTTAAATCTACCAGCAGCACCATGGGAGAAAGATGAGGCTTTCTGCTCCCATAAAGATTTGTGGCCTTGGAAACCCTATTCAGGGTTGCTGTGAGTCAGAACTGACTCAGTGGCGTACCATCACCACCACCATTCTAAAAAGAGCATTTATCATCTCATTGAATCCTCTGAATAATCCTTTGCTGCAGATCCTATTAGTACACTGATTCCTCAGTGAAAACATTGAGGCACAGAGAGGCTGAGGCTACATAAATTGTCTCCTGAGGTTGTGCAGCTAATGAGTAGGTGAAGCCAGAATTAAAACCTAGCGTTATAATTTCATCTTCTATACAAGTGGTGCTATAAGATCAGCACTGGACTTCAAGTTACAAGGTTAGTGGTTCAAACCCACCAGCTGCTCCTTGGAAACTCTATACAGTGTTTCTATGAGTTGGAATCAATTCCATGGCACTTAACAACAACAACATGCAAGTATTAATAGTTACTGTTATTAACTAAGACAGTTATCCACAACTGGCTGAGGACAGCAGAGAGCATGAGAAAGCAGGATTGTGATGCTCCCAGGAGATAAAAAATCAGAGACAAAGGCAATGCTCTGGGCTACAATCATGTAGGCAGTCAGGACTAAGGTAGATGCTAGATTCAAAAGTCAGGGCAGGAGTCTTGGGAGCAGTAAGAGGAGTGTTATGCCAAGGACCATGAAGCCTTACCACTAAAGCAAAGCCTGCTTCACACACTCACCAAATAGCATTGGGCAGCACTCCCCAACATCTATTCCATTCCAGTCAATTAAGGAAATATTTATGGACTGTCTAACTAATGCAACAGTGCAACCAAGCATGGAGAAGATAGTGAGAAGACAACACATTCCCTGCCCTTGTGTAGCTTGTAGTTCATCAAGGTTGGTATTACACAAATAACTGCAAGTATGATGAGTGTTAGAGTAATTGTAAGATGGAAGGAAGAAAGCATTTAGTGGATATACTCATGTTAGTTACAGTGATGCTAGCTGCTGGATTCCTGGTGTGGCATGTGTAGGATCAACACTGGACTGCTAACCACAAGGTCAGTGCTTCAAACCACCAGCTAGCTGCATCTTGGAAATGTTATATGGGGTCTCTATGAGTCCAAACCAACTCCATGGCACTTAACAACAACAATGCTAACTGCTAAAACAAATATACCCTCAAATGGCTCAAACACAAGGAGTTTATTCCTCAGTCATGTAACTGGGCACAGTGAATGCTCCTGCTGGGGAGACCAGCAATCCTCTACATGGTTGGTGAACTACATGATTCATGGTTCAAGCTCACCAGTCATTCCTTGGAAACCCTCTACAAGGTTTTGTTGTGTTGTGTTTGTTTGTTGTTTGTTTTCATTGTGATTTGGGTTATAATTTACCATTCAAAAATGTGTATACCTTACAGTAAGGATCATTCCCACCCCCTCGATACACAGGGTAGACAGGGATAGGCAACTTGAACATTGGCTACCCAAAATGGGGGGCTACAAAGGCAAGAAGTGACTGGCTTATAAGCTTTCAAGAGGGAGCCTAGTTCCAGAGGGCATGGGGGAAGGTAGAATCTCCACTGAATGGTTTCCAATCTGCCTGGACGGGGCTGATGAAAGGAGATGGGGTAAGACTCTTGTGGTACAATAGTGAATAATTGCTATCAGGACTGACTGTGAAGGTTGAAAATGTAACAGTAGATGTTTTGTAACAAAGGAGGGGAGTGCTTGATTTTGCAGTCTGGGAGTGGAGGTCCCTGGGACTATCAAGGGAGAAGAGTGGAGTGAGGGACCCTACCCAGAGAAACAGTGACACCAGAGATGGAGACAGAGATGATGACATGGTGAGGTGGAGCAGCTGGGACCGTGGACTCAGGGAGGGAGAGGGGCTGTGTGTTGATGACTGGGGGGCAGGCTTGCCGCGTATACCCTTTAGTTGGTTGATGATGCATGGAGGGGATTGTAATCATTGCAATAAAACGAAATAGGATGAATGCAAAGCTAATGTTCTCTCATGTAAACTATCACATAATTCACAATAAAAACTTTTTTAAATAATGTATACACTGGGTTTTTTTTTTTTTTTTCCATAATAATAGTTGCAGTTAGTTGTAGCTGTACTCTTCCAACTTCCTCACTAGGTTCCTTTGTCCTTTGGTCTTTCTTTTACTGCCCATTCCTGTCTTTTCAACTTTGTTTTAGAGCAAACACTGCCCTTTTGGTGTTTTACGATTAATTGTTCTAAGAAATAGCTTTCTCACTAGTGCTATTGTTCATTCTATAGGCCTGTTGTTCACAAGGTGGCTCCCAGGGGTGGCATGTTCCACGTTTGAAAAGTGTCTAAGAATGTGTATGTGAGCTCTTGCAAAGACCAGCTGGCAACAGTACTACCATCTTCAACATTTGGTTTCAAGGCACACCTGGAGTCACCATCGCTCTCAGCCAAGGGGAAGGAGCAAGAAGGAATGGACATGACATGGAAGGTTTCGTGGGCCAGGTCTGGGAGTAGTACATGATACTTCCACTCACAATCGAACAGCTTAACAGCACCACGCCATACCTAACTCCAAAGACAGCTCAAGAGGAAGAGGAGGATGTGAGTTTGATATAAAGCTAGGAGCCATCCATGGTTGGCTAACTGAGGGCTACAGTGGATGTTTGCAAACTGTGATCTCTCTGCTTGGAATAACTCACCTTGCAATTTCCCCTCATTCGACATGGCTAAAACACTTTATGAATAATGACATTCAATACTCAAGTTTTTTCTCTTTATGGCAATATAATCCCACTCCATTCTCCAAAGGCCTTTAAATATTGTCACTCCCTGCCCTTCATTACTAGTTGTTTTCTTTGCCATGAGATCAGAAAATCAGGATAATGCCCAGCTACCACTACTGTGTATTGCATTAGGCAAATCTGCTGCACAGGAACTTTTTTAAGTGCTGAAGAGCAAAGATATCAGCTTGAGGACTAAGGTGCGACTGACCCAAGACATGGCACTTTCAATAACCTCATATGGATGCAAAAGCTGGACAGTGAATAAGGAAGACTGTAGAAGAATTGATGCCTTTGAGTTGTGGTGTTGGAGGAGAATATTGAAATTGCATGGGCTGCCAAAAGAACCAATAGATCTGTTTTGGAAGAAGTGCAGCCAGAGTGCTCCTTAGATGACAAGATGGCCAAACTTTGTCTCTCATACTTTGGACATATTGTGAGGAGGGAACAGTCGCTGGAGACAGATATTATGCTTAGTAAGATGGAGGGTCAGAGAAAAAGAGGAAGACCCCAAATGAGATGGAATGGCCAGGTGGCAGCATCAATGGACTCAAGTTTGGCAACAGTAGTGAGGTTGGCCCAGGTTCGGACATTGTTTCATTCTGCTGTGCATAAGGTCACTATGCCGACTCGATGGCACCTAACAACAACAACCACTACTGTGTGGCAATGTGTCTTAATGCACTAGACTGCTAAGTCTGTTTGAACTACATGGTTGGTGGTTCAAGTTCGCCAGTCCTTCCTTGGAAACCCTCTACAGGGTCACTATGGGTCGGAACCGACTCAATAGCACTTAACAACAACAACAACAACAATCACTACTGAGTGTGGCACTGTAGCATAAGTCCTAGTATAGTGCTACAGGATAATGTGCTGGACTGCAAGATCAGTTTGAACTGCAAGGTCAGTGGTTCAAACCCACCAGCTGCTCCTCGGAAACCTTATACAGGGTCACTGTGGGTCAGAACCAATTCAACGGCTCTTAAAAATAACAGCAACAACATGACAGGTACTAGTGACATTTTGGAACTAGAGGATGGCCTTTAAACATGTGATGTTGTTGTTGTTGTTATGTGCCGTGGAGTCAGTCCCAACTCATAGCAACCCTGTGCAGGGTTTCTGAGGCTGTAAATCTTTACGGGAGCAGAAAGCCTCATCTTTCTCCCATGGAACAGCTGGTAGTTTTGAACTGCTGACCTTGCGGTTCACAGCTTGAACATGTAATTAGGGAAATTTGAGCAGTCAAAAATGATAGCAGAATGCAAGAAGATATCAAGAGAGAAATCCAGAATTGAGTTGGGAATAGGAATTCAGAATCGCAAAATGCAGAGCATAAGGACACCCAGAGAATCCCCTAAAATACTAGAATTACTCACCAGGGACATGTGGATGGGGGCTTAGATTGCTATTCTTTTTAGAAGCCGGAACAAAAGGTAGAGAGTTATTAATATAATCTAGAGGAAACTTGGGGGAAACTAATGAATAACACAACACAGTGCATTACAAAATTTCATTAGATCAAAGGATATTGTTGTTTTTGTTAGTTTGTGTTGTGTAAGCTCTGATTTGATGTATAAGCAAGAACAGATTTGGTGCATTAGACATTAATGACCCAAAACCAGAAGAGCTGTGGGATAATATCAAGAATATTATCCAGAAAGAAAGTGAAAGGACGTTGAAAAGGCAATACGGAAAGAAAAGACAAAACTGTGTATAACAGGAGAAACTCTGAAACTTGCTCTTGAGTGTAGAGAAGCTAAAATGACTGGAAGCAGTGAGGAAGGAAAGAAATTGAACAGAAAATGTCAAAAGGCATTTGGAAAAGATAAAGTCAAGTATTATAATGAAATGTGCAAAGACCTAGAGTTAGAAAAACAAAACAGGAGAACATGCTCAGCATTTGTCAAACTAAAAGAACTGAAGAAAAAATTCAAGCCTCAACTTGAAATATTGAAGGATTGCATAGGCAAAATAATTGGTTGATGCAGACAGTGCTAAAAAAAAAAAAGATGGAAAGAATTCAGAGAGTCACTGTACCAAAATAAATGATCGATGTTCAACCACGTGAAGGAAGAAGTCCAAGCTGCACTGAAGGCATTGGTGAAATACAAGACTCCAGGAAATGATGGGATACAATCTGAACTAGTGCAACAAACTGATGCAGCTCTGGGGGTGCTTATGGAACATAGAGCTGTCAGAAATTCAAACCAGATTCATTAGATATGGCACTAGGGATATCAGTGCTGACATCAGATGGGTCTTGGCTAAAAGCAGAGAATACCAGAAAGATGTTTACTTGTCCTTTACTGACTATGCAAAGACTTTTACTGTGTGCACTATGACAAACTTGTGAAGAATACTTAATTGTTATCGTAAGGAACCTGTACACAGACCAAGAGTTGTTTGAACAGAGCGAGGGGGTGTTGAATGGCTTAAAATCAGGAAAAGTATGCACTGGGGTTGTATCTTATTACCATATTTATTTCATCCGTATGGGGAGCTAATAATTCAAGAAGATAGATCAAATGAGGAAGAACATGGCATCAGGATTGCTTGAAGACTTATTAACAACCTGAGATAAGCAGATGATTCAACCTTACTTGCTGGATGCGAAGTGGACTTGATATACTGATGAAAATCAAAGGTCACAGTCTTCAGTATGGACTACACCTCAATGCTAAGAAAACAAAAATCATCACAACTGGACCAGCAAACAGCATCATGATAAATGGAGAAAAACATTGAAGTTGTCAAAGACTTCGTTTTGCTTGGATCCACTATCACCATTCATGGAACTAGCAGTCAAGAAATCAAACAACGTACTGCATCAGGCAAATCTGCTACACAAGACCTCTTTTAACTGTTCAAGAGCAAATATCTAAGTTTGAGGACTAAGGTGTGCCTGACCCTTGCTATGATATTTTCAATAGCCTTATACGCATGTGAAAAATGGACAAACAATAAGGAAGACCACAGAAGAATTGATGTCTTTGAATCATGGTGTTGGAGAAGAATATTAAAAGTATCATGGATTTCCAGAAGAACAAACAAATCTGAGTTAGAAGAAGTGCAGCCAGAATGCTCCTTAGAAGCCAGGAGGGTGAAACCTCATCTCTCATACTTTGGACGTATTATCAGGAAAGATTACTCCCTGGAGAAGGGTTATCATGCTTGGTAGAGTAGAGAATCATTGTAAAAGAGGAAGCTCCGCCAAGGAGATGGGTTGATGTTGTGGCTACATCCATGGGCTCAAACATAACAACAATTGTGAGGATGGTGCAGGACTGGGTCATGTTTTGTTCTTTTGTGCATAGGGTCACTATGAGTCAGAACCAGCTTGATGGCACTCAACAACAAGAAGCTCTGATTCACGGCAACTCTATGTATAACGTAACCAGACATTGCCTGCATCTTCAGGATCATTGGTATGCTTGAATTTATTGTATCAGCTCATCCTATTAAGGATTTCCTTCATTTTGGCTAACTTCTTCCATGCCTAAGTTTACCAAACATGATTTTCGTTTCTAGCAATTGATCTTTCCTGATAGCATGTCCACCGTAAGCAAGCCAAAGTCTCACCAACCTTACTTCTAATGAGAATTTTGATTGTACTTTTTCTAAGAAATTTGCTATATTCAATATTTTCACCAGCATCATAGTTCACATGCAAAAACCTATGAGACACTATCATTACTGTATCACAAACTGTGCTGCAGAAGAGCCTCATCAGGTAGGAATTATTATGTCTAATTCATGGAAAAGAAAACCCTCTCAAAGAAAGTATCACTGCCCATAAACAAGAGAATTGGATTTAAATTCATATATGGTTTTAACCACTATACGCCTCTGTCACATGCCTAAAAGAATATGTAGAACAATATTGAGAAAGTGCTTGAGGTGAAGGTGGGCAGGCAGGGGTTACAATTATAAAGAAGGAGCAAGGTTTCTAAAGACTGATCTTCCAGTAAAAGGGGCAATGAGCCAAGAAGAGGGAGAGGGGCCTCCAGGTGCTGGTGGGAAGGCGGCAGGTGATTCCAGTCTGTCAACCTCCCCAAGGGCAGAAGGGAAGAGGCAAGCCTGCTGGCCCAGACAGTGGCTGCTCGTCTCTGCTGGGGTAGAAGGAAGGAAGCTCTTGGCAATGCATGAGTTGCTAAGCCTCAGGGGAGAAAAACCAGGGAGTTTGTGAGAGCAGCTCCCTGAGGTGCCTCGGGCAGGATGCAGTGCATTCCAGCAGGGAGTGAAATCAGGAGGAAGCGAATCAAGACCAGATGGAGTTAGTGTTCCAGCAAGTGCATATGGTTTTAGAAATGAAGGAGAAATGTGGATTGAGGCCAGATCTAGTCCTCAGGGTTTCACAGACCTGCAGCCCCTGGGGAATCACTCAGATATGAGATGTCAGGGCTAGGAGTTGTCTTGGAGATTACCCTGTCCAATCTGCTTGTTCTACAGCAGGGGAACCAGAAGCCTAGACAGAGTAGTTAGTGAGCGGGCTGGGGTCATATTCCAGCCCCATCCTCAATCACATATGACTAAGAAGCTGTATGGGCTGTGGGAATACAGAGAAGCACGCGTCACTCCACCCCTCTGCACCAACCCTGCTGAGCTCCAATGACTGGAAGGGACTTCTGAGGTACAGACACCTGCTTACAAATATCTCTCCTTCCTTCTCCCTATCCACTTCCTCCGAATTGGTCCTAGTTGCCATCAAGTCAACTCCATGTATATCTGAGTTGAACCGTGCTTTGTAGGCATTTCAATGGCTGATTTTTAGAAAGAGATCACTAGGACTGTCTTCCAAGCCATGTCTGGGTAGACTAGAATTGCCAACCTTTTAAGTTAGCTACCAAGTGAGGTAACCATATGCACCCACCCACCCCCAGGGACTTTACTCCCCCATTGTTGTTGTTGTTGCTAAGTGTTGTCGAGTTGGTTCCGACCCATAGCAATCCAGTATACTGTTTCCAAGGAGCGGCTGGTGAGCTTGAACTGCCAATCTTGCAGTCAAGTGCTTATCCTACAGTACCACATCAGGACTCCATGAAGAAAAACATGCCACATAGGCACAGAAAAACATGTCACCTTTGCATACAGCACATGCATGTACAATTTCTTCGAACTCCCCATGGCTATATTGAATGCCCACTCTCAATTCAATATAATGAAATAACACAACTTAATTAAAAATTCTAGCCCTTTCTAAGTATCTGATCTTATACTATGTGCTAGAAACCTGATGACCAAGGACAGCAGCACTTGTCCTCAAAGAGTTCCCTGTCTAGGAAGAGAAAAAGACAAGAATGCAGATAGTTCAATTAAGGTGTGGTTTGTTCAGAAATAAAAGTATTTGCATAAAACGCAGACTCTCAGTAATACTGTATTTACCAGAACATTCTACATGCGCATCTCAGATGCACCAGTGGGCCCGGCCTACTTCATACGCACACCTAGCCCCAGCCTATGACCAAACCTTCCTGTTTTAACTACACACAGTTCTTTCTATCAGACATGGTGGCCCCTAAGGAGCTCTGGTAGTAGCGTAGTGGTTACAAATCAGGCTGCTACTCTCAAGGTCGGTTAGTTTGAAACTACCAATGGTTCTGCAGGAGAAAAAAATGAGGCTTTCTGCTCCTATAAAAATTTACAGCCTGAGAAACCCTACATAGGGTTACTATGAGTCAGAACCAACTCCATGGCACACCACCACTACCACCACCAGGTCCCTCCTCAGTCAGGAGGGTCATCCTGATCACTGTCATCGCTCAGACAGCATCTCCTCTCTTGGGCTCACCCTGAGCACCTAGTCCAGCAGTGACAAAGTCTTGAGAACAGGCGGTGGTCTCCCTGGTTCGCTGCTAACTTCATTCTCAGCCTGATCCACAGGCCTTGTGGTTAACTACTCTTCTTTGCCTTCTACACAGGCTACTTTTGCCATGAAGGACCCAAGGGCTCTTTCTTGCTCACTCCTTCTTGCTTGGATGGTTAGTATCACTAATTCTCTGATGTTGCACTTTTAACCAGCTAATGCCCTTCCAATCTGAATCGCTAGATTCTTAGTGGTGAACCAACAGGTGTGGAGCTGTAGGGTAAATACTGGGGCACAAGGTCTGGTTGAACCACAAGGTCAGTGGTTCAAACTCATCAGATGCTTCTTGGAAACCTTATACAGGGTCACTATGAGTCAGAACAGACTCAGTAGCACTTAACAACAATAAAGCAAGAGTGAGCAAAGTTTGGCCTGCAGAACAAAATGAGACCATCACCTGTTTTTATAAACAAAGAGTTATTGGGACACAGTCATGCCCATTTGTTCAACTGTCTGTGCCTGCTCTGCATTATAACACCAGAGTACCACAGTTGCAAAAGATACTGTGTGACCCACAAAACCTAAAATACTTACTATCTGGTCTTTACCAATCTGGTGGAAAGCATGAGAAATGATAGTCTTACTGATACCCACTGTAAGAGGTGAGTTGAGAAGTTGTAGGCTGCTCAGAAGCCAATGGCAAGGAAAGAAAAGAAATACAAAGCATCACTTTAATTCATTAACAAATATTTATTGAGTGTCTCCTATCTGCCAGCCACTATGCTGGGCACTGTTACCACGGTGAAAAAAACATAGCCTCTGTGGTCCTGAAGTATGCAATCTATTGGGAAATATTGACTTTCAACTATAATTACACAGGTCACTATATAGGGAAAATTGTGGTAATATTGAGAAGGAAATAAAAAAAGGGGTATTGTTGAAACATAGAAAAGAAATTCATAGGTATTCTGATAAATTAACTTAAACATTTGAAGGAATGGTAGGATTGAAGGATTAGACAAGCTCTCTGGATACCTCAAGGTGGGAAGAGGAACCAATAATACAGAAAAGTTACAGGCAGACTCTGCTCAGTGTGAAGAAGAGCTTTGAACAAACATCAGCACTGCCCTAAAATGGCAATACATTGTATATTCAAGTGCTCTCATGGGAGTCTGTACACACTGTTTTATTAAAGATGGGACATTGTTATTAGAGATGAATACATGGAGATCAATGCTTAGGATTAGCCTACATGGTCTCTGAGATCCTTGTGCCTCTGAGAGGCTCAGAGACCAAGTATGAGACTCACTATTATTTCTCAAGATGACACAAGGCTAAGCTTGGTCAACATTCCCTCCCTCCTTCCCAACATGCTTTGCCTCCCCGTGGCAGACATAAAGGGTCATGAACATCTCTATTGACTTGGTTCTTGAATGGGTCATGAACAGCATAGTTCCCAGAATACCCTGAGGTGTCTCTCACTCCTCTCATGCATTATACATGAGAGCAAGCTACCATACCAGCTGGTTCCAAGTAAACCCTCAGAACTTCCTCCTCCACTTCTCACATTGAAGCCCAGCCTTCTTCCATCAGGTCTTTCTTCCCCGGTTCAAACTTTCCCATTCCTACTTTATGGCTTCCAGCCCCTATCTTCTCCAGCCCATCAGGTGGGGTCCTCAGTGTTAGTACTGGTTCCACCTTAGAGAGAATTCACAGAAGGATTTCAAACTTTGCTCCACCCCTAATCCAGGACTCTCTCTACCCAGTCCTGGTTCATCCCACCCCCAGTCCCCACTCAGTTCTAGAAACCAAGGGGCCAGAAGAGAAAGGAGAAGGTCACAGGATGAAGAATGGTGGGATGCGAGCAGGGAGGAAGGAAGCAAAATGCAAGGCAGGTGCAGGGTGAACAGGGAGAGCTGTAGGAATCTGTGTTTAAGTAGTCTCATAATTAAATGAAAAGTGTTTGGTGGGGGAGCCCACCTTTCAAAATCCCCGCTGGTGGTGAAGCATATAAAAACCTGACTAACAAATATTTACTTGGAATTAATATAGAGCAGATCCCATCTAGCAAGCTTGGGGCTGTTTCTGAAGTCTGTACCTTAATATCTTGTGTAGCATGGGGGCCCAGGTGGGCACTCGACCTGGTGTAATATGCTAAACAAATCTAATGGTATGCTTTATATACCCCCTCAGCAGAACTCTTAATTATGTATCTTGCAAATGCACAGAGAACATGGATTAGCCATGGCAGCTGTTTGCTGTGGGAGCAGCACCGTCCCCAGAAGCCTTTGCAAGGAGACGGTGAGCCAGCCCCACAGGCTGGACCAGGGAGTCAGTAGGAGTCTAGAAAGAGTTCTAGTAAGAAGCTGGTTCAGGATCCAAATCTTCAGTAGGAGATGCCTGCTCCCTGGCACTCCAGAGAGATGCAAGGCATAAGGCATACGTGAAGGTGGGAGTGGTAGGGTGGGCCAGGCCAGCCCTGAGGACTCTATGAGCAGAAGCAGTCCACCCATCAGATCCATGCCTGCCACTTTCACCTGTGCTAAATACCATTCTGTTGCCTAACCAGGTGACATATTATCTGTTCCCTTAGCATCTCCTGGAAAATTGCTGGAGTCCATGTGTTGGCTTTAATTACTGTTACTAGGCAAGGTCTATGGGAAGACTGGGAATCAGAATAGGCTTCGTAGAAGGAAAAAAAAGTCAGTTCCAAAGCTCCTGAGTTCAGAACCTGGGGCTCTAAACTGGGGAAAGCAGGCCAATGGAGAACAGTCAAGGTGAGAAAAGGCCATTGGGTTTAAGATTAGAAACCTACTTTGAAGTCATGAAGGTCAGAAGGTTGCACAAAAGAGAAATATGCTGCAGGTGGGCATTATATTAACACAAGCTGGACACTGGTCAGGGCAGAAACCACCAAGGAATAAAAGTCCCACCATGTGCCCACTAATTCGGATAGGTCAGAGGTTCTAGCATGCATGTATGTGTGCTGAGTACTTGGTACCTAGGACATATATGTCATTCTCGGCAACACCTTTGGTACTATCACCTCGGGGACCAGAATGCCAAACAGGCACAGAAAACAGCCTATTCTAGTAAACTAGAAAATAGCCTGTAAACAACATTCTTATCAATGGAGAAAAGATTTAAATTATCAAGGACTCCATTTTTCTTGGATTAACTATCAACACACATGGCGGCGGCAGCCAAGAAATCGATGTTTTGCATTAGGCAAACCTGCTGCACAAGACCTTTTTAAAGTATTAAAGAGCAAAGATGTCACCCTGAGGACTAAGGTGTGCCTGACCCAAGGCATTTTCAATAATCTCATATGCATGTGAAAGCTGGACAGTGAATAAGGAAGACTGTAAAATAATTGATGCTTTTGAGTTATGGTGTTGGAGGAGAGGATTGAAAGTGCCATGAGCTGCCAAAAGAACCAACAGATCTGTTTTGGAAGAAGTGCAGCCAGAGTGCTCCTTGGAGGCCAGGATGGTCAGATTTCATCTCTCATACTTTGGACATATTGTCAGGAGGGACCAGTCACTGGAGAAGGATATCATGTTTGGTAAGGTGGAGGATCAGAGAGAAACAGGAAGACCCCCAGCAAGATGGATTGGCAGAGTGGCAGTATCAACAGGCTCAAGAGTGGCAACAATTATGAGGTTGGCCTAGGACCGGGCAGTGTTTTATTCTGCTGTGCATAAGGTCTCTATGAGTCGTTACCAACATACCTGACTTGATGGCAACTAACAATAAACTAGAATTGGAATTTACTATGTAACACACACCAGCAACTCTCATAATCTTTTGGTGCCTCAGTTTCTCCATCTGTTCCAGCATGGGAAAGGCTGGCACAGACTTTGAACTTACCAACAATAATGATTAGATAATAGAAGTGTGTTGAGTGGTTACTTTACTAATAGTGGGTTACTCCTAAGGTGATAGGATATGCATTTATGGAAGCTTGAGGAACTGCTTTGTAAATCACAAAGTACAATAATAATAGTAATAAAAAGAACTACATTGCAATTACATATAGAGCACTTGTTGTTGTGGTTGTTGTTGTGTGCCGTGGAGTTGGTTCTGACTCATAGTGACCCTGCATAGGGTTTCCGAGGCTGCAGATCTTTACGGGAGCAGTAAGTCTCATCTTTCTTCCGCGGAATAGCTTGTAGTTTCAAACTGCCAATCTTCAGGTTAGCAGCCTGATTCGTAACCACTACAATACCAGAGCTCCTTATAAAGCACTTACTATATATATGTCAAGCACTATTGTAAATAAGGAGTCCTGGTGTGACATTGTAGGGTAATCACAGGACCACAAGGTCAGTTTGAACCACAAGGTTGGCAGTTCAAACTCACTAGTCACTCCTTGGAAACCCTCTACTGGGTCACAGCACTTAACAACAACAACAATTTTAAACAAGGAGCCTGGTAGCTTAGTGGTTTATGACCTGGGCTGCTAACCAAAAGGTCAGCAGTTTAAATCTACCAGCAGCACCATGGGAGAAAGATGAGGCTTTCTGCTCCCATAAAGATTTGTGGCCTTGGAAACCCTATTCAGGGTTGCTGTGAGTCAGAACTGACTCAGTGGCGTACCATCACCACCACCATTCTAAAAAGAGCATTTATCATCTCATTGAATCCTCTGAATAATCCTTTGCTGCAGATCCTATTAGTACACTGATTCCTCAGTGAAAACATTGAGGCACAGAGAGGCTGAGGCTACATAAATTGTCTCCTGAGGTTGTGCAGCTAATGAGTAGGTGAAGCCAGAATTAAAACCTAGCGTTATAATTTCATCTTCTATACAAGTGGTGCTATAAGATCAGCACTGGACTTCAAGTTACAAGGTTAGTGGTTCAAACCCACCAGCTGCTCCTTGGAAACTCTATACAGTGTTTCTATGAGTTGGAATCAATTCCATGGCACTTAACAACAACAACATGCAAGTATTAATAGTTACTGTTATTAACTAAGACAGTTATCCACAACTGGCTGAGGACAGCAGAGAGCATGAGAAAGCAGGATTGTGATGCTCCCAGGAGATAAAAAATCAGAGACAAAGGCAATGCTCTGGGCTACAATCATGTAGGCAGTCAGGACTAAGGTAGATGCTAGATTCAAAAGTCAGGGCAGGAGTCTTGGGAGCAGTAAGAGGAGTGTTATGCCAAGGACCATGAAGCCTTACCACTAAAGCAAAGCCTGCTTCACACACTCACCAAATAGCATTGGGCAGCACTCCCCAACATCTATTCCATTCCAGTCAATTAAGGAAATATTTATGGACTGTCTAACTAATGCAACAGTGCAACCAAGCATGGAGAAGATAGTGAGAAGACAACACATTCCCTGCCCTTGTGTAGCTTGTAGTTCATCAAGGTTGGTATTACACAAATAACTGCAAGTATGATGAGTGTTAGAGTAATTGTAAGATGGAAGGAAGAAAGCATTTAGTGGATATACTCATGTTAGTTACAGTGATGCTAGCTGCTGGATTCCTGGTGTGGCATGTGTAGGATCAACACTGGACTGCTAACCACAAGGTCAGTGCTTCAAACCACCAGCTAGCTGCATCTTGGAAATGTTATATGGGGTCTCTATGAGTCCAAACCAACTCCATGGCACTTAACAACAACAATGCTAACTGCTAAAACAAATATACCCTCAAATGGCTCAAACACAAGGAGTTTATTCCTCAGTCATGTAACTGGGCACAGTGAATGCTCCTGCTGGGGAGACCAGCAATCCTCTACATGGTTGGTGAACTACATGATTCATGGTTCAAGCTCACCAGTCATTCCTTGGAAACCCTCTACAAGGTTTTGTTGTGTTGTGTTTGTTTGTTGTTTGTTTTCATTGTGATTTGGGTTATAATTTACCATTCAAAAATGTGTATACCTTACAGTAAGGATCATTCCCACCCCCTCGATACACAGGGTAGACAGGGATAGGCAACTTGAACATTGGCTACCCAAAATGGGGGGCTACAAAGGCAAGAAGTGACTGGCTTATAAGCTTTCAAGAGGGAGCCTAGTTCCAGAGGGCATGGGGGAAGGTAGAATCTCCACTGA
>NW_006408526.1:28041865-28076205 GCF_000296735.1 Chrysochloris asiatica
CAGCAGTTCGAAACTACCAGCTGTTCCGCGGGAGAAAGATGAGGCTTTCTGCTCCCGTAAAGATTTACAGCCTTGGAAACCCTGTACAGGGTCACTAAGAGTTGGAACTGACTCTACGGCACACAACAACAACAACAACTGAGATATTAGACTATTTTCCAAACCCTCTCCCTGTGCCACACTTCAAGGGTGACAATGTAAGAATAAAGGTTGAGATAGGGAGACTTCAACCAAGGTTGTCACAGATCCATTCCAAATATCCTTGTTGTCTAGGCCAAGGTTACAAACAGAGGCTCTCCCAAACAACAACCTGAAGGTTGTATCATCCTAAATGAAATAGGTCAAAAGCAAAACAGCAAATACTATATGAGACCACTATGGCAAAAAGTCAAGAGTTAGATTTTCACACTAAATGAAATATTTTTTGAAAATTACCGGGGTGGTGGGGTGGAGGGGGAGGAAAATAAATGATTGACTAGAGGGTTGTTTTTGTTATTGTTAAGTGACGTTGAGTCAGTTCCAACTCATAATGATGCTGTATAGGAATTCTGAGGAGCAGTTGGTGAGTTTGAACCACTGGCCTCGTGATTCAAACTGACCTTGTGGTCCAGTGCATTATCCTGAAGCATCACACCAGGACATGCATTAACTTAGGTGAAGATGAAAACGATAAACAATCAGAGGGATGTCAGCAAAAAATGATGGAGGCAGGGGGAGACACTGCGTGGAGTGCAAGAGTTCAAGGCAACAGAGGTAAATACTGTTACATGCATAATCCTGCAATAATGATTATCTATGAGTACATGTGTGTTGAGACATGCAGGTTGAAGGGTATGGGAGGGAAAGTAAGAATATACCCACGAATATGTATGGATTTGACAGAATATTTGTACTTGCATATTTACCTTTGCTGTAAATCTATCTAAGTCATGAAAACTTCTTAGACATAACCAAACATCTTGAGAGAATGTGTTGCTGAGCCTGAAATAACATAGTCCACATGACATAGTTGGCATAATGTAGTCCACAAAGACAATGTTTTACATTGTACTTTGGTAAGTAGTGACCGGGGTCTTAAAAGCTCAGGAGCAGCCATATAAGGTCAGTTACTGGCCTTTCTCTGTCCCCAGGAAAGGAGAGTGATGAAATCTGAGAACACTTGGAATGAACTAATGGACAATGTGAACCTCCTCCACACCACTGAGACCAGAAGAACTAGATGGTGCCCAGCTACCAGTACCAACTACTTTGAAAGGGATCACAATAGAAGGGTCTATATGTTGTTGTTGTTGTTGTTAGGTCCCATTGAGTTGGTTCCAACCCATAGCAACCCTATGCACCACAGAACGAAACACTGCAAGATCCTTCACTAATATCAATTATCGTTACACTTGAGTCAATTGCTGCTGCCACAGCACCAATCTGTCTTGTAGTGGGGGGCTCTCCCTCTTTTTCACTGACTCTACACTTTACCTAGCCATGTTCTGTCCTTCTGTAGGGTCTGATCCCTCCTGATGATATGTCCAAAGTATGAGAGACAAAGTTTGCCCATCCTGGCTTCTAAGGAGCATTCTGACTGTACTTCTTTCAACACAGATTGGTTTGTTCATCTGGCAGTCCATAGTACTTTTAATATTCTTCTCCAAGACCATAACTCAAATTTGTCAATTCTTCTGCAGTCTTCCTTATACACTATTCAACTTTCACATGCATATGAGGTTATTGAAAATATCATGGTTTGGGTCAGGCAAACCTTTGTCCTCAAACTGACATCTTGGCTCTCGAACACTTCAAAAAAGGTCTTGTGCAGCAGATTTGCCGAATACAGTATGTTGCTTCATTTCTTGACTGCTGCTTCCATGAGTATTGATTGTGGATCCATGCAAAATGAAGTCTTTGACAACTTCAACTTTTTCTCCATTGATCATGTTGTTATTTACTGGTCCAGTGGTGAGGATTTTTATTTTCTTTATAATGAGGTCCAACTCATACTGAAGGCTGTGATCTTTGGTCTTCACCAGTAAATATCATCTGCATATTGCAAGTCATTAATGAGTCCTCTAATCCCGATGTCATGTTTTTCTTCATATAATTCAGTTTCTCAGAATATCTGATCAACATATGATTGAATAAGTATGGTGAAAGAATACAACCCTGGTACACATTTCCTGGTTTTAAACCATTCAGTGGCCCTTGTTTTGTTAAAACAACTCCCTCTTGGTCTATGTACAATTCCTAATGAACACAATTACTCATTTGGAATACTCATTTTCTGCAATATTGTCCATAGGTTGTCATGATCCACACAGTTGAAAGTCTTTGCATAGCCAGTAAAGTACAGGTAAACCACATTCTAGTATTTTCTGCTTTCAGCCAAGATTGATCTGACATCACCAGTGATATTCCTTGTTCCACGCCCTTGTCTGAATCTGGCTTGAACCTCTGTCAATGTACTGTTGCAGCCATTTTTAATTATCTTGAGCAAAATTTTACTTGCATGGGGTATTAATGGTTTTGTCCGATGATTTTTGCATTCCCTTGAGTCACCTCTGTTTGGAATGGGCACAAATATGGATTTCTTCCAGTCTGTAGGCCACATAGCTCTTTTCCAAGTTTCTTAGCATAGATGACAGAGTGTCTCCAGTGCTGCATCAGATTGTTGAAAGATTTAAATAAGTATTCCATCAATTCCCGAGCCTTGTCCTTTTGCCAATGCCTTCGGTGCAACTTGAAAGTCTTCCTTCAGTATCATCTAGCTCTTGAGGTCTTATATAGAGTGGGAGAAAAAGATGAAACAAAATTCAAAGTTATTAAAAAAAAAAAAAAAAAGACCGGACTTACTGGTGTGATATAGACTAGTGGAACCCCTGAGGCTATGATCCTTTCAGGTCTGAAGTGAGCTCCATCCATGGCTCAATTTTCAGCTAAATAATACACAGTTGTGTAAGGGGATCAATAACACTAGGGAGGTAAGCACACCTTAGAATAATCAATCATTTCAGATCAAAGGGACAGCATTTACCCAAGGACAAAGTTTAGAAGGGTTAGGAAAGAAAGAGGAATGGAAACATAGCAAGGAAGTGAGATGAGTGATGTTACTTGGAGGGGATTGCAATCAATGACATGAAACAAAACATACATGAATTGTTGAATGGAAAACTGATGTGCTCTGTCAACCTTCACCCAGTGCACAATTAAAAGTTCAAATAATAATGACAGTAGCAAAAGCAAAGCTCCTGAAAATAAATACTTAAAGGTACAGATTAAGGTAACAAACCATTTGAGAACATTTGCCTGCTTGCCTGCCTTGATAAATTCACCTTCATGATAATACAATCAACCTTTGAATGTAAAGCTGTGAATTTTTTTTTAATATGACTCATAATTGGCAAATATCAAAGATAGCTCAATTTAATTATTACTACACTTGTTTGGGTGCTCAGAATGTTTGGATGAGTAATAAAACAAAGATGAAATAATTCAAAAACTATTACATATTTACTCCAAAAATATCTTTCTTGCCTTGATTTAAACAGAATCACTAATTATGTTATAATCAAAATGTTTGCCTAATTTGAGTTCTATTGAGAGTGATGCCATAGTATACATTTCTTTAGTCATTGTAGTTCTTAGATCGTTTTACCATAAATTTCAATTTGAAGAAATTTCTCTGCTGAGGCAGTAGAAATAGGAAATGACACAATTCTCAAAGCCATAGTTCAGTGTATCCAGAAATGAGTCTTGAATATGACTTATTTTCAAATATTGTAATATGGTCCCATGGAGTAAATTATTATTTCAGAAAATACTTAAAATAGTTTGCTTTCACCACCGCTTCTATGTTGTTGTTGTTAAGTGCTGTAGAATCAGTTCCAACTCATGGCAACCCTGAAGAGTGTTTCTAAGGAGCAGCTGGTGGGTTTGAACAGCCCACCTTGTGGTTCACAGTCCAGCGCTTATCCTACATCGCCACACCAAGATAGCAATATATGTATTATTCAAGCAGTAAGGTAAAGAATCAGCATCACACTTATGCATGTTACCAAACAGAAAAAAACAAACAAAAGACTCCCTGCTATTGAGTCAAATCAAATGTATAGTGACCCCATGTGACAGAGTAGAACTGCCCCCAGAAATTCTCTAAGGTTGTAATCTTTATGGATTACATCTTTCTCCAATGGAGTGGCTAGTGAGTTTGAACTACCTACCTTTCAATTAACAGCCAAGCACTACATCACTTAGACCAGTGATGATGGTGGTGATGTGTCATCGAGTCGAGTCCTACTCATAGTGACCCTGTATAAGGTTTCTGAGGCTGTAAATATTTATGGGATCAGAAAGCCTCATCTTTCTTCCTAGGAGTGGCTGGTAGATTTGAACTGCACACCTTTTGGTTAGTAGCTCAGCTCATAATCTACTACACTACCAGGACTCCTTATCTAGACCTACATATATATACATTTAATAGAAATATGAGCTTTAAATTTTGCAAAATGTTTCTCAGCTTTTATGTACAACTATTGCAAATAAAACACTAATTAGTGAAGATATTGGGAACCATGGAAATGAATACACACACACACACAAAAAACAACAACAGGAAAATGGACATTCAGCACAATAGAAACTGCATCGTGAAAGAATCTATTGCACCCATGCCATCTGAGAAGAAAGAAGATTTGACAAGGTAACTGACTGGTTTTCTATCTAAGCACTACCACTACTTAAATCCTTGTTTTTCCTCTTTGCACTCTGCAGCACTATCTCCCTGAGACTAGCAACAGCACAATCCACAGATCTTTCTGGCATTCTAACTCAGTCACCTTTTGCTTCAGGGAACACTAAAGTCTATCACCATAACATAGCCCACAAAGACAATGTTCTACATCCAACTTTGATGAGGATCCACAGGGGTCTTAAAAGATTGAGAGGGGCCATCTCAAAGATGCAAGAAAACAGTTAGTCCAAAGTTCAGTTAATCAAAACTGAATCACAGGAACCCCAGCCTCTGCTAGCCTGAGACCAGAAAAACTAGCTAGTGCCTAACTACCACTGCAGACCACTCTGAAAGGAATCACACGGACTAGAATGGAGAAAAATGTGGAACAAAACTCAAAGTTATAAAAAAAAGACCCAGTTTACTGTTCTGATAGAAATTATTGTTGTTGTTGTTGTATGCCGTGGAGTTGGTTCTGACTCTTAGAGACCCTCTAAAGGGTTTCCGAGACTGTAAATCTTTATGGGAGCAGAAACCTTCATCTTTCTACTGCGGAACAGCTGGTAGTTTCGAACTGCTGACCTTGTGGTTCGCAGCCCAATTCATAACCACTACGCTAAAATGATGGCCCTTAGACCTTCTTCAAGCCTGGAACTAAAGTCATTCCCATGGCTCAACTGTCAACCACCTGGTAGATCTATATGGTGAGCATTAATGCAAGGAATATATGCACTTACTAGGACACTCAAACATTTGAGTCTAGAAGTCAACAGTTGCTACGGAATAAAACTCAGAAGGCACGAAAGGAAAGGAAAGAACGATGATGACTAGAAACAGGAAGCATGGGGAGGAAGTAGGAAGAGTGCAGTTGTATTGGGAGGATTGCAATCAATGTCACGAGATAAAATGTGCACGGATTGTTGAGTGGAAAATCAATTTGCTCTGTAAATTTTCACCTAAATCACAATTTAAGAAAATAATAAAGAACATCAGGCAAGAGATGTGGAGAAGCATTTCTCTGGGGTCTGAGCATTTTAGTCATGAGAGTGAATGCTTAGGATTATGGGTTGCTCCAAGTCTGTGCTGAAAATTGGAACTCAAGTTAATAGAAGCATTCACATGTCCTTTAATAGTGTAATGGGGGTGGGGGGACTTTTGATGTGCAGGGCCTAAATTATAGCTTCCTCTTGTCCAGATCAAGGAGTTACTGGAAATTGTGAACTGGAGCAGATCAGTCAGCAGGGAGGGCATCTGATCCTTCCCTGGGGCAAAGTAGTAGAAGTAGTTGTTAAATGTCATCGAGTCAATTCCTGTATAGGGTTTCTAAGGAGCAGCTGGTGGGTTTGAACTGCCAACCTTTTGGTTCACAGTCCAGTGCTGATTCTACAGCGCCACAGCCACTCTTACATTTTCCAGGGTTCTTTCTGGAAGCATGCGATACGCTGTGCTACATCCTTTCCTGCACCATGCACCAACCTACCAGTCTCACCAGACCAATCAGAGTGTCCTGACACATGCTTTCACTCCTTCATGACTTTGTTCATGTGCTTACCTCTGTCTGGAATGAATTTCCCCATTTCCTTGGTTTAGCTGGTCTATTAAGCAATTTATATTCAGTGTGGTGTAAATGCAACATAATGGTTTTCTAGAGATGTCTTCTCTGTTCCACATGTTCTCTGGAGTCTCTTTTTGCTACGTTATGGACGGATACCCTAAATTATCTAGTTACTTTTCTAGGTCTGGTTCCATTGGCTGTGCAGACAGGGAGAGTGATTAGGAGAAGTGGCTGGAGACACAAAAATTAACTCAAGATGGATCAAAGACTAAATATAAATCCCAGCCCTCTAGAGATCATCAATGAAAAAATAGGGACAGATTTAGGGGCTCTGATGTTGTTGTTGTTAGGTGCCATTGAGTCAGTACTGACCCATAGTGACCCCATGAACAGCAGAATGAAACACTGCCCAATTCTGGGCCAACCTCACTACTGTTGCCACTCTTGAGTCCATCGATGCTGCCACTTGGCCAATCCATCTTGTTGGGGGTCTTCCTCTTTTTCTCTGACCCTCCACCTTACCAAGAATGATATCCTTCTCCAGTGACTGCTCCCTCCTGACAATATGTCCAAACTATGAGAAACAAAGTTTGGCCATCTTGGCCTTCAAGGAGCACTCTGGCTGCATTTCTTCCAAAATGGATCTGTTGGTTCTTTAGGCAGCCCATGGCACTTTCAATATTCTCCTCCAACACCATAACTCAAAAGCATCAATTCTTCTCCGGTCTTCCTTATTCACTGTTCAGCTTTCGCATGCATATGAGGTTATTGAAAATACCATGGCTTGGGTCAGGCTCACCTTAGTTCTCAAGCTGACGTCTTTGCTCTTGATACACGGTATAAATACACTATCAAACATAATTGAAAACACACAAACAGTAGAAGACAAACTACACAACTGGGGCCTCCTAAAAATTATACACGGAGTCCTGGTGTGGCATTGTGGGTTAATGCATTGGACTGCAAAGCCGGTTGGTGGTTCAAGCTCATCAGTTGCTCCTTGGAAACCCTATACAGGGTTGCTATGGGTTAGAACCAACTGGATGGCACTTGACAACAAGAACAATATGTATCAAAGGAGTCCTGATGGATAAGCACTTGATCTGAATATCAGTTTGAACCACAAGGTCAGCAGATCAAATTCACCAGCCACTCTTCAGAAACCCTATACAGGGCCGCATTGAGTCAGAACAACTCAATATCACTTAACAACAACATTCATCAAAATATTTCACCAAAAGAATAAAAAGAGAACCCACAAACTAGGAAAATAAACAAAGAACTAATTTTTGAAATTTATAGAAAACTTCTTTATCTCAACAAGAAAAAGACAAATAATCCAACTTAGAAACAGGCAGAGTACATGAACAGACAATTCACTAAAGAAGACATTCAGATGACCAACAAACATATGAAGAAATGTTTGCAATCATTGGCCATTGTTGTTGCTGTCAGGTGTCATTGAGTCGATTCCGACTCATAGTGGCCCTATGCACAACAGAAAAAACACTGCCCAGTCCTGCACTATCCTCACAAGAGGGAGGTTAGTAAAAGAATGACAGAGGCATGGGAAAACACAGGCAGAAATAGAAGCTTTAAAGGTAGCTGAGGTAAATGCTGTTACATACTGCAATAATGGTCAGCTACGGGGTAAATTTTCAATAACCTCATATGCATGCAAAAGCTGGACAGTGAATAAGGAAGACCATAGAAGAATTGATGCTTTTGAATTATGGTGTTGGAGGAGAGTAGTGAAGGTACCATGGGCTGCCAAAAGAACCAACAGGTCTGTATTGGAAGAAGTGCAGTCAGAGTGCTCCTTGGAGGCCAAGATGGCCAAACTTCGTCTCTCATACTTCGGACATACTGTCAGGAAGGACCAGTTGCTGGAGAAGGCTATCATGTTTGGTAAGGTGGAGGGTCAGAGAAAAAGAGGAAGACCCCCAGCGAGATGAATTGGCAAAGTGGCAGCTTCAATGGGCTCAAGTGTGACAATTGTGAGATTGGCAAGGCTGGGCAGTGTTTTGTTCTGTTGTGCATAGGGTTGCTATGGGTCAGTACTGACTCCATGGCACCTAACAACAACAACACGGGTAAATACCTGGATAGACGCTCAGGCTAAACAGGTGTGGAAGGGAGAGTGAGTTGGCCCCACAAAGAAGTAAAGCTTTGAAAGAGGATATTTACATGAGTATATAACTTTGCTGCAGACATACCCATAATGTAGTGGAGCATACAGGTATCAGAGCTATGAAACCATCTTAGGCATTACCCAACACCCTGAGGAAATGGAGTCACTGGGCCAGGACTCAGCTTCATAATATAGCCCACAAAGACAAAATTCTACCTCCTGTAGAATCTCCACTGAGTAGTATCCAATCTGTCTAGGCAGGACTGATGAAAGGAAATGCGGATAGGTCTCTTATGATACAATGGTGAATAATTGTTACCAGGACTGATTGTGAGGGTTGTAAATATAAAAGTAGACATTTTGTGGCAAGGAGGGGAGTGATTAACTTTTCAGGCTAGGAGCAGAGTTCCCTGGACCATGAAGGGAGAAGAGCAGAGAGCAGGAAGGACCCTACCCAGAGAAGCAGTGATCCCCGAGATAGAGGCAGAGATGATGACGTGGAGAGATGGAGCAGCTGTGGACTCTGAACCCAGGGAAGGACAGGGGCTGTGTGCTGACGACCAGGGTGGGGTGGGGGGAGAGCAGGCTTGTAGGATGTACCCTTTTGTTGGTTGGTGATGCATGGAGGGGATTGTAATCATGTCAATGAAACAATATACAATAGGATGAATGTAAAACTAATGTTCTCCTATGTAAACTATCACATAATTCACAATAAAACTTTTAAAAAAACCAAAATTCTACCCCCTACTTTGGTGAGTGGAGTCCTGGTATGGCAGTGTGGGTTAATGCACTAGACTGCAAAGTCGGTTTGAACTGCAAGGTTGGTGGTTCAAGCACACCAGTCACTTCTTGGAAGGGTCTACAGCGTTGCTATAGGTTGGAACCGACTCATTGGCACTTAACAACAATACCAACAACTTTGGTGAGTAGCGAACAGGATCTTAAAAGCTCATAATGGTCATCTAAAGTGCCGCTGTTTGTCTCTCCCTGTTTGAAGGAAAGAAGAGGGATGAAAACTGAAGACTCTTGCAAATAATTAGTCCAAAGGACCAAGAGGCACATTAAGGGACCACATGAACATCAGTCTCCATGACCCTGAGACCAGAAGAACTAGATGGTGCCCAGCTACCACTGCCAACTCTTCTGAAAGTGTACACATTAGAAGGTCATGGATAGAGTGTAAGAAAATGTGGACCAAAACTCAAAACCATAGTAAAAAAAAAAAAAAAAAAAAAAAGATCAGGTTTACTGGTCAGATAGAGACTAGTGGAACCCTAAGCGTATAGCTATTGGTCACCCTTCAGGTATAGAAATGAACTCACTCCCTTGGCTCAATGTTCAGCCAAGCAACTGATAGGTATATATGGAGAGGTCATAACACAGTGGGGTTCACACACCATAGAATGGTCAACTATTTGAGGTCAAAAGTGCAGCATTTACCCAAGGACAAGGTTCACAAGGGTTGGGAAAGAAGGAGAAATGGAAACAAAGACAGAAAGTGGGCTAAGTGATGCTTTGTTGAGGGGGTTACCTCATAGCAGCCATCCTTCCTATCCTAACTCTTTCAAATCCACAGGATCTTCTTGGGAGAATTATGGTGGAGGGGGACCTTTTTCCCAGGTTCAGTCCTCTCCTGTTTCTTCTAGCATTGGCCCTAGCTATTTCAACAAACAACTTCAGAATATTCCAGAAAAGAAGCATGCAGAGAACAAGTCAAACCCTCCCAAGATCCTGCTCACCATCATCAACTCCCTTCAAAATACCAGAATGATCTATTTGGCCTGGGAATGAGATGTCAATCTCTCTTCCTATAGACATACCCAGTCTCCCTAGAGCTCCCTCCACCAGGATTTATGTAGAGGAGAGAATATCATACAGTGTCCACTAAACCAAAAGTTTCCCTGCACTCTTCTTCCATAAACTGTGACAATGGACACATATCTGTGTCAGATCTGCCTGAGGAAGTCCCATTGTTGGTGTCTCTCTTTAGGATATGGTTCTCTTGGCATTTCTTTGTACCTTGATTCCACTTGCTAATTCAAAATCCTAAAGCAGTGTCCTGGTAGACTTCTTCAAGGCTCAATTAGGCTTCACCCCTCCATAAAGTTGGGTTTAGGCTCTCAAGCAGCAACCCCCTCTCGTCTGAGCTCCTCTAATGCATGGGATTCTTTTTTGGCACATCATGGTGCCCTTAGATGTTTGCAACCTTTCTTCATGGTATCAATGTGAGATCCTAAAGGTCAGGAAGGAATCCTGTCATGGCCCTATAGGATAAAGCACTGGACTGCAAGGTCTGTTTGAAACACAAAGTCAACGGTTCAAACTCACTAGCCACTCCTTGGAAACCATACACAGGGTTGCTATGAGTCAGAACCAACTTGATGGCACTTATCAAGAGCAACAACAAAAGTCAGGGAATGGGTATTCTCCCACCATTGAGATTTGGTGGGAGGTGCCAGACCCACAAAAAGGCTGCTGAATGAAGAAATGAAATGATCACATTTAATGAAGAAATAATGAATGAGTTAATCAGTGAGTAAAGAAAGAAATGAATAAGAGCATGAATAACAGTGAGTGAATAAACCCAATGCTTTATTGCCGTCCCCCTATTTTGCAGCCTCCTGGGGAGCTCCCAGGAAGCCCATTTGCAGACAGTCCTCAGCTCATCAGATTCCAGGAGAGCAAACTGCCCAGCCCACAGTAATGGAACTGTTAGCTCAAGAGGCAACAGTCTCACCGTGTAAAATCACAGTCTATTCTAGTCAAATTAACTAGGTAATACTCTACATTAGTGTAAAATTCACCATCAAACCATGAAGACTGGCATTTAAAACAGTCAAGTCTCAAGAAGGGGAGGAGAGGGCAGAGAAAGCAAAAGAGAAGAATCACTTTTCCTAGCAAGTCATGTTTGAAAAGACAGAGCCGTGATGGTTCAATGGTAGAACTCCCGCCTTCTGTTTGGGAGGCCCATGCAGTTCTGGTGTGGCTCTGTAGGATAAGTGCTCAGCCATAAGGTCTATTTGAACAGCAAGGTCAATGGTTCAAACTCACCAGCCGCTCCTTGGAAACTCTACACAAGGTCGCTATGATTTGGAACTGACTCAAAGGCACCTAACAACAACAACATGTGGGAGCACCTGGGATCAATTCCCCATTGATGTACTTCATGTGCACTTCAGCTAAGGTTTCCATGCTGCTATGATACAGAACAGGTTTCAGCAGAGCCTGCAGGCTGAGATGAACAAGAAAGAAAGGCCAGACCATCTACTTCTGAAAACGAGTCCATGAAAATACTACTGATTGCAAGGGTCTGATCCACAGCCCATCATGGAAATGCCATAGGACTGGGCAACCATTTATTCTGCTGTCATGCTGTTCCAGCCTCTCTGCTCTGAAAAGTGTTCCAGCCTCTCAGAGCTGGAGAGTCCCACCTGGGATTACTCCAAGGTAATTACCCCACACCCCTGGCTGGATCTCTCTTCTCAGAGTTTCCATGTCTTTCCTTTCTCTTTTTGGGGTCACTGTCCTGTGGGGTCGTGCTTGAAAGATACTGAGGCAAATGAGGGGAAGACAGTATGGAATTTCCCAGGTGAAGCATACTATATCCTTTTCAATGATCACTCCTCTATAAGGAAGCCACACCCCTGAACCAATTCTAGAGCCTCCTTCCTTCTTAGAACCCAGAAGGCCAAGTGGTGCCTATGGGGTCTCCTTGTTCTTGTTGTTAAGTACCGTGGAGTCAGTTCTAACTCATAGTGACCCTGCACAGGGTTTCCTAGGCTGTAAATCTTTACGAGAGCAGAACGCCTCATCTCTCTCCCGTGGAACCGCTGGTAGTTTCGAACTGCTGACCTTGAGGTTGGCAGCCCAACTCGTAACCACTACGCTACTAGAGTTCCTAGAGGCTCCCCTAGGAACACCATAATTGAATTACACAGAGGTCATCCCTGAGTCTGGCTGGATATGAAGGAGAGCATCTTTGTCTTTCAATAGCCTGTACTGGACCAGATGCTACGGGATGGAGCAGAGGACGTTTGTGTGGGCCCCAGGCTGAAGTTACAAGTACCCTGTGAGCCTCAGGGATCAGATCATATGTCTTTTACCTTTCGGTCCCCCACAGTGAGACTCAGTGATTGGTTGGCAATTTCTACAACAGATACTTGCATTTGAGAATGAAAAGTGAAGTAACAGAATCAGTCATACATGGCACCTCCATATACACCTATCAAATTGTCAACCACTCATCCCAGCCCCTCAGGGCTTGGTCCTGGAGCCCCCTGTAGAAGGGGAAGAAAAGGAGGCAGGTTCCCAGGAGATTGTTGCATGCTGTGGAAGCATACTGACTGCTGTGCCCGGGGGAGCCAACTCCCTGCATAAATGAACAGATAGACACATAGATCTTATTAAGCATACAGAATTCAGGGCCTCATTTAGAAAAGACATTGATTCTAAACGGCTGTTTCCCATTGACAAGCCACAGCACCAAGGCAAAACAGACAGTGCTGGGTTATCCAGCTTGTGTGCCTCATCCCCGGCCCCTGTGTGGGCACACACACACCCCAGGGCTCCTCTGCTCTATCCTTGTGCCCGAGTTGATGCTGCATTCCGGGTGGTCGACTCACTCAGCAAAGACCAGATGCCAGAGCATCCTTCCTGTCCCCTGGGGATAGCAGGTCCAGCTGCAGTAGCCAGATCGCCTTGAGACCCTGCAGTCACCACCCAGCACAATTCCCCACCTTCCTGTCCCTACTCCCACCCTGTCCTCCCTCCTCACTGCTTATGTCTGTGTAGGCAGGCGGCAAAGCAATACGAATACATTAACATTTCCTTAATTCTATCTGTGCCTCCAAAACTCTGAGTCACAACTGGGTGGGTTTTCATGCCTGGTGAACTGTCAGCCTCATTCAGAAATGCCATTTCCTACTTTGTCTCCTGGATCAGCAAGAGGGCAAGAGGCGGGGTCTGTGGGGGTGGGAGATGACACACCTAGTGCTGACTGGTCCTGGACTGATGACAAGATCAAGGCACCCACAGCTCCAGGAGAAGAAGCTGTGCAGGATCATTGGCACTTGCAGTTAGTTACTAAGAGCAGTGCCTTGCCTTTGTATAGCATTTCTTACATTTTACAAAGCATGTGCACCTATGCTATCTTGTCATTCTTATGCCCATTTCATATAGGCAAAAATCAAGGCATAAAGATATGAAATACCTTATTTATATGTTGTTGTTGTTAAGTGTTGTCGAATCAGTTCTGACCCATAGCGACCCTGTGGGTTTCCAAGGAGTGACTGGTGAGCTTGAACGTTTGACCTTGAGGTTCAAATCAATTTTGCAGTCCAGAGCCTTACTTAACCCACAGCACCACACCAGGACTCTACCTTACCTATGTACCACACACCTAATAGTAATGGAGTTGAGACTAATACCCATAACTGCTGACTCAAAGTCCATGCATGGGCCGCCTGAATATGCAATTGCTGGAAAACTTCCAGAGTGGGGTGGGGGATCACCTTTCCCTCTGAGGTTGAGAACTAAGGTTTGACTTTAGAGCAGTGGCCACACACTGGAGTGTTTCCAAAAACGTGCATCCGAATGTCATAGAGCCCACGTTCTTCAGTTTTTCATGTTGCTTCCACGCCTCACTGTATCACACACATATATTCCCTGTTCAGCTGTTGAGTGTCCCCTCCAACGTGGCTTCTGACCTCAGAGGTCAGTTCTACATTTACAGAGTAGGGGGTCATCAGTGGAGTGTGGTTTTCAGTGTGCTAGCAGCCCTCTTTGCTCAGAAGTGGTTCCCTCCCTCTTATTGTTATTAGCTGCCATTGAGTTGACCCCCAACTCACAGTGATCCCAGGCATGATGAGATGCATTCCTGCCCAGTTCTGTGCCACTGCTATGGTAGAGCAGAGCATTATGATCCACAGGGTTTTCTGTGGCTCATTTGTAGAAGTAGACCACCAGTCCGTTCTTCCTACGTGGTCTCTGTCTATGACATTCGGATCTACATTTTAGTCTGAAAGTTCTGTTCAACCTTACAGTGATAGGCAAAGCTTCACTGACAGAAGAGTGATGAATGGACTTGAGTTGGATTGGCCAGAAATCTCCTGCTGTGGAGTCTGTCCTGACTCACAGCGATCTTACGTACAACAGAATGCAACACTGCCAGGCTTTCTGCCATATTCACAATCCTCGTTATGTTTGGGTCCATTGTTGCAGCCACTGTAATAAATCCATACTAATAAATCCATATTTTTGAGCATCTTCCTCTTTTTCATTGACCCTCTACTTTACCAAAGTGTGATGTACTTTTCCAGGAACTGGTTCCTCCTGACAACATGTCAAAATACATGAGATGAAATCTTGCCATGTTTGTTTCTAAGGAGCAAGGTTTGACCTTGAACAAGGGCCATGCACTTGAGTATTTCAAGAGATGTGGTTATCAATGTCTTAGGCAGAGCCCACGTTCTCCAGTTTTTCATTCTAGCTGTATTTCTTACACAAGACAGATTTGTTTGTTCTTCTGGAAGTCCATGGTAGATTCAATATTCTTCACCAACACCATATTCAAATCCATCAATTCTTCTTCAGTCTTCCTTTACTTATCACCCTGCTTTTGCATGCATAATGAGGCAACTGAAAATATCATGGCTTAGGTTAGACATACAGTGTTCCAAGTGACATCTTCACTATTAACACTTTAACGAGACCTTTTCCCCATGCAATATACTGTTTGATTTCTTGATTCCATGGGCATTGATTATGGATCAAAATAAATGAGATCCTGGATAACTTGGATTTTTTCTGAGTTTATCATGATGTTGCTTATTGGTCCAGTTGTGAGGATTTTTGCTTTATGTCAAAGTGTAATCCATACTGAAGGTTGTAATCTGTCATCAGTAAGTGATTCAAGTCTTCTTTGCTGTCAGCAATCAGGATTGTATCATCTGCATATTGCAGGTTATTAATGAGTCTTCTTCTAGTCTTAATGCTGTGTTCTTCTTTATATAGTTCAATTTCTCAGATCATTTGCTCAGCATACAAATTGAATAACTATGATAAAAGGGTACAACATTGCTGCATACCATTCCTGATTTAAAACCATGCCATATCCTTTTGTTCTGTTTGAGTTCCTGCTTCTTCCTGTTGTTATTGTTGTTGTTAGGTGCCATCGAGTTGGTACCGACTCATAGCGACCTTATGCACAGCAGAACAAAACACTGCATGGTCCTGGGCCAACCTCACTATTGTTGCCACGCTTGAGCCCATTGATGCTGTTACTTTGCCAATCCATCTCGCTGGGGGACTTCCTCTTTTTCTCTGACCCTCCATGCTACCAAACATGATATCCTTCTCCAGCAATTGGTCCCTTAACAATACATCCAAAGTATAAGAGACAAAGTTTGGCCATTCCTGGCCTCCAAGGAGCACTCTGGCTGCACTTCTTCCAACACAGATCTGTTGGTTCTTTTGGCAGCCCATGGCACTTTCAATATTCTCCTCCAACACTATAACTCAAAAGCATTAATTCTTCTATGGTCTTCCTTATTCAATGCCCAGCTTTCTCATGCATATGATGTTATTGAAAATACCATGGCTTGCGTTAGGCGCTCCTTAGTCTTCAAGCTGACATCTTTGCTCTTCAACACTTTAAAAAGGTCTCGTGCAGCAGCTTTGCCTAATACAATACATTGTTTGATTTCTTGACTGTTCCTTCCATGAGTGTTGATAGTAGATCCAAAAAGAATGAAGTCCCAAAACTTCAGCTTTTCTCCATTGATAACAATGTTGTTTATTGGTCCAGTGGTGAGGATTTTTGTTTTCTTTACATTGAGATGCAATCCATACCAAAGGCTGTGCTCTTTGATCTTCATCAGTAAATATTTTAAGTCTTCTTCACTTTCAGCAAGCAAGTTTGTGTCATCTGCATATCGGAGGTTGTTAATGGATCTTCCTCCAATCCTGATGCCACGTTTTTCTTCATATAACCAAGCTTCTCATATTATTTGTTCAGCATACAGGTTGAATAAGTATGGTGAAAGAATACAACCCTGTCGCACACCTTTCTTAGTTTTAAACCATTTGGTGTTCCCATGTTCTTTTTGAACAACTGCCTTTTGGTCCATGTACAGATTCTTCATGAGCACAATTAAGTGTTCAGTAACACTCATACTTCGCAATGCTGTCCATAGCATTTGAGTAGTTGATTGAAAGCCTTTGAGTAGTCAATAAATCACAGGTAAACATCTTTCTGATATTCTCTGCTTTCAGTCATGATCCATTGGACATCAGCAATGATATCCTTTGTTCCACAGCCTCTTCTGAATCCAGCTCGAACCTCTGGAAGTTCTCTGTCAATGTATGCGTGTAGTCATTTCTGTATTACTTTTAGTGAAACTTTACTCGCATGGGATATCAAAGAGATTGTCTGATGATTTCCACATTCCATTGGGTCACCACTCTTTGGAATGGGCACAAAGATGGATCTCTTCCAATCAGTCAGTCAGATAGTTGTCTTCCAAATTTCTTGGTATAGATGAGTGAGTGCCTCCTTTGCCGCCTCACTTTCTCGAAAGATTTCAATTTTTATTCCACCGGTTCCTAGTGTCTTGTTCTTTGCCAATTCCTTCAATGCACGTTGGACTTCTTCCTTCAGTATCATATGCTACCTCTTGAAACGGTTGAACATCAACCATTTCCTTTTGGTACAGTGATTCTGTGTATTCCTTCCATCTTCTTTTGATGCTTTCTGCATCATTCAATAATTTGCCCAGAGAATCCTTCAGTAACAAAAGTCAAGATTTGAATTATTTCTTCAGTTCACCCAGCTTGAGAAATTCTGAGCATGTTTTTACCTTTTTGTTTTCTGACTCCAGATCTTTACACATTTTGTTGTAATATTTGGCTTTATCTTCTTGAGCTGATCTTTGAAATTTCCTGTTCAGCCTTTGGACCTCCTCATTTCTTGCATTTGCTCTAGCATCTCTATGCTGAAAAGCAAGTTTCAGTGTCTCTTCTGACATCCGTTTTGAACTTTTCCTTCTTTTTTGTCTTCTTAATAACTTTTTGCTTCCTAGCTGTATGATGTTCTTGATGTTATCCTACAACTGTTCTGGTCTTCGGTCTTTAGTGTTTAATATATCAAATCTGTTCTTCAGATGATCTCTAAATTCAGGTGGGATATATTCAAGGTCATATTTTGGCTCTCATGGACTTGTTTTCATTTTCTTCAGCTTCAATTTGAATTTGCATATGAGCAATTGATGGTTTGTTCCACAATCTGCCTCTGACCTTGTTTTGACTGATGATATGGAGCTTTTCCATCATCTCTTTCTGCAGATGTAGTCAATTTTATTTCTATGTATTCCATCTGGCGAGGTCCGTGTGTATAGTCAGCTCTTATGCTGTCTAAAGAACAAATCATTGATTTTGCAGAATTCTATCATGCGATCTCCAGCATCAGTTCCATCACCAAGGCTGCATTTTCCAACTACTGATCCTTCCTCTTTATTTCCAACCTTTACATTCCAATCACCAGTAATTATCAATACATCTTGATTACATATTTGATCAATTTCAGATTGAAGAAGTTGGTAGAATTCTTGTATTTCCTCCTCACTGGCTTTATTGGTTGATGTGTAAATTTGAATAATAGTGGTATTAACTGGTCTTCCCTGTAGGCACACGGATATTATCCTATCACAAACAGCGTTGTACCTCATGACTGATCTGGATATGTTCTTTTTGACAATGACTGAAACACCATTCCTCTTCAATTTGTCATTCCCAGCATAGTAAACCATGTGGCTGTCAGATTCAAAATGGTCAATACTAGTCCATTTCAGCTCACTAATGCCTAAGATATCAATGTTTCCATGTTCCATTTCATTTTCAACAATTTCTAATTTTCCTAGGTACATACAGTTCATATTCCATTTATTAATGGATGTTTACAGCAGTTTCTCTTCATTTTGAGTTGTGCCCCATCAGCAAATAAAGGTCCCACGGGCTTTTCTCCCACAAGCTTTACTCCATTTGCATCATCACGGTCAAATCTACTTTGAGGAGGCAGCTCTTCCCCAGTAACATTTTGAGTGCCTTCCAACCTGAGGGGCTCATTTTCTGACACTATATCTGACAGTGTTTCTCTGCTATGCATAAGGTTTTCAGTGACTAGATATTCGGAAGTAGTTCGTCACTCTTTCTACCTAGTCTGTCTTCATCTGGAAGCTCATCTGAAACCTGTCCACCATGGGTAACCCTGCTGGTATTTAAAATACCAGTGGCATAGCTTCCAGAATCACAGCAACTCAAAAGCCACCACAGTACGACAAACTGACAGATGTGTGATGGTGTTATTGTTGCTAATTGCCTAAATGCCTCTGAGTCAGTTCTAACTCATAGCAACCTAGTATAGTGTTTCCAAGGATCGACTGGTGGGTTTGAACCACCAACCTTGCAGCTAGCAGTTCCAGTGCTGATCCTATAGCGCCCTCCAGGACTTTATGTGACTAGAATGCTACCACTAAACCATCATGTCTCTTACTTTCTTTTAACACTTACCAAATGCTATGTGCAAGGAGCTATGTTAAGAACTGGGTGAACTTGTTTGGTTATATCAGTGAGTTCACATTTATCTGTAGACTAACGTCCATTCTTTTATCCATTGGCCTACTTTTGGCACAAATATTAAACCCTAATTCTGTAAAAATTTGCTTCTCTCATTCTCTATCATTGTGCTCTTAAGTATACTCTTGAGTCACAGTGAAGAAAGATAGCGAGACAGCTCCAGGGATGGTGCATAGCTTAGGCATGCCACAAGTTGCCTGGCATCTGTGTATGCGATGGTGGAACCAAGTTGTGAAAACACATTATAAAGGTCAGCTGTACACTGTCTGCACCGCTAATGTTACTGGGTGCTCAATGATCTTGTTACAGGGAACTACAGCCCCCAAAGGACCAGGGCCATGGGTCTAGTTGAAGACTGGGTACCCTTGACAAAGTTCCAGGCCCAGGATATGCTATATAACTGATTCTAACACGGCACATAACAACAACAACAACAGTAGACTCGTGGATATTCAAAGCATGCCCCTAGCCTTGGCCTTCAGGGCTTCAATAGCTTCAGTGAACACACACACACACACACACACACATCTCACTATATTACATACCAGAGACCCAACACTGTTCCCTGTACTTATTCTTTATCTCAAGACAGACACTGCTCTTTACTCCTTCCATTGATTATACCCTCTTCTCATCTGGAGAGGAGCTGATGTGCTGATCCCCTGTGTGCTAATGTCTAAAGACAGCCCACAGTGTCTTGGCTGGAGCCCCTTCTGGTGAGATGTCAATCTGTCTCAAACACTACAAGATAGTATGTGGGAGCTTTGTGAAACTGGGAGCAAATTTAGAGGTTTTCTAATCCCAATTGATTTTAAAGATTGTTGTTGTTGTTAATTGCCGTCGAGGCGGTTCCGATCCATAGTGACCCTGTATAGGGTTTCCAAGGAGCAACTGGTGAGCTTAAATCATTGACCTTGTAGTTCAAATGGTTTTGCAGTCTGGTACATTAACCCACAGCACCAGACTAGGAAGGGATTTTTCCCAAGGAGACACACTGGTTAACAATTTTATCAGCTATCCATTTCTGCATAACAAGTCATCCCGATACTTAGTTGCTAAATCAACCATCATTAACTTAATTCACAATTCCACAGATTAGAAATACAGGCTGGGCTCAAGCAGGGGGCCTCGTGTAATCTGTGGTCAACTAGAAGTCTTGCATGTCAGTTAGGAAGCTATGCTTCTGGGATTTGATTGACTGGCCAGTGGGTGGTAGGGACAACTGGGCTTTGGAGGACAAATGGGCAAGAGGACAAACGGAAGTATGCAAAGCCTCTTAAGGCCTAACCTGGAAAGTTGTGTGCCATCACTTCTGTTGTATGCTATTGGTCTAAACAAATCACCAGAACGGCTGCTATTTAAGTAAGAGGAAAACCAACTCTACCTCTTGAGGAAAACTACCAAGTCACATTGCAGAGGATGATGACAACACAGGAAAGAGTGAAGGATTGTGGTCACTTTTTGTAGCCTTGAGTCAGGACTAGAACTCAAGTCTTCTGATTCTAAGCTGAAATACACTACCTTCTTCTGATCCAGACTTGCCTACTGTTCATTCCCATCTCCTCTACAACTCACAAAAATCTGCTTAGACAGTAGGTCAAGGTCTTCTGTGTCCTTGGTCAAGGGCTGGGCAGAAGCAGTGAGAGCTCAACTTCTGTACCAACCCAATGACCATGGAGTCAATTCCAACTCATGGTGACTCCATGTGCTCTGTGCTCTACGGGATTTCCAGTGGCTGGTTCTTCAGCAGTAGATCACCAGGCCTTTCATCCAAGGTGCTTCTGAGTGGACTTACACTACTAAGTTCTTGGTGAGTAGTTGAGCAATAAATCTGCATCACTCAAGGACTTAGACAGTACCATTCTCCACCCATCACCGCTGATCCCGCCTTCACCAGGGCAGAGGAAGAAGTTCCCTTCCCTCTTCTGTCAGCAAAGGTCCCAGATCCCATTTTTATAATTCCTCCACAATACCATCAACTCTATACAGCCCCACAGTCCTGGGGTGGGGGTGGGGAGACGGCAGCCAATTTGTCAACAGGGAACAATGTAGCCCCTGGAGTCACTTCCGAAACATTATCAATGTGTTATGCCAACTTCTTTTCTGGGGGAGAACAAAAGCTATTTTCCTCTCTTTTATTCCCCTGATGGAGAGAACCAAGGCCCTCCTTTTGAATTCAACTTTCTCTTCTCTGGTATATATAAAAGAAAAAAAAAAAAATTAAAAAACAAATCTGTCAAAATTCCCACCCTGCCTTCCTGGTTGCATTTTTTAATTCAGTTGGCTCCATGTGGGGGAGTCTTCTATTAATAGGTATACCAGGAGGCTTAGCAACTCAGGCAGAAGAGTACCTAGGAGAAAGCTGGAGAGAGCTGACGTCGGGACAGTGAGCAGGAATCAAACCGGGCTTAATTAGGAAAACATGACTTTCCTATTAACGTCTCTGTCCGTGTGATACTGCTGCTGGGAAAAAAAAAAAAAAAAAAAAAAAAAGCCAAGAAGCTTATTTGTTTTGCAATTACGGATGAAATAAAAAATTACTTGGTCTAATTAGACCTCTTTTACTAAAAGAAGCGTGTAAAATAACCTCAGTTTCATTAGCAACTCAAAATGCAGTACTCAGTGTGTTACATATGTTTAAGTGAAATGTGGAGGGTCAATTTGCTATGTAAATTTCCACAAATTTGGCTAAACTAAAACGATTAACCTAATGTGTATGCAAATTAACTTAATTGATAACGACTTTTCTCCAGGAACTTTAAAAGGGGGAAAAATATATTCCAATTCTAACAATCCTCCAAAGTGTTCCGTCACCCAATAACGAAATGATATCTTGACAAATTAAAGAGAATGTAATGAAATCAGATTAATTAATGCCAAGACCAATTAGCACATGCAAAAGAAACAAATCTCACTAATAGACAAATCCAGCAATAATTTGAATGAGACTTCTGAACTCTTTCCCTATTTGTCAATTTGTATGTGTATGTGTGTTTAATTCTATCTTTGAATTTGTGCCATTTGTTTGCAATCTAGCATTTTATAGCTGGAGGAGACCACTTAGTGGGAGACCCCTAATTTAATTGATTAGGAAACTGAGCCTCAAAGAGGTGAATTTATGCAAGAAAGGTGGCATAGAAGTGGTGGCGCTAGAAGCCTGTCTTTCCTTCCCTCTAGAACACCCTGCCTATAGCAACACCCTCCCATGCAGAAAACATGCCATTCATTGGCCCTGTCTGGGAAGGCCTACTCTACAGAAAAAAACATCCACACCCCCATTCTTCCCCAGAGACACTTAGTTTCTCAGGTCTGGAGGCAGCTCTGGGACTACTGATCCTCTAGTCTACATTGGAATGTTTACCATATTAGAATGCAGTCTGTGTTAGAATATACCTATATATTTAAGAATTGAGGAGATTTTCATCTTGAGTTTCTTTTTCTTGACTCAGGCCACCCTTTTCACACCAAAATGATCCTTGAGGCAAGCCACAGGGGTTCAGCTCCTGAGACCAGTTGTTTTCCTTGCTCCAGTCCAGCCTGGGTTCAGCCATTAACAGTACCATCTCCAGGCTAGTCATCTGACTCAAGAGTTTCAGCCCACCTTCATCCTTCTCCATGCCTCTTTGCTAAGGACTCTCTGCTAATAGGCAAAACTCTGGTTTGGGTTTGTATTTTTATTTATTTTTTCTTGTCATTACAGATGGTTGTGGCTGAGAGATTGACATCTGAATTATTTCCAGTGGGTTCCTCAGACAATGACAAAGTGGAAGAAACGGCAGCTCTGGCTGGAGCAAGGGCACCAGGGAGCAGTCAAACCCTAACCATGTAGCTAGAAGCAGCAGGAACAACACAAACAGAGCCCATTGGGTTTAGTCTGTCAACCTCAGACCTGGCGATTGCTTCCCTTGGCCGACTGCAGGCCTCTGAAGTCAACTCTTATCAGGATTCAGGCAGAGCTACTGCATGGTGAGCTGGAAGAAGAAGAGGAGGAGTATGGACACCGGCTTAGGGAGTCAGGAGACCCATCGCCGGGTGGGTGATCTTGGCCCAGACATGTCACCTTCCTGGACTTCAGTTTCCTCATCTATAAGAGTCACCACCACCTGTTGCCATTGATGATGTGTATATTAATGAGCTCGTATGACCCCAAGTGTGTCAGAGTAGAACTGTGCTGCAGAGGATTTTCAATGGCTATTTTTCCAGAAGCAGCTTGCCAGGCCTTTGTTCTGTGGTGCCAAGTGGTAGGCTTGAACTTCCAACAGCCAGCACGCTAAGCATTTGCACTACCCCTGGACTTCCTATATATGAGGGGAGGGTGATATGCTGTACTAATCCTTCTGGCTCTGACTCTAAGAATCAGCCTCCTGGGTATTGTTTTAGGTTTGAATAATATCAACCCCATAACATTGTTGTGAGGACCAATGAGTAAATACAGGTGGTGGTGGTGGTGGTGGTTATGTGCCATGGAGTTGGTTCTGACTCATAGTGACCCTGAACATTAGTTCTGACTCATAGTGACCCTGAAATACAGAGGCTGTAATTCTTTACAGGAGCAGAAAGCCTCATCTTTCTTCCGCAGAACAGCTGGTAATTTCGAACTGCTGACCTTGCAGTTCGCAGCCTGATTTATAACCACTACCTACGCTACCAGAGTAGAGTGCTTAATTAGAACAGTGCCTGGCACATACTACATGATCAATAAATATTAGCTCTTACTATTTGTATCGCTCCAGGAGGCCCTTCATCACTGCTTCAACACTGGATTATTATAACAGTGGTGTACCGGCAAATGCTTAACAACCAGCTAGGGGTGAAAATGGGGCTCTGTGTTTTAGAGTCTGTCTATTACCATGGTGTAAATAATCCCACTATGGCTGATTTCAAGCTACCAATGTGACATAAACCAACTTGCAAAATTCCTGAAAATGTAACCATCAGCTTTCAGTGTAGGCCTGCTCCAGAGCACCATTGAAATGCAATACCTTCTACGCTCACTCAATTTCAACATGTATCTGTCTGTTGGAAATATCTTGTACATATAGAGACTGGATGTTAATTAAATATAATGTATACACAGCACTCTATGGGGCCATCACAAATTTCTTCCCCCTCCACCCACTCCCACCTCCTCCCCTCAACCATCCAAGCAAAGCAGTCTGTGTGTACTTTGGAAACATAAACTCACATTATCATTAATCTAAGCCAAGCATCATTGAGAAAGCAAATCTGCTGAAAAGAAACATTTATTCATTTTTAAATTTTGATGATGTGTATATTAATCACTGTTGGGGATTATCCACTTTGTGTACCCTTGTGTGAGTCATCCTGTCCTCATTCCCTCTACCCTTGAACTTTGACCCCAGCCCTAATTCTGATGGCTGTGGCTTATTGTATTGGGATTGCCTCACCTAGTTCCCGAACTTGACATACCTCATGCTCCCAGAAAGTGGTTATTTACTGACTGAAAATGGAGAATTAAAAGAAGAAAAATAAAACACCTTTCCCAGCGGGGGCCATAAAAAGCTCATGAAGTCATAAAGACAATTACTGGCAGGCCTATATGGAATACCCTCCGTGAATCATCTGTCTTTTGCTAGCAATAAAGGCACACTGCAAATTAACCATGAGGGAGGCCCGCTCACTTACCCTGTAATTAGACGGAGCTGCAAGATGCTTCCTTTCAAGCTCCACGTGGGAGGATCCATTCTAGCTCCAGGTGGACCCACGTCCCAGCCCAGCCAGGCCTAAGCTTCTCCCTTGGCTGCTGCCCACCTGGCCCTGGGCCTGGAACTGCAAACAGAGACTCAGCGTCAGCAGCGACATGGTGCTTCCCCTCGTGGCCCTTACAGTCTATTTGGAGAGACAGACAGTGCAGAAACAATCAGAGATGATCATAAGCTTCTCAAACCAGCAGAGACATCTCATCTTTTACCACCTGCCCTCATGAACTCTATGTTCTAGTCCCGTGGAAGACAGGCTCTTCCTCAAATTTACCACTTCTCCTCACTGCCTTCATACCTTTGCTTGTACTATTTTCTCTGTCTAAAGGGTCCTTGTGTGGCACTGTAGGACCAGCACTGAACTGCTAACTGCAAAGTTAGCTGTTCAAATCCCCCAGCTACTCCCTGGAAATCCTGTACAGGGTCACTGTGAGTTGGAATTGACCCAACAGCACTTAACAACAACAGCAATAGAAGGCCCTTATCCCCACAAGGTCTCAGCTTGCAGAGCCTTGTAATTTGACAAGTTCTAACAGGTTACCTTGTTCTCCTTTCCCTGCAAACCTTTGTGCAAAACCTCTACTTGAGCACGTATTACAATGATGATAACTAATTGCCTCCATATCTTTTTCCACTCCCTAGTCTGTGGAGTCCTGGTGTGGTGCTATAGCATACATACTGAACTGTTAACCATAAGGTTGGTGGTTCAAACCGACCAATCACATCTTGGAAACTCTATAGGGTCATTATGAGTCAGAATCAACTTGATGACAATTAAAAAGATTGTAACTTTGAGGTAGGAAAAAGACTGACTAATTTATCTAGGAAGTCCATACTTTATCCTACTCCCAATCCCAGGTTTAAGCACCATGTGCTTATCCAAGTAAGTGTTCAATAAATGTTATTTGGTAAACTATGGTTGTGGTTATGTGCTGTGGCATCAGAACTGACTCACAAAGACCCTGTACAGGGTTTTCAAGGCTATAAATCTTTACAGGAGCAGAAAGCCTCATCTTTCTCCCGCGGAACAGCTAGTAATTTCAAACTGCTGACCTTGAGGTTTGCAGCCCAATTCGTAACCACCACGCTACTGTATAGTACAAAACAAAGTCGTACAACCTGAGTCTAAGGTGTATTTATAATAAAGGCTGGTTGTACCCCTTCAGTCAAGCCTAGATTGCAGGAAATGTAATTGGAATTTCAGGCCTGGTATCTATGGTTTGGTTGGTAGACACAGTCCCCATCCTCTCCCCATAATTTTGGTCTTGAGGTTCTTCCTCTCTACTTGGAACCTTCCTTTTTTTTTTTTTTTTCTTTTCTTTTTCTTCAGTTTTGGCCTTGTTCTTGGAAGAGGAGAAGTAGAAGGGGTCAGGAGACAACTCCCTGTGTCTCAGGACAATCACCTGAGACATTCAGCTCCTGGAGGGCAGAGACAGGCATGCAAATTAGCACTGCCCACAGGCCTTGGGCTGAAAATAAATCTGCTGGAAGCAAGATCAATTGTTGGTTAAAAATAAAAGTTACGGTGATGCTGATTCTGTGTTTTCCTGAGCTCGGTGCTTAGGCAGCCAGAACCTTCTTTGCTAGGATATTGCTGAATGAGTAACGAGCAAAGCACCGTGAGAAAGATTAAGGAATTCCAAGCCAGTGCTCAGCCTCTGAATGTACGGCTCCTGTGGGCCAGGGGTGGACTGAAGAGCTGCATCAGATGCAAGATGCCTTAGGAGGATTTTTACCTTGGGCAATAGTTGCCTTTTTGAAAATCCTATCGCTGAAGCTTGCCCTAAACTTCTTGTAGAACCAGGAAATCAGAGAAAGGTCTTTCATTCATGCAACATATAATTACTGAGTTTGTCCCATGTGCCAGGTACTATTGTAGATGCTAGAGATACAGTGGTAAGCACACTTTTATGGAGCATACATACAGGTACTATAGACACTAATGACACAAGAATGTGCTGAAGAATGACACTTCCATCTGAGAGTGCATGATACACTTGCCCCAATCTGAGGAGTCAGAGAAGGCTAGCCAGAGAAAGTAAAGTTTACGCTGAGACCCTTAGGGCAGTGGCCATTAGCCCAGGAAAAACAGAACAAGTGTACCACAGAGAGAAGACCACCCGTACAAAAAGCTGAAAGGGAGCTCAGTGTGACTACCAGATGAGGGGGAGAGGAAAAGGGTGGGGGTTGAAATTTGGCAGTCTTAGATTGCTTAGAGCCTGTTACATCGCACTAAGGATCTGGACTTATCTCTCGGGCTCAGTTTTTGCAGTGCAGCTACATGTCGTTGTATGGGTTACACACTGCAAGAGCAACTGACCAAAGGGACACATGAGGGCTGAAAGCTTACCCTCTTCATTTGCCACATTTAGCATCCTGGCACAAGGATATGCCTTCTGAGACAGAGTGGCTTTTCAAACTACCCCTTGGCTCCTGATGAGTATGTTAGATTAAAGAAATCTCTGAGGCCCCTCCAGTTTTACCTTTCTAGAAGACTTTGAAAGAAGAGGACAATTGGATCACAGTGAGGTGTTGGAGAAAGGGGACTCAAAGTCAGAATAGCCTTCCGTCGCTTTACTATTCTATCCGAACCAAGTAGACCTCCTTCTAGTCGTCCCTCGCCCCTGCTGAGCTTGGCAGAAGAAACATTATGGATGGGAGCCTTCTGATTTGGGAGGCAGACGATAGAGGCCACAGTCAGGACTGCCCTAGGCGCACACAGCCTTTGCTGTTTGTCTCACTGGCTTTGAGTTACCTACTGTCATTTATTTAGAAGACTGTCCAGGGAGGCAGATCTTCAAGAGGAGGCATCATTTGCACAAAGTGTCTGTCGAGTTGCGTAGGGCCTACAGCTTACCAGGACTCAGTCTCCAGCTGGCTGAGGTCTGGCTTCCCTGTGTCGGAAGAGAAGGTCTCTTTGTCATATCTACCCATCAGGACATTTCAGGCACAGTGGTCCAGGGCTCCAGTCCAGTTGCCATGGGAATAAAGATGGCTTCTTCACTCCCTCTGCTCAGTGCTCTTACAACAGCCACAGACCAGACCCTGTCTCCCTCCTTATTCATAGCACACCACTGGCAACACATTTCCAATTCAAACTTCCAACCCCTATTGGCAGGCTATGCATATCACAATTGCCATTCTGATATGGTGCCTAACACTGTAATAATAACACCAGTTTCCATCTGTTGACTCTACCAAGAGTGGGGCACTGCGCTAGGAGTACCAAGCTGGGAATTCATCATGGACAAACAGACACAGTCTCCCCTCATGGCATAATTTAGTAGCAGTATTAATAAGAATAGGACATTTGGCAGCTATGTGACATTTTGGACCTCAGTTTTCCTCATTTGCAAAAAGAGGTAGTCATCTTATCACTCAGGATTGTGGTGAGGAGAATATGAAATAAACATGTAAGTAACTTAATACCATCATGCATCTGTTGTACATAGACAGGGTCGTTATGAGTTGGAATTGACTCGGAGGCACCTGACAACAACAACAATCCATCTATCGTTTATCAGGCAGTTACTATGATCCTAGGAGCTATGTCCTGTATTTCATATGTGAGTGGTGCCATCCACAGGGAATGGGTTTCAGCAGAACTTCCAGACTAAGACAGGCTTGGGAAGGAAAACGTCATCATTTACTTCCAAAGATTGTTAATGTTGTTGTTAAATGCTGTCAAGTTAGTTCCAATCCATAGCAACCCTGATAAGGGTTTCTGAGGAGCAGCTGGTGAGCTTGAACCACCAACCTGTGGTTCAAACAGACCTTGCAGTCCAGTGCATATGAAAAATTCATGGTTCACAACAAAACAGGGTCTGGCTTGTTTGATTTGGTCATGTCCTCAGAGGAGATCTTTTGTTTGGTGATGCAGAGAGGACAAGGGAGGCCTTCAGTGAGACGTAATCATAGCCATAGCATTGGAGTGGGATATGCCAGTGATCATGAGGCTCATGTAAGGATGGGCAACGCTCTGCTCTGTTATGCATTAGCTGTGAGTGGGAGTTTGCTCAACGGCAGCCCTCTGTCATTCTTCTAACTTACCATGGTTTGTGCTTGTTGTTATTAAGTGCTGTGGAGTCAGTTTGACTCATAGCGACCCTGTATACGGTGTCCAAGGAGCAACTGGTGAGCTTGAACTGCCAATCTTGTGGCTGAAACCAACCGTGCAGGCAAGCATGTTAACCCATAGTGCCACATATTAGGACTCCTAATATAGTGCCTGGTACAAAATAAATCCTCAATAAATGTTAATTACTATTATCAGCTACTATTGATTATGCCATGGAGTCCTGATGTAGTATTGTAGGATAAAGCACTGAACTGCAAGGTTGGTTTGAACTGAGGGATCAGTGGTTCAAACTCACCAGCCACTATTCAGAAACCCTATACAGGGTCGCTATGAGTCGGAACCAACCCGATGGCACTTAACAACAACATTGATTGAGCCTGGTATGGGCCTTAGGATAAGCACTGGACTGCTAACCACAAGGTTGGCAATTCAAACCCACCAGCTATGATCTGGAAACCCTCTAGGGTATTACTATGAGTTGGAACTAACTCCACGGTGCTTAACAACAACAACATTGATCATCCCTGGCACTGTGTTATAGGATTCATGAAGTTCCTCCTTACCCCGAACATATAAAATTTGGAGTGGTGTCCCCATTTCACACATCTGGATACAAAAGTACATTGAGCAGGAATTTAAGCCCAGGACTATGTAATTTCACCATGAACATATATTGCCCACTACATGTAGGACCCCAGATCCCTCAACTGTTTTCCATGGCAGCATTTTCTCATCAACATTACCTCAACTTCTGACAAAGGGCTTTTGGAAATGAGAAGAAGACTGAGAAACCTTGTGCTTATTCAACCAATATCTAGGAGAAGAGTTATTTTGAATCAGGCTAAGACGCTCACCTTGTCTAAATTTGAACAAAGAGAGAGATAGCAGGAAAATCTAGAAGTGAAAAGAATCTGAGAAACAGCCGAAGTCTTGACCCATCATCTATCAGCCATACAGTCTTGAACAACATAAGTTATATCTCAAACACTCTCTTTTCCTATCTGTAGAATGGGGCAAAGCTGCTCTGTAGATGTGATTATATTCCACCTATGGAAACAAGATTTCTCCACCATAAACTGATATTCAATTGTTTGAAATTATTATTAAGGAACACTTTTTCAAGAGTAATAAATTAAGTGGTAAGAAGACTTTGGTTTAATTTAACACGTGCGTCTTAAGTACCGGCTATTGCAAAGGAGGGAATTCTAAGATAAGACCAAGAAAGGGTGTCCAATGCCTTATAGGATATTATGGGGCTCATAGGACCAGACTCAGGGATGAAGCAGAACTTCCTGGAGGATGATTGCAGTGAGCTTTCAAGAATGCGAAGGACATTGATTGGCAGGATGGTGGGGGCGGAACTTCAGGCAGAATAAAGATTGAGCAAAGGCAGAGGTAGAAAAACCAAGAGGAAACAGAGACCAAGGTGGCTGGAGGACAGTATAGACACAGGAAGACTTAGGACAGCGGCTATGTGGTTAGCACAATTATTCCATTGTACAGATGGAGAAACTGAGGTACCAAGAAGTTAAAGAAGTCACACTGCAGGTAAATGGTGTTGTAGTAACTAAGAGTTTCAATAAACTTGTCCAAGGTCATACTGTCATAGAGTATGAGAGGGAGAAATCTCAACCTCACTTGTGACTTTTTTATTAAACTAAGATGCAACCCTTTCATCACTTAAAGAGACAAAGAAATTAATTGATGGAAAGAAGCCAAAAGAACTGGGAAGAAGAAACTCAAAGAAAGGACTGGGGCGTGGGATGATAAAAATGTGTTATGAAATCTAATAACCAAAATGTTCTTGTCTTACCTTCCATAGGATAGAAAGAAAGGAGATGGTTTAAGTTCCTCAGATCTACCCTTCCCCTCTTTGCCAAGTGTGTCGAGCCTCAGTCTCTAGTCTGGCATTCGGAGTTTTCACAGCCACCTGGCCTCACCCTCTCCACACACTCTGTCCCATTGCTTCTCACATGCCCTTAGTTCATAAAGGGCTCTCACTGTCCCCCAGCCTTCCAAGTGCTCCCTCCTGTGCTGGCTAACTTGTCCTCTTCCTTTTACAAAATGCAACTAGTCAGGGATGAACATCTCACCAAATAAGATACACAAATGGCCAAGAAGCACATGAAAAGATGTTCAATGGTGAGCAGGTGGAGAAACTGGTGTCCTTGTGCATTGTTGAAACTTGGGAATATTCAACTGCTATGGAAAAGCTTGGCAGTGCCTCAAAAGGTTAAACATAGAACTAGCATTGTTGTTAAGTATAAGTGTCTTTGAGTTGGTTCCGACTCATAATGACCCTGTATAGGGTTTCCAAGGAGTGGCTGGTGAGTTTGAATCGCTAACCTTGTGGTTCAAACCAACCTTACAGTCGAGTGTTTATCCTACAGTGCTACACCAGGACTCCAAATTAATTGAAAGTAGCAATTCAAAGAGAAACTTACTTGTATATCAATATTTATTGCAACATTCTTCAAATTAATCAAAAGGTAGAAACAACCCATGTCCATCAACAGATGAATGGATACACAAATGTGATATATAAATATCAAAAGCAGTCTGTTGCAGTCGAGTCAATTTCAACTCATGACAATCTCATTTGTGTCAGAGCAGAACTATGCTCCATTAGGTTTTCAATGACTGATTTTTCAGAAGTGGATAACCAAGCCTTTCTTCCAAGGTGCATTTGGATAAACTTAAACCATTAACCTTTCGGTTAGCAGCAACTGTGTTAAGTGTTTGCACCACCCAATAGCATAAGATGGAATACTGTTCAGACATAAAGAAAACTAAAGCTCTTATACAGGCTACAATATGAATCAACCTTGAAACCATGCTGAGCAAAATAGACACAAAAGGATAATCAGTGTATGATTCCACATATAGGGGATATCTAGAATTGGCAAATGCATGGGCAGGTAGGAGGGGAAGGGGAGATCTATTTTGTAAGAGACAGTAAATCTCTATGAAGGATGATGGGAAATGTGGAAATAGATAGTGACGACGGCTGTACAGCAGGATGAATGGAATTAATGTCACCAAAGTACACACCTGAAAGTGGCTGAAATGGCTAATGTTTTGTTATATATATGCTTCACCACACTCACACGTTTTCAAACACACTTCAGAATTCAGTGAGATGACTCAGTCTCACCGTCCGTAAGTGCCTGGTGCTGGACTAAGCTCTGGGGACCTTGATTGTGTCTTTGCTCTCAGGGAGCTTACGGTTCAGAATGGGAATGCAGACAAGTACATTTGAGCACACCGAAAGCTTCCATGATAGGCGGTAAGGGGATCAGGAAAGTTGTCCTGGAGAAAGTGGACACAAGCTGAGATTTGACAGAGAACCAGAACTTGGTAAAGGACAAATGTGTTCAAAGCAGAGGGCAGCATTTGCAAAGGCTGGTGTGGCATTGTAGGATCAGCACAAAGCTACAAATCACAAGGTTGGCAGTTCAAACGCACCAGCTGCTCCGCGGAAACCCTGTACAGGGTCGTTATGAGTCAGAACCTACTCAACAGTGCATAACAACAACATAGGCAGCAGAGAGCATGGTGCTTGCAGAAACTACCTGTGGTTCAGTGTAGATGATGTATAGGATCACTAGGTAGATGATGTATATATATCACTGTGTAGATGATGTATAGGACAAAGTGTAAAGCTGGGGCGACATACCAAAGTCTTTAAGGCAGGGTTCTTAGCCATTTTTGGTTTCCTATGGACTTCTTATCTAGTGAAACCTTTCAACCTCTTTCAAGATAATGTTTTTAAATGCATAAATAAAATATGTAGGATTTCATAGGGAAAATTTTACTGACATCCAGTTATGAAAATATTTTTAAAAACTAATTTGTGATAAGGTATTACATGTGCTTTTTATTTATGCATTAAATAATAAGTTCTATGGGCAGGTCTAGTAGCTACATCATTTTGATTAGTGCTGAGAGAAAACAATATTTCAAAATAAGTGTAATCATTATGATATAAAAATATCTGGGCTATCTATGTAAGAAAACTTCAGTTAAAGGTTAGTGAAGATAAAGACTGGTTTTGATTATTTCTCATTGAAGAGTATGTACTTTCTTCTGAACCCTTACAAAATCTTTAATATAATCATATCCCTCTTTCCCTTCCTCTCTCCTACTTCTCTTTTCTCTAGCTACTCACTATTCCTGAATATTGCAATATTCCATGACCCTGCTTCTGGCCTTTACACATGCTATTCCGAATCCTCTGTTAGGATTGGTGCTTCCTAACGTAAACATGTGGCTCCCTTCCTCCCTCCCACCTTCCAGGACTCTACTCACGGGTCACATTATCAGACAGGTCTTCCTTGGTCACTTCATGTAAAGCAGCTATACCCTCTCACCCCAAATTCATAGCCCCTATCCTCTTGCTTTATTTTATTTTTCTCAGTCTCACTTACACTATCTGGCATTTATATGATTATGTTTATTGTCCTTGTCATCCCTCTAGAAAGTAATTGCTACAATAACAGGGACTGAATTTTGTTCACTGCTATCTTCCAGCACTTGGAACACAGCCCAACACAATTCAACACTAAGAGACAGTTACCTAACCTCTTCTACTTATCTGGGTCTCTGGGTGTTGCAAATAGTTAACATACTCAGGTGCTAACCAAAAGTTTAGAGTCTCTAGTCCACTCAGAAGTGCTTCAGAAGAAAGTTCTGGCTATCTAGTTCAGTAAAACTCAGCTGCATGAGTTAGGATCAATGCAAAGATCTACTTATCTAAATCTTCCAGCACATATGTTGTTGTTGTTAACTGCCGTCGAGTCGGTTCTGACCAATAGCAACCCTGAATGGGGTTTCCGAGGCTGTAAATCTTTACGGGAGCAGAAAGCCTCATCTTTCTCCCTCAGAGCAGCTGGTAGTTTCGAACTGCTGACCTTGCAGTTCGCAGCCCGATTCGTAACCACTACACTACCAGAGTTCCAGCACCTATGTTGTTGTTGTTATGTGCCGTGGAGTCAGTTCCGACTCATAGCGATCCTGTACAGGGTTTCCGAAGCTGTAAATCTTTACAGCAGCAGAAAGCCTCATCTTTCTCCCTTGGAGCAGCTGGTAGTTTCGAACTGCTGACCTTGCGGTTCACAGCCCGATTTGTAACCGCTACACTACCAGAGCTCCAGCACCTGTACAAGGACCATAATCTTCATGAAGCCCTCAGAATATCATGCTCGGGGAGACAAGACTTTGAGCATGGGAAAAAATGCCTTATATCTCAGCATCTCCCCAGTGTGTCTGGATTTGGAGCAGGCATTGGTTAACTTAAAAAGCAAAAAAATCTAGAACTTATACTGCCATCAAGATTTTGACTCGTGGCATCTCCATAGGATGTCTGTTTCTCAGTTGGGTGTCTGTCAGTTTGCCATACTGCCGTGACTTGCATGTTGCTAGCTATGTCACTGCATTTGAAATACCAGCAGTGGCCCCTCTGATGGACAGATTTCAGTGGAGTTTCCAGACTAACACGGTCTAGAAAG
>NW_006408526.1:28077709-28079118 GCF_000296735.1 Chrysochloris asiatica
CAAGTGGACACCCCCTACCCTCACCACTGGTGGGTTCTTCTGCCACGCATGCGCACAGATATTCAGCCCAAAAGCAGGCCCTGAATGTTTTGTGTTTTTTTAAATATGGGAAAGGCCAGGACAGGGCTGTAGAGATGGAAAAAGAGTTTTAAAACAAAGCAGGCCTAAAATTAAATTAAAGCCTGAGGTATAGCAAAACAACCAACAGTGGCATCTTGAAATCTCTCAGGCAGCTTTGAAAGCAAGAAGCTAAAGAGAGGATATTAAACTCATACTCACATTAGGCTATGGATTTTTTTTTTCTTCTTCTTCTCTCCCTCCTCTCCCTTTTGTGATTATACACTGCAGTATTCAGTCTAGTTTTGTTTTATTGTTGTTGTTTGTTGGGTTTTTTTGCTGGTTCTGTTTTGCTGTTTTATGCTTCCCCTTCTACCTTCGGGAGACTCTTTCTCTCCCTATACCACCCAAGAAAAGCCAGCAACTGCTGCCATCTAGTCAACCTACAATCACCCTCTATAAAACACCAAAGCCCAGGCAAGAACCAATACCAATTGCCATATACCAGGGAAACAGACAACACCTGTGAAAGTTACTCTGAGTTAAGCAATAAGAAGAGTGAAAAGGGAAGCCCACATCCTGATCACATCTACCTGGAAGCAATCAGAAAGCATAAAAAATGCCAAAACACATACTCAATTAAGTATTAAGGCCACAGATAAACACTAAACATGTCTAAGAAGCAAAAGAAGATGACCATATCAGCACATGTCCAGAAACAAGATGAAATGTTTGAGACAAATGATCTAGAAGTAGACCTGGATTCCATTCTGGCAGGAGGACAGGCCTTGGAAATGCCTGAGAAGGAATTCAGAAATATGACTATAAAATGTTTCAAAACACTTTGCAATAGAGTTGAGAAAAATAAGGAAGAAGTCAGGAAAGTGCTATAGAAACAATCAAATAAGATAGACACAGCATTGCAAACAATTCTAAACCTACAGAAAGGTCCAAATGATTAATAATAGAATATTAGAAATAGACAATACTCTGAAAGGGCAAAGGAATAGAATAGAAGAGATGGAAGGCAAAATCAGTGAGCTGGAAGACAAATTTCTCAATATCACTAGAATAGCAAACAGAAAAAAGGTCAAAACAGCTTGGTACTGGTACAATGAAAGATACATAGATCAATGGAACAGAATCGAGAATCCAGAAATTAACCCATCTACATACAGCCAACTGTTTTTTGACAAAATACTGAAGTATATCACATGGGGAGGTAATAGTCTCTTCAACAGATGGTGCTGGCAGAACTGGAAAATGATATGCAAAAGATTGGAACAAGACCTTCACCTCACACCTTATACAAAAACCAACTCAACATGGATTAAAGACCTAAATGTGAATCC
>NW_006408526.1:28082103-28100797 GCF_000296735.1 Chrysochloris asiatica
ACAACAACAACTGCCTATCACTGATTGGAATATCTAAAATGGGCTACAGTGAAGGAGGCTTCCTGTGGAGCCTCTGCATCCCATAAGACCATAGGTGGAATCCTGAACAGCATCCAGAATCTTCAGAGGTGGGATATTTCCACTTGAAAGGGTGGGCAGACCAGTCTGGAGCTGCTAGAAGAACAGAGTATACTTCTGGAAACAAAGACCTACAGGAAAAATACAAAACAATATAGCCAGACTGACTGATTACTACAAGAACAAGCAAGTTGCTGGCCCAGGAGATATCAAGGCAAGTGGTCAGGCCCCTCAGAGCAAACTCCCTTCGAAGACTTAGACACGATGGGTATTACGAACTTACAAGCTTTCTATGGTGATATTTCTGGATATTCCTTTCTCTTCCCCTCCAGTGTCCATTTTATAATGGTATGCAAGGGAAACCAAGATTCAAAAGACAGCCAAGCATCTTAACATTATTTCCCCTGTTTTGCCCATTCCAACCATGACTCAATCCCTGTATCCCAGAGCCCTGTTGTTCCAAGGTTTTGCATACAAGGTTGGTAACCACACTCATCACCGATAAGGGGAAGTGAGGGAATAACACCAGTGAAACTGTGAGCTAAGCCTTACAACATTCAATAGGCTCCTGTGAACCCTGGTGGAGACCTGGTTGGCCAGCAGTGTGGCATGATCTGGGGACTCTTAGGCCCAGAGTCAGTGACATAGCCACAGAGGACTAGAGTGGAGAGTGAAGTATTCAGCTGATAAGAAGAGAGGGTATATGCAGAAGAACACCCACACTTGCAGATAATACCCACTTGACCTGGCTTCAATGACTGGATGATCAGAGCTCAACTAGAAGAAGAACAAAGAGGGAAAAAAGAGTAATTTGATACAATTTAATGAACTTGACCTACACCTATGGATGCAGTAGCTCAAAAGAGGGAACAAATCTTTACAGCGAGGATCGTTCCCACCCCCTCCATACACAGAGTAGACAGGGATGGGCAACTTGGACATTGGCTACCCAAAGTAGGTGGGCTACAAAGGCGAGAAGTGACTGGCTTAAAAGCTTTCAAGAGGGAGCCTAGATCCAGAGGGCATGGGGAAAGGTAGAATCTCCACTGAGTAGTATCCAATCTGTCTAGGCAGGGCTGATGAAAGGAAATGAGGATAGGTCTCTTGTGATACAATAGTGAATAATTATTATCAGGTCTGATTGTGAGGGTTAGAAATGTAAAGGTAGACATTTTATAGCAAGGAGGGGAGTGATTAACTTTGCAGTCTAGAAGCAGAGGTCCCTGGGACAATCAATGGAGAAGAGCGGAGAGCGGGACCCTACCCAGAGAAGCAGTGATGCCAGAGATGGAGGCAGAGAAGATGACGTGGAGAGATGGAGCAGCTGGGGACTTTAGACCCAGAGAGGGAGAGGGGCTGTGTGCTGACGACTGGGGGCAGGCTTACAGGGTATACCCCTGTGGTTGGTTGATGATGCATGGAAGAGATTGTAACCATGGCAATGAAATGATATATGATAGGAGATGGACAACATACTTGGTAAAGTGGAAGGTCAACAAAAAAGAAGACCACCAAGGACATGAATTGACACAGTGGCAGCAGCAATGTGCTCAAATGTAACAACTGTGAGGTGTCACAGGACTAGGCAGTGTTTCATTCTGTTGTGCATAGGGTCACTATGAGTCGGAACCAAATCAATGGCATCTAACAGCAACCATCCCTACAGAACTGCATTCCTTAGGATTTTCAATGGCTGTCATCTTAGATCACCAAGTTTTTGTTTGTTTGTCTGTTTTCCTGTGGCACCATTGGCTGTCATCTTAGATCACCAAGTTTTGTTTTTGTTTTTCCTGTGGCACCATTGGGTGGATTGAACTGCCAGCCTTTCAGTTAGTAGCCAGGCACAAACCATTTGCACCAAACTAGTGTACCAACAAGCTCAACCAGTTGTGAATGAAAGAAGCAGGCTGGATGAGAATGTGGAAAGCCATCTGTAGTGAGCTAGATGATGGTCCCGAAGAGCTATGTCCATGTTATATTCTCCAGAACCTGTGAATGTTACTTTATTTGAAAAAAGGGTCTTTATAGAAGTAATTAAGTTAGGGATTTTGAGATGAAGATGTCATTCTGAATTATCCAAGTGAGCCCTAAACATTATCACAAGTGCCCTTACAAGAGAGAGGGTACAGATAAATGAGAAGAAAGTGATAAAAAGTGGACGCAGAGATTTGAGGGAGTGATGTGGCCACAAGCCCATGAATGTGTGCACCCACCAGATTCTGGGAGAGACCAGAAGCAGTTTCTCAGAGTGGCTGCAGGGAGCATGCATCTGCTGAATTTTGGACTTCCAGCCTCCAGAGCTCTGAAAAAAATAAATTTCACTATTTTAGGTCATCCAGTTTGTAATCATTTGCTACAGCAGCCACAGGAAACTAAATAAAGGGGTTTCAAAATGTTCATGGAAAATATGGAATTGAAAGATAATAGAATTTTACCACAAATTTTTAGAAGCCTCCTTTTATGCCAATTGTAAGACTGCCACGGGGAGATGCAGACCTCATACTAGATCTTCCAGTTTGCTAGTTTTTTTCCCCAAAGAAATTCAAATTTTTATGTGAACTTTCTTTTCTTCTAAGTGTGCCAGTCTGGGTCTAACTGACTTTAGCAGAAAACAATAAAAATTAGGATCCTGATGAGTTCATAGCATTGAAGAGGATGCTAAAGAACAAGACAGGATTCCAGGCCACAGGAGCATTTGTTCAGGACACTGACAGCAGTGACCACTTGACTCCAACACCGGGTTCACAGGGACAATGTGGGATACTAAGCGCTTCAAGGAGTCCTGGTATGGCACTGGAGGATAAGCACTGGACCACAAGGTCAATTTGGATCTCAAGGTTGGTGGTTCAAACTCACCGCCCATTCCTCGGAAACCCTATAGAGGGTCAGTCACTATGAGTTGGAACCGACTTGATGGCACGGAATCACAACAAAGGGCTTCAAACCCAGGCAGTTGTGCCCAGAGCTTATACTTTTCACCAACTCCATCAGTTCATTTGGGGATGCTCTGTAATAAGACACATGTTTGAGTTGCAAATGTGTGTAGAGTCTCTCAGATTTGTTATATGGGACCAGAGGTGTACCTACAGAAAACAGTGCTTATGACAAGCACAGAAATTGTACCCCTGTCCAAGCATCTGACAGCCATCTTTCATATCACTGTGCCATAACATCAGCTTAAAAATACAAGTCAAGCTCATTAATCTTTCAGTTAACACATGATAGGGAGCTACATGAAAATTACAACCGCACCTTCCTTTTTTCCACTGATGAAAATTGGTCTCTGATGTGCTCAAAGTCATTTTTATTTTCAGTTTCTTCTCTTCCTATATTCAGCAGAGCAGGATCACATAGTCGGCCTGGACCCATGGAGACACTCAAATACACGAGTATTAGTTTTAACTTGCGGAATGATTTCTCACAGCTGGCGATGGAAACTTCAGTGGCTAACACAAACTGCTTAGTGGTGACCCTCTTCAAATGGTACCTAGGGTATGGGCCAGACCTGCAACACCTTAGACATACCTCTGTGTGGGAACCATAGTGAAAAATGCATTTTACATCACAAGCCAGCATATAAGCATGCCACATGTAAAATTGGAACAGTACTTGTCTGTTTGTATGACCCAAACTGAATTTCTCTTCTCTCTCTCTCTTTTTTAAAATATATTATCTTTGTTTTTGTTTTTTTCTATTCTATCATCAACTCTCCTATAATTTCCTATCGTATCTCATCCCATCCCATTCTATCCTATCCTGTCCTACTTATTCCATTCCATTTGTTTCCTTAGTCCAAGTGATGTTTATTTATAAAAGTAAGAAAAAAATATTCCCATATACAGAAGGATTCAGAAAATAGACCATTTAAGAGGAAGCTAAAGAGACAAATTCTTGAAAAATCAAAACTTTAGAATGAATAACTTGGATTCCCTTCTAAACCAGTATTAAGCCCCATTACTATTGTGTACCAACAAGTCAATTACAACACATGGTAACCCTAAAGATCACAGTAGAACCCCCCCCCCCCATAGTGTTTCCTAGGCTGTAATATTTTACAGGAGCAGATCTTCTGGTCTCTTCTTCCAAGGAGCTGAAGGTGACTTCAAACCACTGATTTCTCCATTGGAAATCACACATTGTGCCACCGGGCTTCTCAAGACTTATTAACTGGTTGCAAACCACAACTGTACAAACACTGCACTAAAGCAATTGATTTATAGTCTTGAAAACCAAAACAAACAAACAAGCAACCAACAGCAAACCAAAAATATATTTGAACTGGACACAGTCCATGGACTTCCAGTTGATGGCCTCTTGATTAAAATCTTAACGTCTTGATCAGTTGATTGACTAATTGAACTGTAGTAATGGAGGACATGTGAAGAGCCTCTTTGGCTTAGATTATTTAACAAAAGCATTAACTCCAAGCATCTAGCACAATGCCTGGCACAAAGTAAATGCTCAATAAACATTGAAGTACAGCTAAAAGCAGATGCTTTTCTTTAGCTCTTTTGCCTTGTTGCAGATCCCACTGGTGGTCTGGGGTGGTGTTGGACAGTGAAGAATCCAGATCCACAGGTGTTCAGGAACCCTGGAGCCCACTCCCCCTTCTCTCTGCCCACTCTCCCTGCCTGGCTCCATTTATCACCATTCTCATAAACACCCAGCCAGGAGGCACTTTATCTTCACATCAACCAGCATCTCCCTCCCCAACTCCCTCTCCTCTCCTTTTTCATTAGGCAATGCTATTTGTTAAACTGCAAAAAAAAAAAAAAAAAAAAAAACACATGCAAAATATGGCTCTGTGGTTGTAAGGTGCAGGGACCAGGAGGGGATGGGAATGGGGAAATGGAGAGAGATCTTTTTCAACTTTGCCTCAAATATCGTCATTCATTGAACTCATCAGCTAAAATCATTTGTGAAAATAAAAGAGAGAGCGCAAAGGAACTGATCATATGCAGGAAAAATAACTCAGATGTGAAAATCCTTCAGACTAGGAGATTGCACTATTTATTCACCCAAGTGTCCTGCTGTGTTTCTGAAATGCAGTTATTTAATGAGGTGCTGCAAAGGTATTTGTTATTAAGAAATTCTGTCTCTGGTTATTCTCTTCCTTGTGATTAGGACAGAGCCCGGCGGAAGCTCCTAACTGGCACGCTATTAAAGATTTAGGAGGCTGCTGCTCTCCCCATTGCTACCCTCTTACAAGTGCCTTTTGAAATGGTTCCAAAATTAAATATTGTACAAGCCGATCAGCCTTGTTTAACGCAGATGCTGAGTGAGATTTAAAAAGAAATTAGAAAAGCATTTGTGTTAACAGATGTTCTTCCTTTTCTCTCTTAGAACTGAGATGATTGAGGCTGGGTCCCTCCCGAGCCACGCAAGAGCCAAAAGGGATAAGCCCCAAATTGGAGGGAAACTGGGCCAGAGGGGCCTGGAAGGGACACCTGGGTCCTGGGTCCTTCTGGCAGGGAGGACCTGTGGGCTTTGCGGGAAGGAATAAGGCAAGATGCCTGCCTAGCAGGATTTCCCCCAAAGCTCCTGGATCTTTCTGGAGCTTCTCCCAAGACAAGGGCTTTCAGCAGGTGCTTGCTTGAAATCTGCAGACATGCAAACACTATTATCCAGAGCTTCAGGGAAATCAGAGAAGGAACAGAAGTCTGTGTCCCCACCCCCTTCAGCCATTGACCCTGACAATACACTAAGTTCTTCTGAGACCTCTAATCCAGTTCCTTCATCCGGACAAGGCCAGCTCTGATCCAGCCCACCCCAAGAGATAGGTGCAATTTCATTTCCTTCCTTCACCTCCAGTTCTGATGTCTACCTGTGCTAACTCTTGGCTCAGTTCTGATGTCGTAAGTGTCTCTGGAATAGACTTTCGGCTCTTCCTTTAGTAAAAACAAAGGGTGCCATTCCTTTAACATATAAAACCACCCAAGCGTGTGACAACTTGAGGCTACTCAAAGTGCCTCACAGCTGGTATGTTGATAAAGTCCCATAACCTCCCAGGAGGTATAAGGAGGTGACAGGGTTAGGATGCTGGGAAGTGGCAGCTCTGGAATTCCAACCAGGGCCTCTGAAACTCAGTTACTTGGCCCATCTGATACATTTCTGATCTGAAGAAACAGATTCTTTGATGCCCTTTATAGATGTAGGATTTAGGCTCTTTTAGACTTTTGGTTTGCTTGACACTAGATTTCTATTAGCGTAATATTTAATTCAATACTACCTGCAATCAGGTGTTTGTGTTTTGTTTTCAGTTTTTGGTCTATTTCAGGTAAGTAGAATCATACAACATTGACCCTTTTGTAATGATGTTTTCAAGGATCAGTCATGTTATATAACATATGTTGTTGTTGTGAAGTGCCATCAAGTTGGTTCCGACCCATAGCAACCCTGTATAGGGCTTCCAAGGAGCAGCTGGTGAGCTTGAACCGCCAACCTTGCAGTTCAAACAGCTTTTCAGTCTGGTGCATTAACCCACAGCGCTACATAACATATATCAGGACATAATTTCTCTTTGTGTTGTTCTTAAGTGTTGTCAAGTTAGTTTCCACTCATAGCGAGCCTGTGTAGCGTTTCTAAGGAAAGGCTGGTGGGTGGTTTGAACCACCAACCTTGCAGTTTGCAGACCAGTGCTAATCCTACAGTGCCACACCAGGATTCCATTTCTCTTTTTGCTGATTAATATTCCTTTGTATGTCTATGTCACATTTTGTTTATCCATTCATCTGTTGATAGACATTTGGGTTGTTTGCACATTCTGGCTATTGTGAATAGTGTTTTGATGAGCATTGATGTACATGTACCTGTTTAAGTTGCAGCTTCCAGTTCTTTGGGATCTATACCTAGCAGTATGGAGTCCTGGTATGGTGCTGTAGGATAAACACTGCACTGCAAGGTCACTTTGAACTGAAAGGTCACCAGCCTCTCCTTGGAAACCCAATACAGTGTCACTATGAGTCAGAACTAACTGGATGGCACTTAATAACAAAAACCACCTAAGCGTGGAATTGCTGAGTCATATGTACCGCAGAAGAAAGGCCTGGAGGTCTACTTCTGAAAAATCACCTACTGAAAACCTATGGAGTGCAGTTCTATTCTGAAACACAAAGGGCTGCCATGAATCAGAGCTAGCTGATTCTGCAGCAATGAGTTTATCTTTCTGATAATTCAGATATAATTTTGTTTGTTGTTGTTGTTGTTGAAAAGACTCAAGGCAAAGGGATGGCATCTTGTTCCTGATCCCACAGAGCACCAGGGGCCTCAAGAGACAAGAACCTGATTCCCAAATGTCCAATTGAGGAATTTCTCCTGTTGGTTAATCCATCACACCGTGTACAAATGCTTATGAAGCACCTGCTGTTTGTCAGGCACTGAAGATTCAGTGATGAGCAAATCGGACCCTCAGAGAGGCTCCCACCTGTTAGGAAAAGCAGGCATTGACAAAATTATTAAATAAGAAACTGACAAAGGGAATTCCAAGAAGAGGTAGAGGTCTCACAGAAGGGTATAAAGTAATATAGCTACAAGGCTGCATTCCACTTACCCCCAAGTTAAGATAACCTAACAGCACTGCTCTTCACCACAGACAAGCATTACTGATCCAGCACAGACCAGCAGCTGACTGTCCCTGTTATCCTGGGGTCATCCTTTGCCAGATTAATTAGCTCCTAGGGATCCTCCTCAGTCCTTCTGTTAAGCATTGCCCTTCTTGGCCTTACCCCCACCCATATCTATGGATAGCACCGACCCTCACCACCATCAGTTGCCAGTTCTCTCTCCCCTGTCCTCAGCCCTGCATGTCTTCCCCAGAAGCAACAAGAAAGGCAAGCAAAAATGAGAACCTGGTAACTTCCTAATTAACACTCTTGGAAACAGCAGGACCTCCCCTGGCTCACAAATGAAGAGAGGCAGTCCCAGCCACAGAGCCTTTCTTTCTCATTTGTCTCCATTTGAAGGCTTCAGCATGGACTGAGCAACTGACAGAGAAAAGCAGTATGTGCTGCATTGGAGGCCGCTGTGGACTGAGCTGGGCCAGTGCTCCTGGAACAAACTGTGGGGCCTGCACAAAGCTCTCCACTTCTCTGAATCTCAGTTTCCTCATCTGCAAAGTGGGCGTTAACCTTGGGTAACCCGGGACCTGTGGCTTAGTTCCTTTGCCTGGTTTCCTCCTCTTACCAGTTCTATTGTGCCGTGGTTGTTAGGTGTCAGCAAGTGGATTCCTACTCATTGTGACCCCGTGTGAAAGAGTAGAGTTGACTTGTCAGGTTTTCTAAGCTATCATCTTTATGGAAGGAGCCCTGGTAGCACGGTGGGTTAAATGCTAAGTTGCTAACCACAAAATCCATGCTTCAAACCCACTAGCCAATCCTGTGGGGAAAGATGAGGTATTCTGCTCCCATAAGATTTTGTTGTTGTTTGTGTTAAGTGCTGTTGAGTTGTTTCCAACTATAGCAACCCTGGGAGCTCTGGTAGCGTAGTGGTTATGAATCGGGCTGCGAACCTTAAGGTCAGTGGTTTAAAACTACCAGCTGCTCCACGGGAGAAAGATGAGGCTTTCTACTCCCGTAAAGATTTACACCCTCGGAAACCCTATACAGGGTCGCTATGGGCCGGAATCGACTCGATGGCACACAACAACACAACAACAACATAGCAACCCTGTACAGGGTTTCTGAGTAGCAGCTGGTGGGTTTGAACTGCCGACCTTGTGGTGTGCCATCCAGTGCTGATGTTACAGCGCCAAAACATAGGTCCCATAAGATTTACAGCCTAGGAAACACGATGGAACCGCTCTTCTCTGTACTATGTAATCACTGTGAGTCAGAATTAACTCAACGGCAATGGTAGAATAGGAACCTTATAGGAGCAGGTCACCAGGCCTTTATATAACTTCTGGGTGGCTTCAAATCACCAACAAGTTTTTAACTATTGTGCCACCAAATCTCCTAGGTTTTACTTTGGAACTTAGCTAATTATTCTCCTCCTTCTTCCACCTCTGTCAGGGCTCACCTTGCCTCCTTCCCTAGCTCTAAAGTCCCCTCTGTGAGTCAGAATAACCTGGGAACCTTTAAAGAGTCTGGCTCAGTTGAACTTGGTAAGGACCGGACATCAGGTCTGTTAATTTCAGGCAATTTTCATGCACAAACAAGAGTGAGACCATCACTCAACAAGTAAACAAGACTGGATTCTCCTCTGGAGACAGAAGAGAACTTCCTGGGGTTTCCCTTCTAGGATGCTACCACTGAGTCCTTCTAAGTTATAGGCATTCGCGAGCAATGTGATTTTCAGGCTTCCATCTGTGCCTTTCTTCCAATCCTTTTCAGCTTCCAACTCTTCCTCTATGAAATCTTCACAATCCCCCTGCTATTTATTGTTGGAGGTTACTCAAGTCAGTTCTGACTCATGCCGACCTTATGTACAACAGAATAAAACGCTTTCCAGTCTGATGCCATCTTCATCTTCCTTGATGAGTCCACTCAGCCAATATTCTGTATTGATCTGTAAGATTGTCACTGGCTGGTTTTCAGAAGTAGAACTCCAGTCTTTATTCCAAGTCTGTCTTAGTCTGGAAGCTCTACTGAAACTTCTATACAAAATGTAGATACCAGCGGTATTAGTTCCAACATCATAACAACACACAAGCCACCATAGTATGCCAAACTGATTGACAGGTGGTGGAAAATTCCCCTATAAACAGACAAATTAATCCATCTTTCCACAGCCATCATTGCTCATGTTTGCCTAGCTCTGTTTTACCATAGAGTTAGTTGTTGATGAATCTGCATTTTTCTATAGACGATAAATTCTTTATGGGAGGATGTGTGTCTTATTATATGTTCATCCTCCTTATACCAAAGCCTTGCAGACTGCTTTCCACATAATAGAGTCTTTAGTTGGGGAAACAATAGTAACATACATGAAGTGGCAAGAGAACAATATAAAATACATACGTTATAGAGAGGCAACAGGTAGAGGCAAAATAGCCTGAGGCAGTCAGAAATAAGGAGCCCTGGTAGCACAGTGGGTTAATCATTGGGTTGCCAATCACAAGGTCGGCAGTTCGAACCAATCAGTGGATCCTCAGAAGACAAACAAAGTAATCTGCTTCCATACTGGTGTGGTGCAGTGGGTTAATGTGCTGGCCTGCAAAGTCGGTTTGAGCTGCAAGGTCGGTGGTTCAAGCTCACCAGCCGCTCATTGGAAACCCTATACAAGTTGCTGTGGGTCAGAATCAACTCGACAGCACTTAACAACAACAAACCCTCTGAAGCAATTCTACTCCGTCCTATAGGGTTACTGTGAGTGGGATTCCACTCTACAACAGTGGGTTTTAAAGGTCCGAAAGGCGGGATGCTGGTCCCAGCTCTGTAAAGTTCAGGCAAACCCATAATATCACAGTTTGATTTTCTTCTGTAAAAGCAACTGGTTAGATTTGACCATCTCTGGGCCCCATCTCCAGCTTTCACATTCTGTTTCTCTCATTCTGAGTTCCTAATTGCCTCTCAGCATTCAAAGCAGTAGCCCTGGATCTGCTTTACTGGAAGAAAGGGCACATGATCAAAATCAGTGTTTTGCACTTTTTCAGTGGGGCACACCTGGGAACGCACCAGCATACACAGGAGGGGCCATTTCTATTCTCTTCTAAAAGCACATATATGTGCATGTGTGTAACATGTGCACACTCACACACGTCATGCCTTCCTTTGTCCACCCCAAGTCTGAATCTTTATATTTTACAAAATAAAGGCAGGCCCAAAGCGAGACTAAAGATGCCTTTGAAGTGGCCGAAAACATAATAGGAGCCAAAGAATCATGCGAGGTGATAGTATATTAAAAATTCCTGTGACACAAACTCTTCCAGAGCTAAAATCACTGCATTTACCTGGAGGGAAGAAGAAAGAAAGAAAGAACTTGACTTTTCTGCCAGTCAAGAGCTGGTTCACCTTCCCTCTCGGCTGGAAATTCCCAGAGCAGCACCCTGGGAGGTGTGGTGTTCACAGTCAGCTAAGAGCCTAACTAACTGGTTAGGGGAAAATCTACTTGTTAGTTTCTCCCCAATCATTGTTCTCTCCATCTTTCTTGGTAACAGAATCCTGGCTTTTGACTGGGCAGCCAGCTAAAAGATGATATTTTCTAGCTTCCATTTTAACTAGGGTAACCATAGACTAAGTTCTTTGTTATTGTTAGGTATCACTGATTTGGTCCCGACTCCTCGAGACCCCATGTACAGGAGAAGAAAACACTGCCCAATCGATCCTGTGCCATCGTCACAATTGCTGTTAGCTTTGAGCCCATTGCTGCTGCCACTGTGCCAATCCATCTCATTGGGGGCATCTTCCTCTTTTTCGCCGACCTTCCACTTTACCAAGCATTATGTCCTTCTCCAGGGACTGGTCCCTCCTAATAACATGTCTGAAGAATGAAAGACAGAGTTTTGCCATCTTCGCTTTCAAGGAGCATCCTGGCTGTGCTTTTTCCAACACAGATTTGTTTGTTCTTCTGGAAGCCCATGATACTTAATTTAATATTCTTTTCCAAAACCATAATTGAAATGCACCAATTCTTCTACAGTCTTCCTTACTCATTGTCCAACTTCCACATGCATGTGAAGTGATAGAAAGTACCATGGGTTGACACAAAATAGTCCCCAAACTTGTATTTTTGCTCTTGAACACATTAAAAAGGTCTTTTGCAGATTTGCCTGATACAATATGTTATTTGATTGATTGACTGTTGCTTCCATGAGTTTTAATTGTGGATCCAAATGAAATGAAGTCTTCAACAATTTCAATCTTTTCTTCATTTATCATGATGTTATTTAGTGGTCCAGTGGTGAAGACTTTTGTTTTCTTTACATTGAGGTGCAATGCATACTGAAGACTATGGTCTTTGATCTTTATCAATAAGTATTTTAAGTCCTCTTTGCTTCCAACAGGAAAAGTTGTATTATCTGCATATCTCAGGTTGTAATGATTCGTCCTCCAATTGTCTTCATATATGACTTCTTCTCAGACTATTTGCTCAGTGTACAGATTGAATAAGTATGATGTATGGATACAACCTAGGTGCACATCTTTCCTGATTCAAAACTATTCAGTATACCCTTTTGCTGTTTGAACGACTGCCTCTTGGTCTATGAACAGATTCCTCATAAGCACAATCAAGTGTTTTGGAATAAGCATTCTTCACAATGTTATCTATAGCTTGTTATAATCCATACAGTCAAAAACCTTGCATAGTCAATAAAGCACAAGTAAACATCTTTTGTTATTTTTTGCTATCAGCCAAGATCCATCTGATATCAACAATGATATCTCTCCTTCCACATTCTCTTCAGAATCTGGCTTGAAATTCTGTCAATTCCATGTCAATGTACTGTTGCAACCATTTTAAACTACCTTCAGAAAAATTATACTTGCATGTGATATTAATGATATAGTTCAATCATTTTCATATTCTGTTGTTGTTGTTGTTGTTAGGTGCCATCGAGTCAGTACCGACTCATAGCGACCTTATGTACAGCAGAACGAAACAATGTCCGATCCTGGGCCAACCTCACTACTGTTGCCATGCTTGAGTCCATCAATGCTGCCACTTGGCCAATCCATCTCATTGGGGAGCTTCCTCTTTTTCTCTGACCCTCCACCTTACCAAACATGATATCCTTCTCTAGTGACTGGTCCCTCCTGACAACATGTCCGAAGTATGAGAGACGAAGTTTGGCCATCTTGGTCTCCAAGGAACACTGGCTGCACTTCTTCCAAAACAGATCTATTGGTTCTTTTGGCAGCCATGGCACCTTCAATATTCTCCTCCAACACCATAACTTAAAAGCATCAATTCTTCTACTGTCTTCATTATTCACTGTGCAGCTTTCACATGCATATGAAGTTATTGAAAATACCATGGCTTGGGTCAGGCGCACCTTAGTCCTCAAGCTGACATCTTTGCTCTTCAACACTTTAAAAAGGTCTTGTGCAGCAGATTTGCCTAATGCAATACATCATCTGATTTCTTGACTGTTGCTTCCATGAGTGTTGATTGTCTATTAGGTCACACTATTTGGAATGGGCACAAATATCGATCTCTTCCAATCAATTGGCCAGGTAGTTGTCTTCCAAATCCTTGACATAGACAAGTGAGCACGCCAGTGAAAATTTATTGAAAGATTTTCAATTCTGTCAATTCCTGGAGCCTTGTTGTTCACCAATGCCTTCAGTGCAGCTTGGACTTCTTCTTTCTTCAGTATCATAAACTCAAGATCATATGCTACCTCTTGAAAATGGTCTAACATCAACCATTTCTTTTTAGCACAGTGACTCTGTGTATTCATTCTATCTTCCTTTGATCTTTTTTGAATCATTCAATATTTTGTCCATTGTTGTTTGTTGTTGTCAAGTGTTGTGGAGTCGGTTCGGATTCATAGAGACCCTCTATAAGGTTTCCAAGGAGCGGTTGGTGAGTTTGAAACACTAACCTTGTGGTTCAAAACGACCTTGCAGCCCAGTGCATTAACCCACAGCACCACACCAGGAGTCTATTTTGCCCATAGAATCCTTCAGTATTGCAAATCAAGGCTTGAAGATTTTCTTCAGTTCTTTCAGCTTGAAAAATGCTGAGGATTTTCATCCCTTTGGGTTTTCAAACTCCAAATCTCTAGCACATTTCATTATAATACTTAGTTTTGGCTTCTTCAGCTGCCCTTTGACATTTTCTGTTCCACTCTTTTAACTCCTCATTTCTTCCATTCACATTAGCTTCTCTTTGCTCAAGAGCAAGTATCAGAGTTTCTTCTGACGTTCATTTTAGTCTTTCTGTTTTTCTTTTTTTTTTTAATGACATCAATCCCACAACTCTTCTGGTCTTCAGTCATTAGTGTCTAGTGCATCAAATTTGTTCTTGAGATCATCTCTAAATTCAAGTGTGATACATTATAGGCCATATTTTGGCTCTGATGGACTTGTTTTAATGTTCTTCACCTTCAGCCTGCACTTGCATATGAGCAATTGATGGTGTGTTACATAGTCTGCTCCTGGCCTTCTTTTGACTGATGATATGGAGCTTTTCCACTGTCTCCTCCCACAGATGTAGTCAATCTGATTCCTGTGTATCCCATCTGGTGAAGTCCACATGCAAAATCACCGTTTGTGTTGTCTACAAAAGGTATTTGCAATGAAAAACTAAATTATGGCCAACAAAAAACATTAAACCCATTGTGGTCAAGTCGATTCCAAATCACAGCAACACTCTAGGACAAAGTAGACCTGCCTAATGCCTTTGCAAGGCTGGGATCTTAATGGGAACAGACTGCCATGTCTTTTGCTCATGGAGTTACTGGTGAGTTCAAACTGCTGGTATTTTAGTTAGCAGTCAAGCTCTTAGCCACTGTGCCTCCGGGGCTTCTAAATCCTGTCCAATGAAACAGAAATGTTTTATGAAACTTCCAGAAAAACTCCTTAAAGGAAAGGAGCCAAATCCTTTTATTGTTCTCCTTCTAGATGCGAGAGGTAATGGCTGGAGCCCAAGAAGCCAATTTGGACCAAGAAGTCTATATGATGACATGACAAGACAGAAAGAGTGTTAGTGTCTAATATGGAAGGGAAGCTTCTACATCCGCCCTCAACAGCTTGCCTTTGGTTTATTTTACCTGAGATTGTAGCTAAATCACTGCATTGGGAGTGTCTGTTAGCCACTGCCAATCCTAATCCCCATTAACTCTGCATATGAAATGGATAGGTCACTGACCTGGAGAGAAGATACAGATTCTTGTCCTATGTCTGGGGCTAAGGAGTTGCCTGTAAACTTGTGTCTATGTTGCATCATGTATAAAAATGAATCCAGTCAGGGAAAGGCAAAGATTATATAGTCCCCAAGCTCTTTTCAATGTGGTGCTACAGGATAAGTGCAAGGACTCCAAGGTCGCTTTGAACCACAATGTGGGTGGTTCAAACCCACCAGTTGCTCCTGGGAAACTCTATACTAGGTTGCTATAAGTTGGAACCAACTCAGTGGCACTTAACAACAACAATATACTTTTGCTACAAGCTTCAAGAAGTTGTTGAGGATTGACCAGATGGAGAAGTGAACTCGAGTCACCAGTGAGAGTATTTTTAATCAGCAGGAATTTCATAAATACTACTAGAGTGACGGCATTAGGGGTACTCACGAAATCCAGGGTCACGGACTTTGGAATCAGAGAAACTTAACTTCAGATTCCTGTGCCACAAGTAACTCTAGGCTAACTCTGAGACCTTGGCCAAGTCACCAGTCCTCATCCATAAAACATGGTGAACAAAACCAAACTTCACAGGGATGCTGGTAGATTTATGGGAGCATAAATGTCAAGCTCCCACAGACCACATGATTGCACAGTTAATCAGTGCAGGTTGTGTTAAAGGAAACCAGGTGCCTAGAGAAAAAGCCAGATGCCCAGAGCAATTGTCCTCTGTCCGGGATGAGAACTACTATTTCCATTGAGCACGCCCCCACATAAAGTTCAGGTTTCATATTTCTCCATATAGTAAAGAAGAGGGAACCATAAGAAGAGAAAGAAAGATACAATTGAGGAGCTGAGACTTGGGTTTGTGAGCTCTTCAACAGGAAAACAAATGTCTTTATTGGCTCCGGACAGTCTGCCAATCAGCCACGAAATTACCAGCTTCTCTCTCCTCCCAGAAGGACCTCCGACAAGGCACACAAAAGCTGCTGAAGGAACTTCAGGACCTGGAGCATAAAAGCCCCTCTCTGCCTAGCACAGGCTGATTTGCAATGCATTGCTTCAGCATAATTTCCCCACTCTGCAGCCACACAAAGGCATTTCTGTCCCTATCTATAAGTTTAATAATTTCTATTTCCTACACCTTGCATTATAATGCATCCTCCCAACATGGGCTGGGGCTGGGCGTTGGCCTCAGGCCTCAGGCATGTCAGCTGCTCTCTCTAGGGCCCCAGGCTGGAAAACCATTTATTAGATAATTTAGCCTCTTCCAAGAATGCAGCAGCAGAAGGTAGGCTGCCTGAGCTCCTTGAATTAGCCCTACGTTGCCCTTCACATCTCTTCACCCCATTTCATTAACTTATTCATTCTTCAAACCTACTACGTGTGGCATGTATACTGTGTGATACGGAGGCATTGGCAATTCCATGGTAGGATTCTCACTTTCCATGTGAAAACCCCAGTTTGATTCCAGCCAATTGCACTTCATGTGTAACCACCTTTTGCCTGTCAGTGAAAGCTTTCAGGCTGCTATGCTGCTGAGCATGTATCAGTGGAGCTTACACTATAAGATGGAGTTGGAAGAAAGGCATGGCAGTCCATTTTCAAAACTTAGCCCCCCCTAAAAAAAAACCACTGTGGTTCCAAACATTTTGATCTGAAATGGATCATGCGGATGAAACAGAATCAGGCCGTGTGTCTTATTGCACTGAGAGTGGGGTCACCATGAGTTGGGGGGCCAACTTGATGGCAGCTAACAATAAGAGTATGTGGTAGACATTGTTCTGGGCACTCTAAGACCTGGCTTCATACCACCAATAGCAAAATGATAGGAAATCAGGTCTTTATAGAGCTGAGCTTCAACATAAGAAGTGCACTTGACCTCAGTTCTAGCAGGGTTGGGACCATGTCTTTTTAGGTCCATTTTTATGCCTCTTGAATTTGACACTATCTGCACATAAAAAGTATTCAGTGGTGTTTGATGAGTATTGAGTGGATAAATAAATGAGCACAAAGACCAATAGACAGAGTGAACACAGCATCTGTTTTGTTTTGCTTAGAGTGGGAAGATGGAGACAGTGGGTATATCAGATGGACTATAGTCTAAGAAGCTATTGAGCTGGCCCCGGAATGTGAGAGTACAATTTCACAGAAAGAGAAGACGGTGGAAGAAGAAACAGTTTTCCAGAGAAAAGAGTGTTGCAAGGGCAGGAAAAGCACTGGGAGCCTGGGGGACCGGAGGCCACATATGCATAAATTCAAGGGAAGGGTAACAAGCTAGAAAAGGAATTTGAGAGTAATGACCCAAGGCTCTCATACCTCAGGCCAGGAGTCAGAAAGGAGTCAGCTAAATCTAAGCTTGAGTCCCAGCTCCACCGCCTGTCAGCTGTGTGACCTTGGCCAAGGTATCAATCAACTCTTGTTGAACCTCAGTTTCCTCCTCTGTACAATACAGTTACTACACGCACTTACCTTACAGTGTCATTGTGAGGATGACAAGAGAACAGTGATGCTTGAAAAACACTCAGCACAGCAGTAGGCATGTCTGATTTTTTGGGTCTTGGGCAGAGCCCAGAATCTATCTTTAATATTGGTCATTCTGATTCAGGTATCTCTAATGTCTGTAGAAAACTGAGTGAACGTCATGACATCTCATCTCCACATTGCTCAGCGGCTGTAGCAAACATCAAGTTCTCTTCTACTTTCACCATCAAGGAAGACACAATCTGGTCACTTGAAAGGCAATGATATACAAAAGGCTGTGAGCAAAGCACCTGCCCAAAGACCCACACAGAGGAATCCCTTAATCACATGGGTCCAGGTGCCTTACCTAGAGCAACCCACACTTCCTTTCTTGACTGGCCTTTTCTCTCACATGTGCTTCCTTCCTACAGTAAGAATGGAGAACCAGTTCTTTCTCATCTCCTTCTCCAAAAGGTAATGATCTCATAGTCAGCTTTCCTCCTTATTCTAATGCACTTTTCTTAGCCTTCTTTGCATCCCCCAGGGTCCAGAGTGAAACTGTAAAGAGCTATATCTAGAATGGACCCTTAACCCCACCCTCATGGTACAAATGAAAAGACTGAGACACAGAAATGCACTGACTTGCCCAAAGTCACATAGCAAATTAGTGGCCAAGGCAGTGGGAACTCAGTGCATACTTGCTGAGAGATTGGGTCCTGGGGTGGTGCTGTAGGATAAGCACTCGACTGCAAGGTCAATTTGAACAACAAGTTGGACTGTTTAAACCCACCCATTACTCTGCAGAAACCCTTACAGGGTTGCTATGTGTTGGAACTGATTCAACGGCACTTAATAACAACATATGAGGGATAGGCATTGTGCAACTAACCATAAGATTGGGAGTTCAAAGCCATCAACCACTCCTCAAGAGAAAGTTGAGGCTGTCTGTTTCCATAAAGATTTATAGTCTTAAATCTCTAAGTAAGGTTGCTATGAGTCAGAATTGACTTGAGGGCAGTGCATGGTTGGGTATATCAGTTAGGAGGCTTCTAGATGCAACTAGCAGTTCTAGTGTGGCACTGTGGGTCAAAGCACTAAACTTCAAAGTTGGTTTGCACCACCACAAGGTTGGTGGTTCAAGCTTACCAGCCACTCCTAGGAAATCCTAGGCAGGGAGGGTCACTATGGGTTGGAACCAACTCAACGGCACTTAACAATAACAGTGATGATGACAGGTGCAAGCAGCAAAATTCTCAACTTCATTGAGCTTAAGCAAAGAGACGGTAAATATGTTATAACCAAAGGCCAGTTTAGTTAAGTCAGTCAACATCAAGAACTCAGGGTGTTTCTTCTTTCTGTTTTACCATCTGCAGTAAGCTGAATTTGTCCTTAGACTTGTCTTCTTTTTGTAGTTATAAAGTGGCCACAGCA
>NW_006408526.1:28102348-28104359 GCF_000296735.1 Chrysochloris asiatica
GACATTGTTTCGTTCTGCTGTGCATGGGGTCGCTATGAGTCAGTTCCCACTCGATGGCACCTGACAACAACAACAACAATGTCCAAGTTGCCCATCCCTGTCTACTCTGTGTATGGAGGGGGTGGGAATGATCCTCGCTGTAAAGATTTGTTACTTCTTTGAAGCTCTTCCTTTTTTGTTGTGGACCCTCTGCTTTACCAAGCATGATGTCCTTTCCCAGGGATTGGTCTCTCCTGACAATATGGCCAAAGTACGTAAGACAAAGTATTGTCTCACATAAAAATGCCTCTCAAAGCATAGGATGTCCCTCTTTTGCACCCATTTTTGGTTAAGAACTTGAAGAATTCCCTGCCAACTCTATTGTCAGAACTACAAATACAATATAGTTAAGTGCCTCTCTACCTGATTTGTCCTCAGAGTTTAGAAGAAACCAGCTTTTCCTGAGGTTCAGGGATACGAGAGAGCGAGACCAAATGAAGGCTGGCAACAGACTAGGATGGAGTCAGCCAACAGATAGACATGCTGCCTAGGTCTGATGCTGCTCCTCAGCTTCACAGGGACAATGAGAAGGAAACAGCTTTTACGGGAATACAAGTGTCAGTCAGCATTCATTACAACACATCTCTGCTTTGCTCCTCTTTGCCAAGAGCACAGGCACAGAATCAAGCAGCCAGGATCGAATCCTAACTAGCTGCGTCAGATTGAAAAAGGAGTGGATCTTCCTGGAGCTCAGCTCATTCAGCCACCTGAGTCTGCACTCCAACACTTAGCATAATGCCCCAACATATGATATAAAGCATTACTGTCAAGTCAATTCTGACTCATGGAGACCCCATATGTGACAGAGTGGAATGGTACTCCATAAGGCTTTCTTGGCTGTGATCTTCATGGAAGCAGATTGTCGGGCCTATCTTCTTCTGCAGTGCTACTGGGGGGCAGGGGAGGTTCAAACAGCCAATCTTTAAGTTAGTAATCAATTACAGCTGCTTGTGCAGGGACCTCCAACATATAGCAGACGATCAAAAAATATTGCTGAGCGAGTGGGTAAATATACTTCTTGTTGTTTCGGTCAGTGCTGTTGAGTCAGTTCCAACTCCTAGTGACACTCTATATGGTTTCTGACGTTATACATCATAGCGGGAGCAGAAAATTTCATCTTTCTCCTGTGGAGCAGCTGGTGGACTCGAACTGTTGACCAGTTCAGTGTTTATTGTACAGAGCCACTGAGCTCCTGGATAAATATACTGTTGTTGTTGTAGTTAGTGTCATTGAGAAGGTTCCGACTAATAGCGCTCCCAAATAGGGTTTCTAAAGGAGGGGCTGGTGGGTTTGAACTGTTAATCTTGTGGTTAGCAGTCCAGTGATTATTAGACTAAATGATTATCCTTTTCTGGCAGAACTGTAATCAGAATCTAGTGTGATCATGTAAAAAAATTAAAATAAACATTCTCTACAAAAGTGGTAGCATTGATGGACTCAAGCATGGCAACAGTAGTGAGGTTGGCCCAGGATCGGGCAGTGTTTTCGTTCTGCTGTTCATAAGGTTGCTATGGGTCAGTACCGACTTAATGACACCTAACAACAATAACAAACAAAAGTGTAAGGCGGTGTTAATATCCTCATTATTCCCCACCTCAAAGAGTCTGACCCCATACAAAGAGTTCTATAAAATACTAACAGACAAGGAAGGAGTCTTCACATCAAGTATCAATGCTATCTCCTCTGTACACAGGGTAGACATGGATGGGCAACTTAGACATTGGCTACCTAAAATAAGGGGGCAATAAAGGCACGAAGTGACTGGCGTACAAGTTTTCAAGAGGGAGTTTAGTTCAAGAGCATGCAGGGGAAGATAGAGTCCTCACTGAATAGTTTTCATCTTGTCTAGATGGGTCTGGTAAAAAGAGATGGGGATGGGATTCTTATGATTCAATAGTGAGTAATTGTTATCATGACTAATTGCCATGACTAATCATGACTAATGACCATCACAATTGTAAAGGTAGAAGTT
>NW_006408526.1:28105004-28111692 GCF_000296735.1 Chrysochloris asiatica
AAAAAAAAAAGAGTTCTTCAAAGGATAAAACTCATCTACCCTGGATCAGAAAGCTTGGGGATAAGTGGAGGTGAAATGTTAGAAAAAGGTCTACATCAAGGTCTGAGGATTGTTCTGGAAGTGGCCCTCTGGTCCCTGGATCTTAAACCTACCCTTTGCTCCCATGATCTATGTCAGAGTAACAGAAGCATCAGCCTCAAGTGCATTCCCAGGTCTCAACGAATATCCCTACTCTTCTTGGTATCAAAGGCACCCTGGTAGTGTCGGGGCTTACTTGTCGGACGGCTAACTGCAAGGTAGGCAGTTCAGTCCACCAGGCACTCTGTGGGAGAAAGATGAGGCTTTCTGCTCCTGTAAAGATTTACAGCTTTGGAAACCCTATGCAGGGTTTCTATAAGTCAGAATTGATGCCACGGCACACTGCCACCTGCCAACATCATTCTTGGTATCACTCTCTGATTCATCCATCCCCTGCTCTACACATCAGCATTTGTTATTTCTCCACCCAGTCATATGCATGAGGGTCTAGTGACCCATCAGACTCCAATTTCTGGTCTGCTAACCTTGGCTCACCAGCTGCTTCTTGGAAACTCTATACAGGGTCGCTATAGATCAGAACCGACTCAACAGTACTTAGCAACAACAACAACAACAACCTTAGCCCCCAACTGAAGCGAGTGGGTCTGCTCTCTCTCCCCTTTGACTTTGGCCTCACTCTTCAGGGTTAAAGTTGTGGCATTGTTACTGACAATTCTAAAATCTCAGTGACTTCCAACAACAGACATTTGTTTCCCACCAGTCTACATCTCCAGCGCTGTTTGGATTTAGGACTAATCTACACACTGCTATTCAGAGATCCCAGCTGATGAAGACTCTACCATACTGTGACAGCACCTTCTCAGGATTCTGTGCCAATGAAGGAAAAAATAGCCCTCCAACTCTTAAATGGTCACATGTCATTTCTGGGTACACTCTATTGGCCAGAACAAGTCTGAACAACAAAATCCTGACTAACTTTTCATGTGATCAGGAAGGGGAGGAGAACTGGAATCATTTGGGGTTAACACTAGTAATGTCCATCTAACACATCTTCAAGTAAGAGACATGGTTCTCTCTAATAACCATGACCCCTTACCATCCAGGAAAGCACCAGATTCCTCTCCACCCACCACCACAGGAGATATGTTGTTGTCGTTAAGTGCTTTCAAGTTGGTTCCGACTCATAGTTATCCTGTACAGGGTTTCTGAGAGTGACTAATGAGTTTGAACTGCTGACCTTGAGGTTAGCAGTCCAGTGTTTGTCCCGCAGCACCACACCAGGGCTCACTGGAGACATAAGATTTGTTTTAAAGCCTCAGAAACCCTATACAGGGTTGCTATGAATTGGAACTGACTCTACAGCACTTAACAACAATAAAAAATTCTTAACATACAACACTCAGCAATAGGTAAAGAGTAACCATGATTTCTGAATCGATAAATTCAGTATTTTTCTAAAAAAAAGTATTTTGCAATGCCAAGGAATGACTATCTCATCTGCCCAGAAACTAAAAATGTCTCTGCCTGCCTAGAGACACAGAGCTCCTCTGTCCTCTCCGATAGTGGCTGGGAGGACCAACAAAGGTATAAAAATCGTCAGCCCCACCACTCCATCAACCCCCATCATGTCATAATGGTTTAGTCTGGGGAGCACTTGCATGCACCTACTGTTTTCCCTCTTCCCAGGGCCCCAGTCCTACCATGGCCAAAGGACCCAAAGATTAATAATTTAAACCAAGACATGCTGTCCTGTGGCTGCCATTTCGGGAGATTTAGTGCACACGTTGCTCATGCTCCTCTCGCTGCCACAAGAAAAATTACAAATTGATCCACAGGACCTGACTCCCTGCTCATACTTCTCCTGCACGGCGGCTGCTGCTTCTCTTGATAAAGTAATGGCTAAGCTGATGACAGCAACATTTAGGTCTAATATAGGCGGGTACTGAATATAGTACATGGAGAATATGAGGAGAGTGGACGATGAGAAAGGGAGAAGCTGAAGAGATGGCCTTGACCATATGGCAAAAGCCTGGGTTACTGAACCAAAAGTTCCAATGGAGAATAGGCAAGCACCTTGCTGCTCAGTTAGCAGGAACTTCATCTTCTGTCTCCTTCACAGTAAGGACTAAAATACAAATACTTGTCACCATTCCTTGAGCCTTTCTTCTGTGCTAAGCACTGCCCTAAGTGCTTTATGTGCAACGACTCATCTGAAAGCTTAAGAATTAGGCTAGACTTGGAGCGACAGCAAATCTAAAACAAAAGTGATTAAGTAAAATAGCTGTTTCATTCAGCTCTTGATAGATGTTTCATGGCAGCCAAGAATGCTGTGCACATCACAGCACTTAGAACAGTTCCTTCGATCCTGTTCTGTCTGCTTCCCAAATCATTTTATCCTCCAAGATGACTGTTCTAACTTCAACACAATGTCTGAATTCCTGCCAGCGGAATGAAAGTAAAGTGAGAAGAGAGTATTACCTCTCTTTAAGGACATTTCTTAGAAACTGCATGTGCATTCTATTGGCCTGAAGATAATCACATGGCCATACTTGCTTCGGAGGCTGGGAAATGTAGTCTTAATTCCAGGCAGCTAGGACTCCTGGTGTGGTGCTGTAGGATCAGCACTGGACTGTGAACCGCAAGGTCAGCAGTTCAAATCCACCAATTGCTCCTTGGAAACTCTATACAGAGTCTCTATGACAGAACTTGCTCTTTGGCACTTAACAACAACAACATATGCCCAACAACATTTGGAGGTTCTTTCTATTACTGTTATTGTTGTTACGTGTCATTAAGTCAGTTCTGACTCATAGTGACCCTGTACAGTGTTTCTGAGGAGCAGCTGGTGAGTTTGAACTGCCGACCTTGTGGTTCAAACCGACCTTTTGGTCTAGTACTTATCCTACAGTGTCACAGCAGAATGATGACTATAGATCAAGAGAAAACTGACTAGCAGACAAGTTACAGTATCAGCCATATCATCAATCCCATAACCACTCCATGAGGTAAGACTGTTAGAGATGAGGTAGGACACAGTGGTACGTCACAGTAGAATTCTTATCTTTCTTGCATGAAACTCAGCTTCAATCTCCAGCCAATGCACCTCATGTGCCGCCACCTGTTGCCATGATGCTGAACAGACTGAGATGGACTCCAAAGTAAGGCTGGGATCTACTTCTAAATATCAACCAACGAAAACTCTTTGGATCACAATGGTCCAATCTGCAACCAATCATAGGGGATGATGCGGGACTGTCAGCTTTTTGTTCTTTTGTGCATGGGGTTGCCATGAGACCAGGGATGACTTGATGGCAGTGAATGGCAACAACAACAACATGAAGTAAATAGCACACAAATTTTTTGCATGAAACTTCGTTCTTGTCTTGGTCAAAATTATTTTATCCTTCAAGTTATGAAATAAGCATTATGGCAGTCTGCCTATAGTGTTATTCAGTGTTTACAGAGACTATGTGTTGTTTGAATCGGCAGTTCAAACCCACCAGCTGCCCATTGGTAACCCTACACAGGGTCACTATGAGTCAGAACGGAATACACAGCACTTAACAACAAACGTGTTCCTTGAGGGCAAGGTCATGTGTTTAATTCATCTCTCTCTAGTGCCTAACAGGGTGCCTGACATAAAAAGATGTTTAGGAAATAAATGTTGGATTTATTATATAAGACATAATCCTTTCTTTTGCTCTGCTATCATCCCCTTTATTATCAAAGCCTACTTAATTAAGGCAAAGTTTACTACTGGTTTTCAAGGGTGGGTAGAAAGAGAGATGAGGAGGTATCACTTAAGGATGATGAAAAAAGTGGAAGTGGATATTGGTGATGGCTGTACAACATAGGGAACATAATTAATGTCACTGAATTGTATGTGTAAAAAATGGTTGAAATGACAAATGTTTTGTTACACTCACATATATTTCACTACAGTAAAATTCAAACCAAAAATGATCAGTTGTTGCCTGCACTTAGCATTCATAACTCAAGATCTACAAGCCCGGCATTCCTTCCCTAGGAGTTTATCATCTAAATTGAGAGAATTTGAAATGGAAGGGATAGCCTTCATCCCTCTCTTCATCCTCTAATCCAGAGACGAGAGCCCCAGCTCTGCTAGTGAAGAAGCCCCACCACCAACACCACACACTGCCAGCTTTCCAGCCAGCAGAGGCTGGATCCTGCATCCCCAGGGGGAGAAGTAGGCCTGCACCCACAAATGTGAAACTGCCACTCAACATCCTTCGTGGATCCACCACCCCCGGGAGCTGATGAGACTGAGCAGTTCAGGCAGAGTTCATCTCAAGTGACTCCCTCATCACCCCACACGCAGCCATTCTTTGCGGCATTTGCAATTTCTCTGCTCCGGGGGTCAAGTCTCCAGTGTGCCCTCCCTGAGTAATTGTGAAATTATTATGGTTGGTGATTTTAATTTAAATTGGATGGAGAAATGTCATACTGCGGTCGACTCATTTGCTATGGATTTTCACTTAACCAAATTGATTAGTCAACCAACTAGACTTAACTTGAGAGTTGTAATCATTCATTATTAGATCTCATTTTTCCCAACGCACCCAGATGATGTCAAGAAATTAAAACTGCAGCAAAAACCAGCAGCGTCTTCTCTTAAGACAATGGGGTCTGCCTGGAGGGTCCCAGAGATGGAATAGGCTCTGGAATCTGTTGGGAGAGACAAGGATCAAGTTCCTCAGAAGGATGACCAAAAGAAATGAGTTGGGAGTTTATCAAGATGGCATCAGACTGTCAGAAATTGGACTCTCCCATATCCCTTTTCCAGTTGTCCAACTTCTACTTATCCTCAAGATTCATCTCAAATGCTACCTCTTTTTTGAGCCCTTCTGTCACTTCCCAGTGATATGCACTGGACTAGTCACCATATGGTCAGCCATTCAAACCCACCAACTGATCCTTGGAAACCATTTCTTTATAGGACTGCTATGAGTTAGAAATGACTCGATGGCACTCAACAAAAATAGATGACTTCTCAGGTGGATTGGCTTCCCACTGTTGTGACTCCCATAGTATGTCTCTACTACAGGAAATTGCATTTTTTAAATGCAGTAATTGTTTAAACGGGTCCCTGGGTGGCCAAATGATGAACATTGTCAGTTGCAAAGTGGTGGGTTGGACATTCGAGTCCACCCAGAGGCACTTGAGACAAAAGGCCTGGCCATCTAGCTCTGAAAAAAAATCAACCATTGAAGATTCTAGGGAGCAGAGCTCTACTCTTGATCACACATAGGTCACCATAGTTGGAGCTGACTGGAAGGTAACTGATTTATTTGTTTTGTTTTTCTCTGATAAACTACAAGTTCCTTAAGGCCAAGGATCAAATAATGTTGTACCCCGATTCTTAATCACTGTGCTTAGAAAATAATAGGCAGTCCAATAAATGCTTGTTGATGGATTGAGTGAAAGAATTGCCTAATGGAAATACCTGGGTTTAAGCATTGGTATGGATTCTATAGGGAAAACAAAGTTCTTTACTATGGATTCATGTATCTGCACAAGAATGGGAGAGATATGGCTTAGCAGCTACAGGAATACACCAAACTTAAAGGTCAGAGTGGACTTTGTGTTTAGTATGATTCACCTACATGATCTGGCTGCCAGCAACACTAACTAACATGATCATCACTTGCTTCAACAACACAAAAATCTATGTCCAGAAAAAAAAAGAGAGTCAGTCATTCATTCACTCTAATTCTGCCCTGGCCTAACCTGGACCATCAGCTTTGAAAGACTTTGCAGACTGAGTCAAGAAAAAGCAGATCCTCAAGACAAATGGTAGGGTCCCCTTAATGCAAACCCCCTTCCAAGGCTAAGACTCGACAGAAATACGTGCTCTGATTGGTGACCACAAGCATCGCCGATAGGGAGAAGTGGGGTAAAAGCAGCAATGAAGCGGCAAGCTAAGCCCTACAATGTTCGGTGGGCTTCAGCGGACCTGGATGGGGACCTGGTTGGCCAGCAGTGTGGGGAGACCTGGGGACTCTTGGGCCCAGAGTCAGTGGCGTGGCCACAGAGGACTAGAGTGGAGAGTGAAGCTACCAGCTGATAGGAAGAGAGGGCATATGCACAAGAACACCCACACCTGCAGATGGTACCCACGTGACCTGGCCCCGATGAATGGATGATCAGAACTCAACCAGGAGAAGAGAGAAGAGGGAAAAAAAAGAGTGACCTGATGCAATTTGATGAACTTGACCTACACCTATGGATGCAGTAACCCAAAAGAGGGAACAAATACTTACAGCAAGAAACATTCCCACCCCCTCCACACACAGAATAGACAGAGATGGGCAACTTGGACATTGGATACCCAAATTGGGGTGGTGGTGGTGGGGGACCACAAAGGCAAGAAGTGACTGGCTTGCAAGCTTTCAAGAAGGAACCTAGAACTAGGGGTATGGAGGAAGGCAGAATCTCCAGTGAGTACTATCCAATCTGTCTAGGCGGAGCCGATGAAATGAAATGCAGAAGGGTCACTTGTGATACAATAGTGAATGATTGTTATCAGGACAGATTGTGAGGGTTGGAAATGTAAAGGTAGACGTTTTGTAGCAAGGAAGGGAGTGATTAACTCTCCAGTCTAGGAGCGGAGGTCTCTGGGACCATCAAT
>NW_006408526.1:28112022-28116535 GCF_000296735.1 Chrysochloris asiatica
AAAAAAAAAAAAAAGATCAAGAACTATGGCACTGAAGCAAGAAATCTAAGCTACACTGAAAGAAAAAAGAAAGAAAGAAAGAAAGAAAAAGCAGATCCTATATGTACTAGGCCAGCTTCATGGTCATGTCAGCTGTGGAACTGCACAGGCCCCACACTCAGAAACATCCTAACCTTAGATTAATACTATACTGTCACCATCTTGACATTTTTAATACATTTTTAACTAAGGCCCCACATTTTCATTTTGGACTGAGAGGCCCCACAAATTATGTAGCTGTCTATGCATATGTTTGTTGTTGATATTGTTAGGTACCATCAGTTGGTTCCAAATCTATGTACAATACCATGAAACATTGCCCATTCTCACAATTGTTGCTGCCACTGCATAGTGAGTCCATCTCATTGAGGAACTTCTCCTTTATCACTGATTCTTTATTTTACCAAGCATGATGTCCTTCTCTAGGGACTGATCCCTCCTGATTACACTTCCAAAGTACATGAGAAGTCTCATCGATAAGGAGGATTCTGACTGTAATTATTCCAAGTCAGATTTGTTCATTCTTCTAGCAGTCCAAAGAGTTTCTAGTCAATATTATTTGCATCAAATGTGTCAATTATTATTCAGTCTTCTTTATACATTGTCCAACTTTTACATGCATATGAGGTGACAGAAAATACCATAGCTCAAGTTAGATGACTTGTAGTCCTCAAAGTGATATCTTTGCTGGTGTGTGTTTTTGTTTTTGTTTTTGTTTTTGTTTTTAACACTTTAAAGAGAACTTTTGCAGAAAATTAGCCCAAAGCAGTTCACAATTTGATTCTTGTTACATGGATGCTGATAGGTTAGATGGATCTGAAATTGTGTCATACAAGACATGACAAAATAGCCTATTGTTTTGTCTGCAGAAGGGACAACTCTGTGGAAACATCTTAACTTAGGACAGTCATATGCGAGAGGGGCAAGACTGCTTCTGTGCTGCCTCAGAGGACAGAACCAGAACCACTGGGTTGACACATTAGGCTCATTGTTGGTGTTGAAAGTATACCGGAGGGCACTTTGTACTGACAAGAACTATTTACAAAGGACACCCAGGAGGTGGTGTGTGGTCCATAATCAGAGGTGTTCAAGTAAAGAGAGTATTTGGCACAAGCTATTGCACAGTGAATGGGGTTTGGATTGAAGGATTCAGACAACGCCATCCAGTGCTTTGATCCCCTGCTTCCCAGGTGTCTTAGTATCCTGCTGCTGCTATTAACAGAAATGCCACAAGTAGGTGACTTTTAAAAAGAAAAAATTATTTTCTCAAACTTCAGACACTCTAAGGGAAGGCTTGTTCTCTGGCTCTTTGTCAACTCTTAGGGAAGACCCTTGACTTTTAGCTGCTATGACCCCATCATTCTTTGGTTCCTTAGAGACCGCCATATAGTCTCCCCTTTGTGGTTGCTTGATTCTACTTAAATGGTACTCTTTGTAACTCAGAAGTGATTAGGTTTAAGATACACCCTACACAGATATTGCCTCATAAGCATAACAGAAAACCCTTCATCCAAATGGGATTACATCTAGGTGCATAAGATTCAGGATTCTAACATAATTCAATCCATAACACTGGGTTAACCACTCCCTTTCTAAAGCCGAGGGTAGACAAGTGGAAGGGAGTGGTGAGGTGGTCAGGGATGTGGAGGGGGAGAGAATCTATTTGGAGTAAGTAAATGTGGATCTGCAACCTTTGATTAATAGCAGATGCAGCCAGAAGGAAGAAGTCAAAAGCAGTGGCTTCATAACCGGCCCTTCCTCTACGATCTTTTTCCACAATTTTCCCTTCTGCGGCCCATGTAGGAGATTTCACTTCCATGAGCAGTTACCTTGGCAATTGGTCAGCACTTCCCTACCCCACCTTTAATCAACAATCATACCCAGATGAATGTATCCTCCACCCTGGCTTTATTTGGCTAAGGCTGAGGAGTAGCCAGGAGTGGCTAAAGAAGAATTAACACCATGACAGGTCCTCAAAGTTGTTCTAAGTGGCTTTGGTCCAGCAAGATCCAGGGAGTTTCAACACATGAAAAATAAGTTCCGGGCCAATCGCTTCCTTCCTGGCTCCTGGAATCATTTCTCCAGCCCTGCTGTCTGCACACCCCATGGGAGCTATTCATTAATGAGGGTGAGAAATGCCTAAATTACACCTCTGGTTCTTGTCCAACTCATTCAGATGGTAAGGAAGTAAAATAACTCATTCCTGCATCATTTTGATTATTATCATCCAGCGGCTTCCTCTGGAGTCCAGAGAGGCCATTGACCTAGAGACCAAAGCTGTGTTCCCCATCCCTCACCTGTCCCCTGGGCCCCTCCTTCTCATTCTTATTTTACTTTACAATGAAATCTTTGTTTTCTCTTCCTCTGCTCCACCTGATTCTATCTGTCTCTGCCTAGTTACAAGATCAACATTGAACCCTTTCAATGGTCCTTTCCCAGAAGAAGAGCAGTTTCAGGCTCACATTCGCTGCAGGGATCAGCACTGGTCCCCTCCTCCTTTTCCATCCCACCCACCCATCACCACCTCCAACTTCAGATTGACTCAAACTGCCACTGTTTGGGGGAGAACAGAAGGCGAAGAGGAAGGGACGCTGAACAAAAGCTTTATTCAAACTCTTGCATGCTAACATCTCCAAAAAGCTTTTAACAGAAACCATCATTTCCCTCCAAGAATCAATGCATTTTAATTCCTACAGAGATATTTGTCTGCTGTTCTCTCCTTCAAGGCGCAGCAGACACGATTAACAAAACAAGCCTGCCTCGCGTGGAGACAAACGCACAGGCTTCTCCCTGAAATTACTGGAAGTTCATTTTCAAAAGCCATCCTGTTTTCTGGGAATCAATGCATATCAACTAAAATCAATAGCTTCTCCGTGCGGATGGGCTGAGACACCAAACTGATCTAGCGTTCCAGTGCATTTATATCCAAATCTAGATGTTCTCAACAAGTCAATGAATTTAAGCGTCTGCCAGTGTCTTTTCACTTAAAACTAATCTGTTTGCTGATCGGACTGTACATTTTCAGAGTGCGTAGTAATATACTCTGTGTGTTTACCAGATCCAATGTACATTAACTCAAATCAAAATATTTCCACTTAACTTAAAATTGAGTTTCTCCCAACTCCAGCAATGCTCACAGGAATTACTGCTAGCCCAGTACCAAGTTTTCGATCTTCCTCCCAGAACACAGGTCTGATCCTCTCCATCTGGCCCCGAGGGTGCTGACTAACAAAGTCTGGAACAAAGTGCTTCCTGCTTCTGTGGCTCAAGAACTTCAGAAGCGATTATCAGCAGGTCGCCCACATCCAGTCCCACGCCACAGCGCCGAGCCCCCGCCGTGCTCCCAGCCCGGCCAAGGTCTCGGGCTCTGCTCCTCGGCCTCCGCCTGCTGGGTCCGCCCTGGGGGGGCACCTCCCGTGCCCTCCAGGCCAGGGGCTTCCCCTGACCCATTCGGCCCTTCCCACCACCACCCCCAGGTTCCCTGGTGCCCCAACCACATCCAGCCCTGGATCCCCAGGCTCCACATCTTCGGCCTGAGGAAAGAGGCAGGGCTTTGAGCAACATGCAAGCTCTCCCAGCTTCTGCCTGCCGACCCACCCCTCCAAGGATCCTACTCACCTTGGCCAAAGGTGGCTTCAACCATTGCCATGCTGCAATGAGTTTCGATGACAGTCGGGTACAAACATTACACACTCAGACTTGAGGCTTGAAAAGCCCAAATCCCACACACCTGCTCTGGAAGTTGTTCCCCAATTACTTTGAACCTTCAAGATGCATCTCACCTTCTCCAAGATGACAAAAGATACAGACTCCAGGCCCTCCAGCCTTCTCTCAGATTCCTCTACCGGCCTCCACCAAGATCCTCCAGAAGTCGCCCGAGGGTCTTCCCACCCAGGCCTCCAGGTTTCTCCCAGCCCTCTTTTCAGGGAAATGGGATGCTGAAGAAGAGACCATGGGACAACAATGCTCAGCACATGCCATCCTTCTACAAAGCCATTTGGCTGCCTTGTCAACACAGAATTCAATAAAAACAAACAACAAGTCCACTGAATGATGTGGTAACATAGAGCACAAGATTGGGAAGAAGGTTTGGAATCACCTAACCAATGGAGCTCTTAATTTGCTCACTGGACCCTGTCTCCCTTGGCCTGGGATATAGGGGACAAATCTGACTGGAATCCAGACCTCCATCTCTGCTTTCAAAACCAGACTTCTAAGTAAGAGTTCAACTGAATAAAGGGGATTACATGTACAAATTAAGTCTGATATGGTCCAACAACATCATCTTATTATACAGGAGAAAACTGAGTCCCAGGGGAAGAGGAAATTTTCCTGAGGTCATTAAGCAGGTTCACAAGCCAGATCACTGTAGGATAAGCACTGAAGTGCTAACTGCAGGGCTGGGGGTATACTCCCAATAGCCACCCCTAAGAACCAACTCGTCAATACTTAACAACAACAGCAAAAAGAACAT
>NW_006408526.1:28117369-28118317 GCF_000296735.1 Chrysochloris asiatica
GACCTACATCTATGGAAGCAGTAGCTCAAAAGAGGGAACAAGTCCTTACAGCAAGAATCATTCCCACACCCTCCACACACAGAGTGGACAGGGATGGGCTACTTGGACATTGGCTACCCAAAATGAGGATTAGGGGGCTACAAAGGCAAGAAGTGACTGGCTTACAAGCTTTCAAGAGGGAACCTAGACTCAGAGCGCCTGGAGGAAGGTAGAATCTCCCCGTGAGTAGTATTCAATCTGACTAGGCAGGCTGATGCATTGAAATGCAGACGGGTCTCTTGTGATACAATAGTGAATAATCGTTATCAGGACTGATTGTGAGGTTTGGAAATGTAAAGGTGGACGTTTTATAGCAAGGAGGGGAGTGACTGACTTTTCAGTCTAGGAGCGGAGGTCCCTAGGACCATCAAGGGAGAAGAGCAGAGAGCGGGACCCCACCCAGAGAAGCAGTGATGCCTGAAATGGAGCCAGAGATGATGATGTGGAGCTATGGAACAGCTGGAGACTCTAGACCCAGAGAGGGAGAGCAACTGTGTGCTGAAGAACTGGGGGGCACAGGGGAAGGATTGCATGGAAGGGATTGTAACCATGGCATTGAGACGATATACATACGATAGAACGAATGTAATACTAATGTTCTCCCATGTAAATTATCACATAATTCACAATAAATCAGTTAAGAAAAGAAAATTTAAAAAACTAGTTAGGATGTTGGGGAGGGCAATACACAAGAACGGGGAGGGGTGCAAAAACAAAGTACATAGGGGAACACTGAGACAGGTTTACATGGGCTAAATGGGACAGAAGTAAATAGTGATGCATGCTCAACTTTGGAACAACAGGGCTCTGTGATACAGGGATCGAGGCATAGCCTGGAAAGGGGAAATAATACTAAAATACTTGACTATCTTATGAATATTGGATTCCCTTGCTTACTATTGTGAAATA
>NW_006408526.1:28120297-28178709 GCF_000296735.1 Chrysochloris asiatica
GTCTTTGTCAGAGTCCTCACTTTGTACTTGTGGCACCTGCTCTCATCCTCACTTTGCACTGTCTCAATCAGGAAGCTTTGCTGAAACCTGTTCAACGTCCTAAAAACTCACAAGCCTACGCTGATAGATGAGTGGTGCCTGCACATGAGGTACATAGGCCAGGAATCGAACCCAGGGCTCCTAAATGGAAGGCAAGAATTCTACCACTGACCTACCCTTGCTTCATCCTCAAATTCTAGATTCCCCTGAGCCATTCTTCAGAAGGGTGCACATAGGAGAGCCCCTCTTCAGTCACTCATTGTTATATGGCATGCTGTTCAACCAAGGGCTGTTCTGTAACACACCAGTTATAGAGCAGCTGCTATATGCAAGGAGTCCTGGTGTGGTGCTGTAGGATCAACACTGTACTGCAAAACCAAAAGGCTGGCAGTTCAAACCCGCCAGTTGCTCCTTAGAAACCCTATTCAGGTCTCTGTGAGTCAGAACCAACTCAACGACATTTAAAAACAACAACTATTACGTGCAATGCTTCATGAAGACTTAAGGAGTCCTGGTGTGGCACTGTAGAATAAACACTAGACTGAGAATCACAAGCTCAGTGGTTCAAACCCTCCAGTTGCTCCTCAGAAACCCTATATGGGATTGTTATGAGTCAGAACCAACTCAACAGCACTTAACAAACAACAGGGAAGAGGTAAAGAAGCAGAGGGTCCCTGCCTTCTAGGAACATACTGTCTGGTGATGGAGGGGCCTTCTATATTAATATGGTGTCTCTACATTTATTTCCCTCTCTACAGTAATGTAGTCAGCCCGCGAATATTCCTTAGTGCATGCTTGTCCAGCTTCTGTGCCAAGACATGGGGGGGTGGGGGGTCGGGGGGGCAATGGTGAATGTATCAATCAAAGTCCTTCCCTGACTTTCTACAGGAGAAACATGAAGTAAATCAGTAGAAGAATTCAATTGTTAATTACAGGTGTGTACAAAGGGCTGTAAGAGAAAAGAGAGAGTTCTAATCACAACTTGTTGTTGTTACGTGTCTCGTGTTGGTTCTGACTCACAGAGACCCTGCATAGGGTTTCCAGAGAGTGGCTGGTGGATCTGTGGTTAGCAGTCCCATGCTTGTCCTACAGCCCCACCCCCCCAAAGCAATAATATCTATACTCATTGTCAGAGGGAGATAAGGAGCAGAGATGATACCACCTGCACATCAGCCCCTATACCAGACATTTTCACCTTCGCTTATAATAATTTATTTAATCCTCACAAATCTGGAAGGAGTTACTGAAATATCCAGTTTTCAGATGAAGAAACTGAGACTTGCTGGCTGCTTGACATCTCTATGAGACAAATACTAAGTGGCACTTGTCCTGTAGAAGCAAATTATTCAGTGTAGAGCCATGATTCAAGGCCAGAACTAGCCTGTGCTTCTCCCACTGGGTCACCTGCCTCACATGCAAAGCAAATGAACAGCACAGACCTTCACATGTTCCTAGGAGCAAGTCAGAACCAAAGAGATAGTGGCTGTTATCTGGATTTAGAAGAGGATGAGAGCTGAGGATGCAGCTCTGTATCAGGGAACTCTTCCCAGAGAAGGTGTCTGGAACAAAGTACTTCCTGTCAAAAGGAAAAGACACAGCCAGAGCAAATAAAGAGGTAGGAAACAATGCTGTTTGTGTAGAGGAGGGAGGCGAACACGGCCAGGCTCTTGAAGCAGCTCTGTGTAAGGGAGACATAGCAGATGAACATGAACTGAAAGCAGGGAATGAGATTCTGGAAAATCTTGAATGTCACACTACAGATGTACTGCTTGATTGGATCCCGGGCTCCAAAGTTGCTGCTGATCTTCCTGGAGCTGACAGGCAAGAAAACTCCAGCACCCAGGCCAGCCCAGGAAGGCCTTCTTTTACCAGCAGGGCCTCCCTTCCCCATCTGTCCCTGATACTAGCAGCTCTGGGAATGTTGCAGAGGGAAGCTGGCCCACAGCTCTAAGAAGCCTCCAGGCATCACCATGGAGATGCTATGCAGTCTGCCAGCCATACAAAAGGAGCTGTGAGCTCCCCGCCTCACCTGGGACTCAGAGCTAACGAGGAGGTGGCCAGAGTGCTTCATTTTCTCTCTTCTTGATCGCTCTGAAAAAGAAGGAGCAATTTACTCAGGCAAACAAACCCCACCCTGCCCCTGGAAGAACTCCAATAAGCCCTCCCTTCTATGGTGTTTGGATTCCTCCTCTGACTGGGGGTCTATAAGAGGAAGTCCCTAGGGATGGAGAACCAACAGGAAACCTAGGGTGGTTTCCTTTTTCTCCTACCCATGTGGACAGGCAAACTCAGAGGCAATGTGAAGGTCAGCTGATACCTTAAGAATCACTAATTTTGGAATTCTGAAAGGCAGGTAACCTCTGCAGTTGACCACAAGGCCTGAGTCCTTGATGTTGAGATTAAAAAAAAAAAAAAAGGAAGAAAGAAATTGGGACCACCAGGATGCCTTTAATTCCATCCCCACTTAACAATTCTATAATGAATTAAGAATCACAAGGCAGCCAATCCTCATTTAGCAGCCCCGGGACTCCTGTCTGTATGTGAAAAGGACAAGGACTGTCCTTAGAAAGCAAGAAGTCCAGCTCTGAATGGCAGAGGGAGACGAGAAGAGAAGGGCTGGAAGTGTCCGGGTACCAGAATAGACAGGGCTGCAGACAGGATGTGGAAAGACTGTAGTTTCTGAGTCAGGAAAGGAGGAGTCTGGGAGCATCTCCAGCCAGCAAGCAATCTTCACACTTGCACTGTCGTTCTCTTCTGCAAAGGGGTGAGAAGAAGGCAGGGGAGGGGTGGCGTCAAGAGAGGGAGCAAGCGAAAGAAGTGAGAAATCCAGCATCTTCGGACCTGCCCAACACTGCCAGTTTCTCCGCTGTGTGCAATACCTCATCTCACAGTCATTAGAGAGAACCCACAAGCAGGATGGAAGCCGGACACCCCAAAGGGTCGGAAAATGGAGAAAAGGGATGTGTGCAGACCTACGTGTGTCTGTGCATCTGTCTGGTGATGTCCCAGCTCCTAAATTCCCAGAATCCTTAGAGAATCATGCGTAGTAGCACAGGCGTTTCTATTCAGAAACACCTCATGTCAGAAGTCTCTTCCTTTCTTGTCTTCTCTTCAACTTCCCTTCCAGAGGTTTGTACCTCAAACTGGCCCATCCCCTTTGTCTCAGTTACCTGGTACTACCATATAAAATAATACAAGTGGATGACTTTGAAGAACAGACATTTATACCTATTACTATTTTAAAAAATAGTTTAAAAAAAAAAATTGTTGCCATCAAGTTGATTCCTACTCATGGTAAACTGTGTTTCAGAGTACAACTGTGCTCCGGAAATTTTTCAATAGCTGTGACCCTACAGAAATAGATTTCCAAGCCTTTCCTCTGAGGCTTTTCTGGGTAGATTCAAACTGCCAACCTTTCAGTTAACCAGTTGCAATAAATCAAATATGGCACAGGATATTCCATTTTAAAAATTATAATCTAAAGTAGAATACATAGATATGTCTATGTAAAACATGTTGTTGTTGTTATGTGCCATGGAGTCGGTTCCAAGTCATAGCAACCCTGTGCAGGGTTTCCAAGGCTGTAAATCTTTACGGGAGCAGAAAGCCTCATCTTTCTCCCATGGAACAGCTGGTAGTTTCGAACTGCTGGCCTTGTGGTTTGCAGCCCGATTCGTAACCACTACGCTACCAGAGCTCCTTATGTATAAATATATACCTATCTAAAAGATTCCTGGTGTGGCACTGTAGGATAAGCACTGGACTGCTCACCTCAGAGTAAGCAGTTCAAACCCATCAGCCACTCCTTGGAAACCTTATACAGGGCCTCAGAGAACTTTTACAGGTTTGCTATGAGTCAGAACCAACTTAACGGCACTTAACAACAAAAATAAAGTAGAATATATAAGATAGCTCCACATCACTAAAGAAGAAATTAAATGTAAGGGATACATTACAATTTAATAGCTTAAAAATGCAGATGGGGTCTATGAGACAAAAAGGCCAACAATTTCACTAAAGCAAAGATTAGCAATAAGGGAAATGAGAGTCTTGGAAAAGGAAAACCTAGAATGCAGTTGAAGAGAGTGTTGACCTAGTATGAAAAATGTAAGTAAGGTCACTGAATAATTTGTGCAGAAATTGTCAAATGGTAATCTAATTTGCTGTGAAAACTTTCATCAAAAACTCAATAAAATATCACTTAAAAAAATTAAAAAACAGAACAGAAATTTACAAGTATTTTCTCACAGACTAGGAGGCACTGTAAGATAAGTACTAGACAGCTAACCACAAGGTCTACAGTTCAAACACACCAGCCACTCCTTGGGAACCTTGTACAGGGTCACTGTGAGTTGGAACCAACTGGAAAGCACTTAACAACAACAACTACAGGAGGCAAGAAGTCCAATTTCAGGGGGTGGCTCTAGGAAGAAGGCTCTTTGTGTGTTTCAGCTTCTAGTAGCCTGCAATCCTTGGGGCACCTGAACTTGTAGATGAGTGTCTATCTTTATATGACTTTTCCTCCCTGTATGTGTGTGTCTATTTATTCAGCTTTTTTTATACCTCAGAAGTGATTAGATTTAGAATCCACCGTACTCTCCATTCACATGACAAAGGAAATACCTGATTTCCAAATAGGATCATATTTACAAGTACAAGGGTTAGAATATATCCAGATTTTGGAGGGGTGCAACTCAATCCTTAGCACTCACTTAGCTCATGAGAAAAGAGTAGCAAACTCGGAGGTGGGGTGAGGGCCCCAGTCCCAAGAACAGTCATGGTAGAAAGGAGCACTTTCCCTTCAAAACATGAATCGGATCCTCTGGTCCTCTACTCAGAAGCCTGCAGCAGCTGCTACCTCATTCATGGGAAAAGCCCTATAAAATTTGCACTTCCTCCCCCCCACAATCCATTGCCTTTCTGGACTTTCTGGTTCTGTTCCCTCTATCCTACTCTGGTCCAGTCTCAGGGTGTCCTTCTTACTCCTCAAACACAGCAAAGGCACTTGGGCCTCCGGGGTCTCTGCATAAGTCACATTCTCTGCTGGGAGCACAGGTCCTCAGCAGTTCTCACATCTCAGGTCCTGAAGCTGATATTCTAACATCACCTTCTCTGAACCATCTTGACCTCCCTGTGTAAAAAAGCATTCACCTCCAACACTCCCTAGCCCTATTTTTTGTTTTGATTTTTTTACTTTTTCTCAACGTTTTATGTACTGACATATCTAGTTTCTGATCTGTATCCCTCACCAGAGTGCACACTCCATGAAGACAGGAATTTGGGGCACTGTTGGTCATTACTGTTCCCCCAGCACCTAGAAACACCTTGGCATGTGGTAGGAACACAAGAACTATTCATGAAATGAAGGACGTATGATTTAGCACTCTTCCCCCACTTCCCCTGAAGTGCCTATAACAATGTCCCCTCTAAAAGCCTTTGTGGACATCAACATTCCTGGAGAATGGAACATCAACCTTGTTGTCCCGTTGGCCCAAGGTAAGCTTGGGCAGTGAAGGAGTTTAGGGGATAACCAGATGGGCATTTTCTCCTGCCCTGATCAAAGAGGGGGAGGGGAGGCCCTTCTGGGTGTGAGGCACTAACATCATGTTGTTCAGAGAGCAAACCTATCTTGAATGCTGGTTTTTCCTTCAGTGATACACACACACACACAAACAAACATACGTATATCTCAGTTTACTCCCTAGTCATTGAGGTTTGAGGAAAAAAAATCCCAGAATCATCAGGCCTGAATTCTGGTCCTTGAATCTCATTCAGTTATCTAGACCTGGTCCCCACATCTATAAAATGGGGACAGAGTGCCTGCTCATCTTACCACTCAGGATTGGAGTGAGGGTCTCAGGTGGTGTCGGGTATGACCACCTCTCATTGAAAAGCCTGACCAATACGTACACAACTTGTGCTGATTTCTGTCTACACTTGACAGTGTAGGGACTTGCAGTGGATGGAGAAGCAAGAGTAAACTGGAAAGAAATGACCCCCAAGATTGCAGCCCATTAGGCAAAGCACCAAACAGCTACAGTGGATTTTATTTCCCACCGGAATAGATGCCTCTTGCAAGTTTGGACTTAAAATGAGTAACACAAACTTAGGCCAGTGCCTCCCAGGTGCAATCCCAGCTCCTCCACCCTCGGGCTGGGCTGATGGGGCCAAGGACAAAGACGTGCATTTGTCAGACCAACTGGCAGGTGTCCATGATGCTGTGAAGTGACTTGGGGCAGGAGGTGCCGGGCTGAGGCACCTGGCTGCTGTCGGCACGCTTGGCCCATCTGGGCTGGCCAGGCATTATTTATAATTGAGCTTATCGTGTGAGGCTCTCGCTGTCGCTGTTGGTTAGAGCCATTTGATGTCGTTGAGCCTTTGGAAAAGGGTGGGAGGGAAGAGGCAAAGGCAGGAGAAACAAAAGGAGTTTCGTAGCAGGACTTCAAAAAAGCCAAGTGTTTGAAAAAATCTTTGCTAAGGTTCTGACCTACTTTGCATGCGGATAGACCATCTCCTTCACTTTAAAAGAAAAGAATCCTGCACAAAGTGGCCTCGGCTCCATTCGCAAGGACTGGGGCTGTGCTGCAGAAAGGGGCTTTAGTGCTGTAATCAGAGGCCATTTCAGAGCCATGATTTGGGTAATTATATAAGATTTCAGCCTCTCTTCTTCCCAGGCCACGTGTTGCCCTAGAAGATAAGGCTGCCAGAGTAAGACAGCCAGGACTGACAGAGGAGATGGACAGCTACTGCCCAGGGAACAAAACTCTGTACTCCTGAATGAGGCAGCCCCTGACCCGGGTTCAAACCCCAGCTCCGGGTCCTCCTTGTCATGGTTATCCCTCACTGGTGGGTAAAAGTTACTGTGTACACTCTGAGTAACTTGAGTAACTGACACCAATGGTCATTCTCTCATCCCTTTTTTTCTGGAATGAGTTAGAATAGTCTTCCTATCCTGCTTAAAGAGCCTGTAGATCCATCAATGCTAACTGGGGCCTCCTCCACTGCCCAGTAGTTACAACAGAAGCAGATCAGGCTGGTCCCACATCCAGAGGTGGTCAGCATGAAGAATGGGTGAGAGATGAGACCCATGTCCTTCTGCATGAAAGCTACAGGGGGACTCAGGAAGCAGCTGGGCAGTGGACACCTGACTGTAGGGACGGTACAAAGGCCTCTGCACAACTCATGGTCTAGACCTCCGTTGGTCTAGCTGGCACAACATTCTGAACTTGGTTTCTAATATATGGAAGAAAATACAATGTAGGAAACTTCCTAAGATTTCCTATCTCTGAGTCTGTCATGATGGCGGTTTGCATGTTGCTATGAGTCTGGAAGCTCTGGTAGCGTAGTGGTTACGAGTCAGGCTGCCAATCTCAAGGTCAGCAGTTCGAAACTACCAGCAGTTCCGCAGGAGAAAGATGAGGCATTCTGCGCCCGTAAACATTTACAGCCTCAGAAACCCTGTGTGAGGTCACTATGAGTTGGAACCGACTCCACAGTACTTAATAACAACAATAACATGAGTCTGGAAGCTAAGCCATAAGTATGTCAAATACCAATAGGGTCACCCATGGTGGAAAAGTTTCAAGGCTAAGAGAAACTAGGAAGAAATGCCTGGCAATCTACTTCCAAAAATGAGCCTATGAAAATCCTATAGATCACAACAGAAGTGTCCAACAGAGTGCTAGAGGATGAGTGCCCAAGATTAGAAAGCACTCAAAACGCACCGTAGCCACAATAGACTCAAAGAGACAAATCATTGCGAAGGCAGTGCAGACCCAGGCAACACTTTGTTCTGTTGTGCATTGGGTCACCATGAGACTCAACAACTAACAACCACAGCTGCAACATTTACAACATTCAAGGGAACTTAGATAACCAAGGAAACACATTCAAAGACACCGCGGGAAGAGAGGCTCTTGAGGAGCTTGTGGGAGGGCTTATTGTCATTAAAATGATGAATGGCATTAACTTTTACTAAACAGTCTTCACAGCAATGCTACATTACCCATTTCTGTTCAGTAGATTCTGACTCATGGCGACCCTATAAGTCAGAGCTGCCCGTAGGGTTTCCAGCCTCTGGTAGCGTAGTGGTTACAAATCGGGCTGCGAACTGCAAGGTCAGAAGTTCGAAACTACCAGCTCTTCCATGGGAGAAAAATGAGGCTTTCTGCTCCCGTTAAGATTTACAGCCTCAGAAACCCTATATAGGGTTGGTATGAGTTGGTTCTGACTCCACAGCACATAACCACCACCAGTCTTTATTAGAGTAGACCACCATATCTTTCTCCGGTGACTTGAATTTGAACTACCAATTTTATGGTTACCAGCTGGACAGTTAACCACTATGCTTAACTTCAATGCTATATTTGTTGCTGTTGTTGTTAAGTGAAGTCGAGTCCATTCCAACTCATAGCAACACTGTATAGGATCTCTAAGGAGTGACTGGTGGATTTGAACCACCAGCTATATTAGATGGCACAATTATAGCTCCCATTTTACAGATGAAGAAACTGAGGTTTATTGAGGGTGAATTGCTTAGAAACACATAACTAGTCCACAGAATCTAGAATGAATAAAGAGTCTGGTCTCTCAGTTACTTTCTATTGCCTCCCAAGCCTTTGTATTATTCATCCCACAAATGATATAATGAGCACTCACTAGAGATGCCAGACTCTGTTCCATGCACTGGAAACACAGCGCTAAATACAGATATGTTTTTGCCCTCATGGAAATCAACATTAGTCAGCACTATGGGTTCCGTCAACTTCACATCCCCCATTTCCTCCGTCCGATGTGGGACTCCTTCAGGAATGTACTCAGGGGATGCAAATAAACCCTTTTAATCTCAGTCAAATTCAAGCATCTAAGGGTAGGTCAATCTCTTTTGAAAATCTAATCATTTCATGAATTCCAAACAAAGAAGAAATTAATTGTGGATTATCCTTTGGCTTTAGGTTACCCTGCCTTCAGAATGCATTTATCGAAAGCTCGTCTACCAAAGGAGCTACCACCAGCTCCATGGGTCCTGGACAGTAAGGCTTTTCAGGACCAGAGTGCCTGAGGGTTCATCTAGGTCTTGTGATTGGGACCCTTGGCTTCAATGGCAGCCCCAGCAAGTGGATATGGGCTCTCTTTCCCATTCATTCCTCTGTTTTCCATATATAGATCATCTAGTCCAAGGGCAAAACAGAAAGCTCACTAACCTCTACCCCTCCCAACTCAGACAGAACTGAGCCCCCAAAGAATATGCCAACATCTACGCTCAGGGCAAGTATGCGACCATGTCACAAATGAAGAAATGCGTGTGTTTTTTGATCCAGAGTTTCCATTGAAGGAGTTATCATAAGAAATTCTTACACACCTACCCAAAGACACATGCACACATTTATAAACTTGTTTAATTCAGCACTGTTTATAATTAATAAAATTGTGAATTCATACATATCTATGAAGGAGGGAAATAGAAAATTACTCTAGTACAAACATACTGTGGAATACCATACCAGAAAACCAGCTGCCATCAAATCAATTCTAATTCATGGCAACTCCATGTGTTTTAGTATAGACCTGTGCTCCACAGGAATGTCAACGGATGTGATCTTTCAAGAGGAGATCACCAGGTCTTTCTTCCAAAGTGCTTCTTAGTGGGTTTGAACTGCTGACCCTGCAATCAGTAGCCAAGTGTTGAACAATTAGCACCACCAAGAACTCTATACTGTGGGGTACAAAGAAAGGAGTAGAAGAATAGGCATTGACAATGGAAGATCTCAAGACAAATTAAGTGAAAAAGCTAGTCACAAAGCAATATTCTTAATATGCTGTGATTGTGGCTGTTGGTAAGTGCAGTCAAGTTGTTCCAACTCATAGCGACCCTGTATAAGGTTCCTGAGGAGTGGCTGGTAGGTTTGAACTGCTGACCTTATGGTTAGTGGTCCAGTGCTTGTCCTACAGCACCACACCAGGACTCCATTCTTGGTATAATCCTATGTTTAGAAAACAATACCAACAACAACAAAGACTATACATATGTATGCCATTATTGTTGTTAAGGTAGCGTAGTGGTTACGAATCGGGCTGCGAACCTTAGGGTCAGCGGTTCGAAACTACCAGCCGCTCCGCGGGAGAAAGATGAGGCTTTCTACTCCCGTAAAGATTTACACCCTAGGAAACCCTGTACAGGGTCGCTATGGGTCGGACCCGACTCGATGGCACTTAACAACAACAACAACAATTGTTGTTAAGTGGTGTCGAGTCTGTTCAGACTCAGAGCGACCCTGTATAGGGTTTCCAAGGCTTTAAAGCTTCAGGGGAGCAGAAAGCCTCATCTTTCTCTCTTAGAGTGACTGGTGGGCTAGAACCGTTGACCTTGTGGTTCGCATTCCAGTACTTATCATGTGGACTTACCACACCCTCAAATGCATGTTGGGAGCAGGTGTTATATACAATCTCAATAAGACAAAAGTATGTAAAGTTTTACTGTAATGGCTGGCATATTGTTGTTAGGTGCCATCAAGTGGCTTCTGATTCATAGCAACCCTATGCGCAATAAAACTAAGCACTGCCCAGTCATGCACCATACGCTCCCACCATCATTACGCTTGAATCTATTGCTGTTACCATTGTTCCAATTCATCTCACTGGGAGTTCTCCTCTTCATTGTTGCCTCTCAACTCTACTAAGCATGATGTCCTTCTCCAGGCACTGGTCCCTCCTGACAACATGTTGAAAGTATAAGACACCAACCTGACTTCCAAGAAGCGTTCTGGCTGTACTTTTCCAACACAGATTTGTTTGTTCTTCTAGCAGTTCATGGTATTTTTAATATTCTTCTCCAACATCATAACTCAAAGGCATCGATTTTTCTACAGTCTTCCTTATTCATTGTTCAACTTTCACATGTATATATGAAGCTATTGAAAATACCATGGCTTGGGGCAGGCACACCTTGGTCTTCAAACTGAACACTTTAAAGAGGTCTTGTGCAGCAGATTTGCCTAATGCAATACACCATTTGATTTCTTGACTGCTGCTTCCCTGAGTGTTGATAGTGGATCCAAGCAAAAGGAAGTCTTTGACAACTTCAATCTTTTCTCCATTTATCATGATGTTATTTATTGATCCTGTGGTAAAGATTTGTTGTTTCTCTTCTTTGCATTGAGATTCAACCCATACTGAAGGCTCTGGTCTTTGATCTTCTTTGGTATTTTAAGTCCTCTTCACTGATGCGCCGTCACTCTTAATATAATTCAGCTTCTCAGATTAATTGTTCACCACACAGATTGTTGAAATAATACACCCCTGGACCTGGGTTTTGAGTGCACATGTCCTGAAAGACCCTTGGCAGGGTAGGGTGGATGGTCCTCTCTTGCCAGTCAGATTGGAGCATATGGTGGGATCGCTGGGGGAGAGGCAGTTTTGTATTCTTCTTTCTTTCTCACATGCCTCTGCAGAGACGTGTGAAGGATTTTCAGCAAGAAGATTGTTCAAGTGCCTGACAGTGCTCTGTGAAGAATCTCGCTCCCCTGCAGGCTGAGCCTGCCCTGACAATACAGGGATGTGGGCACTGGGAGGAGGAAGAGATACAACAAATTCTGCCCCACAAGCTGGGCTTTCCACGGCAGGTTAGAATCTGGGTTCTCACTGATACTGACACCTCTATTTTCTCCGGCCTGGCACTGTAGGATAAGCACTGGATAGCAAACCACAAGGTTGGCGGTTCAAACCTATCAGTCACTCCTCGGAAACCACATACAGGGTCAGTGTGAGTCAGAGCCAACTCAACAACACTTAACAACACTCCTGTATTAATCTGAGCTGGAAACTTAGAGGCATCCTAGACAGACAGAGCCCTGGAGTCCTGGTGTGGCACTGTGGGTTAATGCGCCAGACTGCAAAGTCAGTTGAACTGCAAGGCTGGCAGTTCAAGCTCACCAGCTGCTCCTCGGAAGCCCCATATAGGGTTGCTATGGGTCGGAATCGACTCGACGGCACTTAGCAACAACAACAGACAGAGCCCTGGGATGGGAGTCCAGGAGCCTAGATTCCAACCTCAGTCCTGAACCAACCTCTGAGCAGCCTTGAGCAAAGACATCCCACCTCCTGGATGCCTAAGCACCCATCTTTGAAGAGACCTAGGGAATCTCTGAGGTCCCTTCCGTTCTGTTACGCCATCTTCTGAAGCTTGATTAAGAAAGGAATGGAAAATGAAAGCCTTTAGCATTGGGGAGCGATTGAGCTAAATACCAGTCATCAGACACTGTTTTGTTTTGTTAGGTATTGTCGAATCTGTTCCAAATCATAGCAACTCTGTGTAAAAACAGAACGAAACACTGCCTGGTCCTCTGCCATCCTCAAAATTGTTGTTATGTTTGAACCCAATGTTGTTGTCCCTGTGCCAATTCATCTCATTAAAGGTCTTCCTCTTTTTCACTGACCCTCCTGACAACATGTCCAAAGTACGAGAAATGAAGTTTTGCCATAGTTGCTTCCAAGAAGCAATCCAACAGTACTTCTTCCAAAACAGATTTGTTTTTCCTTCTGGTGGTCCATGGTATAGTCAATAGTCTTTGCTCACAGCTTCTGTTCTAGAAAAGATGATAACTTATGTATGCATCATAATTCAAATGCAACAATTTTTCTAAGGTCTTCTTATTCATTATCCGGCTTTCACATGCATATGAGGAGACTGAAAATACCATGGCTTGGGTCAGACACACCTTAGTTTTCAAAGTGACATATTTTCTCTTGAATACTTTAAGGAGGTATTTTGTAGCAGATTTGCCTAATGCAATCCATCATAAGACATGCTGTTGTTAAGTGCCATCGAGTCGATTCCGACCCATAGTGACCCTGTACAGGGTTTCCAAGGAGCAGCTGGTGAGCTTTAACCACTGATCTTGCAGTTCAAATGACTCTGCAGTCTGATGCATTAGCCCACAGTGCCACACACAGGACTCCATCATAAGACAAAATATTCCTTAAACATTGACTACATTATAGGAATCCAGCTGGGGGGCTTCACACACAATCTTTCTTTTGATTCTCATAACAATTTTTGAGATACTATAATCATTTTCAAGTTATAAATGATGCAACTGAGGCTTAGAGATGAGCTTGGGTAGAAAGTGGTGTTTGTGTGTGTAGGGGTGGAAGGTGAGGGAGAGAGCCTCAAAGTTCCTTCTTTGCTGGTTATAAACTGTATGACCACAGACCGTCCCTTAACCTCTGTAAGCCTCAGTTGCATCATGCATTATGCAGAAGATAATTCTCAGGTCATGGTGGCCACAGAGATGAGGTGAGGCCTGCTCACACCATCTACTTTAAGACAAGTCTGGCTCTCTCCTCCTTCTCTGATATCAGTGTCGTCCTAACATTCCAGAATGTTCTCAGTCCCAAGGATTCTTATCAGACCACAAGTCTCATTTTTCAGTCTAGAGAAAATAGTTCCATTTCCTATCTTCTCATCCATCCCTTTCCTGATTTGTACCCCTAATCTATCCATGACCCCCTCAAATTTTCTGTTCCTTTACTTATCTCCAACCAATAATTCCCCTTCCTGGAGGACCACCCTGTCCACCATACCCAATGTTCTCCTAGGGCTCTCATCAAACCTGTGATTTCAATTCCATCCCAGTTTCTTTTTCCTCAGCTTCTTGTGTCTAGCCTCCCTCAGTCTGCTGGAAGTGCCTGTCTCCTTCTTCCACATGTTCTCAAGTACCATCTAATATCAGGTCCAGGCAAGGGGGTTAGTGAACAGCTGACTGACCAACTGCCTAGAAGCTCACACCACATGAAATTATCAGAGGATAAAAAAAAAACAGAAGAGAAGTATGACTTATGGGTTCAACAACAAGGAACTTACAAAAGCTGGCAGAGTTCAGAGAACAAAAGAGCAGGCTGACTGACGTGCTGAGGAGAGGCCATAGAGGAAGAGGAGGTCAGCTAGGCCTGGAAGACATGCAGGTTTACACTGGATGGAGAGGAAAGAGAAGGGTAGGAGCCCAGGGGAGGGAGAGGAGGAGAGCCTGAAAGGAAAAGCTTAGGACACGCTGCTCTGCTGATGACTGTTACCAGGAAGACCAGTAGAGCACGAAGTAGAAGACAACACGAAGTATGGGGAAATCTGGGGATGGAGAAGGTGACTGAATCTCATAGAGTGGGGCTGTTGACAGGAATGTATATGTACAGAGAGAGAGATGAGAACAAGAGAGCGTGTTTCCAACACTGGTTTTGAAATCATAGAGGGATTTCCAAGTGGAAATGTCCACTGAGTGGTTAGAAAACCAGAGTAGAACAGCAGCAGGGACAACTCAGGGCAAGTGATTATCTACAGTGCATGGGGCCACGGATCAAATCTGCTCTCCCCCAGCTCTCTGTATGCCCACAGTGAAATCATGTTGAATGAAGAATGTGATGTCGTCCTGAGAATTATCTTCTGCATAAAGCACCACTTTATGGTGTCCAGGTTCTCAGTGTGGTGACCAAGGAGGGTAGGGTGCTGGGACCAGCTCCGTGGTCAGCAGTACCAGTGCTGCAGAGACTACTGGGTGCTGAGGATGAGGGGAACCACTGGGTGGATAGTGAGCAAGTGGTCAGCAAGCTTTGTGAGATTTGAGAGCCTCAGTATATAGAGGACTAGAAGGGAGTGGAAAGTGGCCATGATGAATTTGGGGGAGAGACAGAGGAGAGGACAGGTGATAATCATATACAACTCAGAAAAGGTGCTTTGTGTCCTTCAACCAGATGGCCACTGAAAACACTGTGTGGGGCAATGGGTACACAGGAATGAATAAAGTCCCCGTCCAAGGTGGCCTTTCCAAGCCAGCAATGCACCTTGCACAATAGCACCGGATGGTAAGTGCTCTATGGAAAGCACATTGCTTTCGAGATGGGGATGTGTGAGTGTCTGTGGACACCAGCAGGGGAGTCGGTGAGAGGGCCAAAGAGATTAGGGCAAACCTTGGGAGGCCAAGGGACCAGAGGGGCAATGGTGAAGGTAGGTCAGGAGACAGGAAGGTCTTCCTGCTAGAACCCTGCCTTCCTTCAGCCTTCATGCAAACTCCCTGAGCTGTCAGTTTCTTCTCCATATCTTTAGGCAGTCAGGAGTCCAAGCCTGAGGAGAAAGGGTACCATTAATATGCTAATACGTTAGGTCCCTCTTTGTCCTGCTTGGCAGAGTTTTTCCTGTTGGGAGAGTGCTGGCAGTGTGATGTGCTCTGTCTCCAACAACAACAACAACACACGTGGTTACAGTCACACAGTTTGAGCACAGCTAGCGCAGAAAGGCAGAGCCATTTTTACCAAGGTCACACAGCAAGTCAGTTGCTCTCCTGAGTCCATGAGGCAGCTGAAGCTGCTTGGAGCCCATATTCCCAAGGCAGGTGTGGAGGAGGGAAACCAGACCCCCAGGGAGAACTGCCTTTGCTTGAACCCCTCCAAGCCTTTATCCCCTCTCCAAAAAGCACCTTCCCTCCCCATGACTTTCCCAAAATCAATCCCGACATCTCCTTAAATCGAAGTCAGCCACAATGAAAGGGTGGTGCGGAATTTTGTTTACCAATCCTGGCATCTAATTAAAATTAGCTGATGGTTCTTCTAGTTGGTTTTTGTTCTGAGTATTTTAAGTCAGAGCTGCTAGATCAGTGCACCCACTAGTAAGCTGTCAAATCAAATTTTCAAAAGCAAATTGCTTTTATAATTAATTTAATTATTATTACGGCTCCTAGTTTTGTGTTGCCTTAATGAACACAATCAGGTTTCACCCTTTGTCCCCCCCCCCCCCATCACCAACACACACACACACACACACACACACACACACACACAAGCACGCGCGCGCACTCAGCGCCCCCTCACTTTCCCAGACCCACCTCCCAACTCTCCAGCCCAAATTGGGCAAATGGAAGGGAAAGGTGACATTCTGGATCTCCTTCCCCACGCCCACCCCCAATACCACCTCCTCACTCTCGCCCTCACCAGCTGAGTAATTGACGTTCTGCACCGTTATGGAATAAATGGTACATGTTTTAATTGCCCCTGAACCCACCCAGGAACCCTCACACCCCCAATCTAGTCTGTGAGTCTTTGAGTGTTGGGGGAGAGGGAACAGTTAGGGAAGAGAGCGAAAGCGTCTATGACCCTTCTGTCACCCAGGGTCTGGCAGGCACTGGGGAACTGTCAGTTACTAGGGAAACTAGGCGAGAGGGAGGAAGAAAGGGAGACAGTCAGTTAGATCCAATTTTGGGTGACAAGTGTGAGGCATAAAGATTCTGGCCCCCTCTGTGCATCCTAGCCTACCTAAGTGGAACCTTTGTGGGTGGGCATGGGAGAGGCATCCCCCAGAGATTCTGTCCTCTCAAAAGTCAAAGACAGCTCAGAGAGAATCAAAAAGAGGAGTAGGCAAGGCCCAGAAGTGACCAGAAGCTTGTGTGTGCAGGCACATATATGTGTGCCTACACATGTGTTCATACGTGTATGTGCACGCGCCCATGCATGCCTGGGTTTGTGTAGGCGTCTCTAGGTACTTCTCCTTTCCTATCTTCTGGTGCTTCTTTTTTTTTTCTTTTGTCTTCATACTTGCTCAGTCTTTAACTGATCTCATTTCCTTTCTTTCATTTCTCTCTCTCTCTCTTATTGGTTGTTGTCTTTTCCTCCTTTCTCTTTTTGTCTTTTCCCTCTGCCTTCCACCCTGTCCCTTCATTTCCCTACATCTGTCTACATTCCCTACATCCTAATCCTCCGCCACCATCTCCCTCTGCCTCTCAGGTTGCTTGCCAGCTTCTAGCTAATGTTTGGCCGTGATAGGGCTGGGACAACATGAACATCTGTGCCCTGACTCAGACTCTCTGCATTGATCCCTCTTGCCCCAAAGAGATGCCACACCCACAGAGGGAGGGACAAAGGGGGTACTGATGCAGAGTGCCAAGGGTAAACCCCCTGAATCTGACCACACTGGGATGGGGAAATAGAGCCCACTGCACACACATAAGTCAGCATCCTTTCTGAAACAGAAGCTGAAAGCAAGATTGGGGAAGGAAAAAGAGACCCAAAAAAGAAGGATACAGATTGGGGGCAAGGATGGGAGCCAGTCCAAGCAAGAAGGAGACAGCGCATGGTGAGAGAAGCAGGGGAGCAAGACCCAGGGTTTATTTCTGGGCTTTTCCACTTTAATGAAGGAAACAGAAATGCCACAGAAAGAAGTGTGAGTCCGCAGCTCTGAGTCAGGCTTGGAGCTGACTGGTGCAGAGCTAGCCCACCCAGCAACTGGATGTAGCTGGGAAGACTCCAGGCCCACAGGCAAGCAAGCCCATGCTGCCTGAGACTCTGATGTCAGGAGGAACCTGGCCCCCCAATGCCTTCCCAGAGCATCTAAAGCCCTCCCACCTTCTGGTGCCTAGGCTGGGACTCTGCAATCTTACTGTTGTCTCAACATTTACTCTCATCATTTCTCCTGGGTATTCAGATCAGCCCATATGCAAAAAATTCCACATCAGTGCCAACCAGTCAATTCTGGCTCATAAAAACCATCTGTAGGGTTTCTGAAGTTGTACATCTTTAAAGGAGCAGAAAGCCTCATCTTTCTCTCACTGACAACCTTGTAGCTAGCAGCCCAGGGCTTTTCCCATCCAGGTGAAGAGTGTCAGTCTGCCCATGACCCTGGTGTGATCTGACCACTGGCCCCTAGGACTCCTCAGGAGAGCCCAGTGTGCTGAAGCAGTGTGGGTATTGTAATACCAGAGGGGTGGGCACAAGTGGAGGACCCCAACAGGCCTCCCAACAGAGCAGGGAGAGTCCAGGAGGCCAACTGGGTAACATTGCAAGCAAGTATCCATCACACCTTAAACCAGGGCCAGTTGGCTGGGTGTGACTTTTCTTGCCAAAAGCACGGTCTTTGACATTCCTTTGAGGATATTAGGTCTATTTCTGTCCTATCCACTATCCACTCAATCTAACCAACTCACACTTAGACACTGAAGTCGCCAGGGAGATACCTGACATCAGCCTGGAGACGCTTCCAGGAAACCAAGGTGCCCTTGAAGCTAAAATCCAGGCAGGAGCCTAGTGCCAAGGTGAGAGGCATCAGCCAGCTCTTGAAGCTGCACACACTAGCCTCAACAATACCCCCGATAGCGGCTGGTTTGGCATCCTCCAACTCCTCAAGTCATTGCCAGGCAAATGCTCCTGCCAAGGCATCTGTGTAGAGCAAGCCTGCCACCTGGTGGTAAGGCCAACCAACTACAGGCCGGGGCTCTTGAGGGTGGTTCCGCCTGGTACCTGCTGGTTCCCCAATGCTGGCCCTTGATGTCCACATGGCCATGTTGAGGCTGCAAGGAGCCTTCTTTGGTCCCTTCTCAGTCTATTTGAAAAAACTCATGGGGTGGACAAACAGAAAGAAGGGGTGGGGTTGGACTCAAAGAGTTAAGGCAGGGGAGGTTCTGAGAGGAGATTGCAAGCCTCTGAGCTTGTTCAGATGTCTCTTCCAGGAATATGTAAGAGGAAGCCCCAGCAGGGACACTGGGAAAACCTGGCTCCACCACCACCCACCATTTGAACAGAACTAATGGTTCCTTCCATCAACTCCGAGCTCTTAAGCAGGGAAGAGGCTGACATGGCCAGATACCATCCCTGCTCTCAGGATCTCACAGGCTGAAGCCCAGAAAAATAAGGGTGGACAATTTGGTTCAGAAAGTCAGCTGTCATTAGAGCAGGAAGAGCCTTTGGGCTCATTCAGACCAACAGAGGCAGCGTGGTGCCTTCACGGGCTCCTTCCTCTGCATACATACGCATGTGTTCAACATATATTTTATGACTGCCTTGGTATACAGTTATTCATATTATAAAGTAAAACATTCTATTTAACTTCAAAGTTCAGTTTTTGCTTTTAATTTTTAAAGTCAGTCGTGCCTACAGTTTCTAAAGTTGGCACGGAGGCCAGCTTCCCATATTGCTGGTGAGGAAACTGAAGCTCAGAGAGAGGAAGAGATCTGCCCATTGTCACATGTTCATGACAGGGACCTACTGTTCATGACAGGGGCCTACTGGCATGCTGTAGGATAAGCACTGGACTATAATCACAAGGTCTGCAGTTCAAACCCACCAGTACACTCCATAGAACTATGAGACTTTCTGCTCCCATAAAGATTTACAGCCTCAGAAATCTTACACAGGGTCGTTATGAGTAGGAATTGACTCAAAGGAGTATTTTTTGTTTTGAAGGGTTTTTTTTGGTTTGGGGACAGAAGCAGGTCTTCTGTTGGACTTCATTTCCCTCTTTGACCCTTTGCAAGAATCAAAAAACTCCCTACCAGACCACCCACTTGTACCATGAGAGGACAAGCCCTCACCCAGCCCCCAAAGACCCATCGCACTGTGCACACAATGGAAACCCAGGCTGGAAACCCACTCTTCCCCTCCCTAATGGTAGCAGCCTGCCCTCCCCCAATCCTGGCCTTGCAGCCAATTCGCCACCAGCACCGCAGCTCTTTGGCCTGCTGTCTTATTAATTCCTAATTTCCAATTTGCAAGAAGAGAGAGCCTTAAACCTCCATCTCACCAGCCCAGCAATCACACAGATGATCCAAGTATCTCTGGACAGCCTTTAATTTATTTCCCAGCGCACGCGGGCACTGCTGAGAGACTTGATAGCACCAGCTTAAACATAATAAATTACTCAAGTACTACAGATTAGTTAATAAAGCTCCAGGCTCCCTCCCAGCCCCTGCTGACTTGGTCAACGATACCAATGATTCCTTTGAAGATGCCCAATGGATCAGGGGTAGGGTAGTTGGAGGTACCCATATTTTAGTCAATTGTCCAGCCTTTCACAGGAACCAAGATCCCAGTAAAAGTTGTGACAAGGGTGGAGAAGCCCAGGACACTCCAGGGTGATCTCAGACACTTTCTGTCCAGAACTCAGTCTATCTGTGGAAGTCATAATCTAATGGTGGCAAATTTGACCATGGCTTGGGCACAGCTTAGAAGACCATGAGTTAGAAGCATATCCAAGAGTGAAGAAAGATGCTGGTGACTTGTAGAGCCAAGCAAAGGAAACCCAATTGTCATCAAGTTGACTCCAACTCATGGGCACCCCATTTGTGGGCTCTATGGGGTGATCACTGCTGATTTTCTTACATAAATTGTCAGGACTTTCTTCTGAGGTATCTTCAAGTAGACTCAATCTGCAAACCTTCCAGTTACCAGCATCCAAGCACGTTAACTATTTGCACCACCCAGGGACTCCAAGCAAATGGAAGGGAGATGCTTTTCTTGAAGACACAAAGAGTCTTTATGCATCTGATGGCTTATCCCTTGGCCCTCACACTCACTTACCGGCTGGTGTGTTTTCACAGGGCCTGTGGGTTAATGTGCTGGACTGCAAAGTCAGTTTGAACCACAGAGTTGATGGTTCAAGCTCACCAACTGCTCCTAGGAAACACTACACAGGGTTGCTATGCGTCGGAAGCGACTCAATGGCACTTCATAACAACAACATCTCTGAAGCCTTTGTTCCCTGCAGCAGTCCTCTAACACAAACACAGTCCCCCACTTTATCCCCACCTGAATGAGCTTTATAAGACTCAGCTCTATCTATATCACCTCTCTGCTTATAAATGTGTGCTGCTTTTTCCACTTGTTCTGCTTGTTCAATCTGCCTAATAAAATCTAACTCCATGAATTGGAAGTCATTGTCTTCCTCTGTGAATCCTGGGGTGGCTCTGTGGGTTAATGCAAGGTCAGTTTGAACCACAAGGTCAGCAGTTCAAGCTCACCAGCTGCTCCTCGGAAACACTATACAGTGTCTCTATGAGTTGGAACCGATTTGATGGTACTTAACAACAAGAAGCGGTGATAAGAAGATGTGTGAGAGAAAGCTCACCTGCTGGGGAGCCTCAAAACAGAATTCTCTTGTCTGCTCAGGTGACTCAGAAAAATCCTGTAAGAAACAAAGACAAACAAAAAAACAAAAAAACTGAGACTCTAGTCCTAGCCCATGATACTCAGAAAATGGCTAGGGGAGGGAGGCCAGGGGAATGGTGTAGAAAAGGGATGTCTATCAAACACCAAGCATGGCCAGTGTCTCAAGCTTCCCTGGGAATTCCCATTCCCTTTAAGAATCTCCCCCATGACCTTAGCTCAGGTATCTCAGGACTAATGATCTTAAGGGAGAGAAATCCAATAGCTAAATCAGTGTAACATCAGGATGTCCTTTTGTTACACTGGACACCAGAGCCAGAGCTCCCAGATCCCAGGACTCCTGACCACGCCCAGTCCTCACATAGCCCTTGGATCCAAGTCAGAGCGTGAACCCCATGTGGCATCTTGGTGTTCCTGAGGCTGAAGAAATTGTGATCCAGCATCACCTTTGTCCCTAGGCACTAAGACTTCTTATTGTTATCTGCAATGAAAACCTCTTCAGTATCTCTAATTCTCTTCTTCCATAATGCTCAAAATACTGCCTACACATGCTCTTGTTTATGCAGAGACGGCCTCCCTTCACACAATAGAGAGGGTTGCTGAATACAGTGTAAATTGAATCACATTATAAACGCACTAGGGGAATCCTAACATGAATCCTTTTATAAAGTGAATAATCATCCCCTAATTTATCATTAGTGTAAGCCTAGGCTTTCCGGTTGCAAGTCTGATGTGAGCAGAATGTTCATGTATACACACATGTTCACACGTCCATACATTCACAAACACAAAGACACACATACACACTTTTAGGGAATAGAGCTGCCAGGTGCAAATTAATCAGAAAATCTTTCCGAACGTTATAATGACAAATTAAAGCTCTGAGGATTCTATGAGGACTGCTTCCATTTAAGAAAGGAGAAACTGAGACCCAGAAAGAAACACTGGTTTTGCTACTGATCTCTAGCTGCATATTGTTGTTGTTGATGTTAAGTGCCATGAAGACAGTTGTGACTCATAGTGACCCTGTACAGACTTTCCGAGGAGCAGCTGGTGGCTTTGAACTGCCAGCCTTGCAGTTAGCAGTCTAGTGTTGATCCCACAGAGCCAAACCAGACTCCATCGATCTCCAGGTTTTATAAGAACTCCAGACACAGATGGTAAATAAATGGGGAAAGATGAAGAGGTGAGTGGCTGGGTAAAGGAAGGGATTGAGGGTACTGAGGTATTGAATTTCATATCCGTTACTGCAGGTTCCAGAGAGCAAGGGGAGAGAGTCTATGTGAAGAGGGATTAGATAGGATGTAATGGTTTCAAGCCCACCCTGATTTCTTTCTAGGGGAAGATCCCAAGGTGGAAGCCTCCCTGAATCCCCAAGGATGGGACCTGAGGCCCAGGCCCAGCATCACTTGGGCATTCCTGACCTCGTTCTCCAGGCCTGAGATTTCCCTACACGGAACTCTTCAGACACATGCCTTGTGACGGCTGGGAACTGTTCCTATGTGAACAGGCCTCCAGAAACTTGACTCCAGACACCACAGGTTGGGCATATCAGAAAACCAGGGTGCTAAATAGTCTCTATAGGACTTTCGGTTATCTAACTAACCCCAGTCGTCTGGGTCCTGGAAAGGCCTCACCCTCCCCAAGTCGGACTCCTCTGAGATCCCCTAAAACTTGGCTTCTAGTCTCAACATGCCCTTGCTGTTGTCGTTAAGTGCCAGCGAGGCAATTCTTACTCATAGCGAGGCTGTATAGGGTTTTCCGAGGCTGTAAATCTCTGTGGGAGCAGGAACCTCCTCTTTCTCCTGACGAGTGACTGGTGGGCTCAAACTGCCAACCTTGTGGTTCACAGTTCAGTGCTTAAACTACAGAGCCACCACATCCCCATTATTCACATTCAGTTCTATTAGCAAGGGGCTCTAAAATGGATAAAATGCCCCATTTCATTCAATCTTCATCACAATATTGAGATTCAGAAATTATTACCTCCAGTTTCCCAGGGAGTAAGCTGATACTCAGAGAGGCCAAGACACTTTCCCAAACTGCACAGCAGGCTTTATAACTGCAAGTCCATTACTGGGGTCCTAAGGTCCAGTATAAAGTGCTCTGGTGGCATAGTGGGTTACATGTTGGGCTTCTAACTGCAAGGTCAGTAGTTCGAATCCACCAACTGTTTGTGAAACAAAGATAAGGCCTTCGGTTCTAATAAATATTTGCAGCCATGGAAACCTGATACAGGGTCACTATGAGTTGGAACTGATGGCCCACAACAACATCAGGGTCCAGTATAGTACCAGGTACATTTGTAAAAATGTATTTAATGGTTAAGTTATCATCAGGCCTTCTTAGTCAGATTGGTGTTTCTGGCTGTAATAAAATTGCCGTGTTATTACATTTCATTATTTTCCATCAGAGTAGCATGACTTTCTGATGAGGAGTCACACTAGATAACCCTTAACGTCCCTCTCAGCATTAATTGCCTACCATTCTATAAAGCCATGCCTCAAACTTTTTGCAACTAAACTACAAAGACTGTCTAAAATAGGTAAGTTTAGACCCAGGCCTGAAAAGAAGGAACAGGTCTATTTGGTGGAAGAGTGGGGAAAAAATCCCTGGGTTCTCTCTATCTTTATCAAGGGAGGTCCTCCCAACACACATCACCTCTCTTCCCCTTGTGTTTCTGGAAAACTCTAAGAAGAGAAAAATAGATAAAACAATGGCAAGTAGGAGATAGAAAAATGCCACATTTACTATTAATAAAGACTACGTTAGAGGACCTGGGTCTAAGTGAGAGAACAAATGGGTCTGCCAGGCCTTAACCACACCACTTTAGGCAGCAGAGACTAGCTGGTGACACTGAAGGACCCGTTCAGGTATAAGTGGTGTCTCGTACAGCGCAAGGCAATGAGGGCTATCCGCAGCCTGCCTTTTAATAGAAGAAAGACACTAGCAAGAGCTGAGCTGAAAACTCCAGAGTATTCTTCCCAAGTCACTAGACAAGTCTTCTCTTCTTCCCTAGAACAGCACAAGCAAAGAAAGAAAGAGAAGCCAAGAGGTGTATTAATAGAGCTTCCTCCACATGCAAGGAAACATAGGAATGAATGAGAAAGAAGTAATTCCTTCAAAGGAGGAGAGCTACATTGCAGCAATCTACTCCACCTACTTTCACAGTGTCCCAGCCTCACCTCCAGAGTTCTCAGAGAACAAGAGGGTAGTGCCATGGTTGTCGTGCAGTTAAGAAGAAGCCCTCCTGGAAAAAATATGTGCAAGTAATATATTGTTGTTGTTAGGTACCGTCCAATCAGCTCTGACTCACAGCAACCCTATGCACAGCAGAACAAACCACTGCCCAGTCGTGTGCCATCTTTACAATTGTTTTTATGTTTGAGTGCATTGCTGCTGTCATAGTATCAGTTCATCTCGTTGGGGATCTATCTCTTTATTGCTGACCTTCCACTTTACCAAACATAATGTCCTTTTCCAGGAACTCATCCTTCCTGATGACATGTCCAAAGTATGAAGATGAAGTCTTGCCAACGTCAGTTCTAAGAAGCATTCTGGCTGTACGTCTTCCAATACAGCTTTGTTTGTACTTCTGGCAATCCGTGGTATTTTTAACATTCTTCTCCAACATCCTAACTCAAATGCATCAATTCTTCTACAGTCTTCCTTATTCATTGTCCAACTTTCATACACACATGAGGCAATTGAAAATACCATGACTTGGGCCAGGTGAACATTAGGCCTCAAACTGATCTCTTTGTTCTTCAACACTTAAAAGAGATCTTTTGCAGCAGATTTGCCTATAACAATACATTATTTGATCTCTTAACTGCTGCCTCCATGAGTGTTGGTTGTGGCAGTCAAGAAAAACGAAGTCTTTGACAACTTCAGTCTTTTCTCCATTTATCATATTGTTACTTATTGGTCCAGTGCAGTGGTGATGATTGTTTTCTTTACATACTGAGGTTTAATCCGTACTGAAGGCTGTGATCTATGATCTTCATTAGTAAATATTTCAAGTCCTCTGCACTTTCAGCATACAAGGGTGTATCATCTGCATATCACAGGTTGTTAATGAATCTTCCTCTACTCCTGATGCTGTGTTCTTCATACAATCCAACTTCACGGATTATTTTGCTCAGCATATAGATTGAACAAGTACCGTGAAACACTTCAACAGTAAAAAGAAAACCTGATTGGAAAACAGATAAAGGCTATGAATAGGTATTTTTCTAAACAAGATATACAAATGGCCAGTAAGCTCAGGATAAGATGCTTCACATCATTAGTCATAAGAAAAATACAAACCAAAACCACAAGGAGATATCACTTCGCACCCTCCCAGATGGTTAGAATCAAAAAATCAGAAAACAAGAATTGCTAAGGATGTGGAGAAATCAGAAACCTTTAACTAGTGTACTTTAATCAATACTACCATCACGTGCATACAGTGGAGTACCACTCAGCAATAAAAGATGAAAACGATCAACCTCAAAGCATTGCTGCTGTTGTTGTTAAGTGTCACTGAGTCAGTTCTGACTTATAGTGACCCCTTATAGGGTCTCTGAAGTCTCAGATCTTTGCAAGAGCAGAGAACCTCATCTTTCTCCCATGGACTAACTTGTGGTTCACAGTCCAATGTTTATCCCACAGAGTCATAGTACTCCCTCAAAGGCTTTCTATTGAGCAAAAGAAGCCAGTCTCAAATGTTTGCATCCAGTATGATCCCATCTGCTTGACATTCTTTAAAAGACAACGCTATCATGATGAAGAATAGGGTAGTGGCTGCCAAGAGTCAAAGGTAGGGGAAAGATATGTGCCACCAGCTCAGTTGTTAAGTGCCACCAGCTCAGTTCCAGCTCATATGCGCTCTGTGTAGGGTTTACCAGGAGTGGTTGGTGAGTTTGAGCTACTGACCTTGTGGTTCAAATCAACCTTGCAGTCCAGTGCATTATCCTACAGCTCCACACCAGGACTCCAATAAAGGCATAGTAAGAGAGAATTTGTGGCAGTGATGAGATGTGCCCTGTATACCGATTGTGGCAATAGTAGCACCAACCTTGTTCTATGTTAAAATTCACAGAATTGTCCATCTGGAGGCAAAAGTTAATTTTTGCTATGACTATTTAAACAATAGACTAAGGAAAGAAAGACATTTCACAGAAATAAGTAACCAAGATACTATACCCCTGGCTCCACACAGAATTGTTCTACACCAAGGAATGGAGTCCCAAGTGAAGGTGACGGTAGTCATTCGAGGTTTTGTGTCTTCCTGGCAGGTTGACCTGTAGGCAGGGAAGCTGCCTACCCTCCTCCCCCACCCCACCCCTGCCCCCCATGTGTTTTGGTTATGGCCTCCTGCCCCATGAAAGTGGCTCAAACAGTCTGCTGATTACCAAATGAGGACAGCCAGCACAGTCTGGAGGTTCCTCAGATACTTTCCATTTCATTGACTCTTCTGTGAGAGGACCCCACTCCTACAGGGCCCCTAGGGCATTTGTTTTATATCCACATGCAGTGATTCCCCCTTAGAAGTTGGTGTTGCCCCTAGCAACCAGCGCTCTCTCTCTCTCCAAACTGCTTTGAATACAACTTGCTTTAGGAAGAGGGCTCCTCAGAACTGATTTCTAAAAGACCTCCTATGACTATGTGAACAAAACATTTTTAAACAGGAAATTTAGCACTGTTTTAAAACAAAGATTCAAAGTGCATTCATCGTATTCTGACTATGTGTTTGCTGAGTGGCTTGAGGGAGACTCTTTGTACCTTCCAAAGGAAGAAAGAGGGAAGGATGGTGGCAGATTGTGAAATGCAACCTGTTCTGAGAGACCTACGAGAGGTGAAATGGAACTAATGTGCAATCCCTTTGAAATCACCTGGGTTCTAGATGGATGTTGCTTTGGGTTGCCATTGAGTCAACCTAACTCATGTAGATCCCATGCACAACGGAACATCCTCACAATAGTCGGTGTGCTCGAGTTCATTGTCAGAGTCACTAGATTTCAGTGCTTTCTAATTTAAGGGGATCCTCTTCTAGCACTGTATCAGCCCACATTCTGTTGTTACATACAGAACTTTCATCAACTAACTTTCAGTAGATTGTCAGATCTTTCTTCTGGAAGATGCACTGAAATCTATCTACCATGGGGGACTCTTGTGGTATTTAAAATACCGGTGGCATATTTTTCAGCATCATAGCAACACTCAAGTCACAACAGTATGGCAAACTGGCAGATGGGTGGTGAGCTAATTCACATATTGTTGTTGTTAATTGCTGTTGAGTTAGTTTCAGCTCATAGTGCCCCTGTATAAGACTTCTAAGGAGCAGCTGATGAGTTTGAACCACTGACCTTGTGGTTCAAACCACATTGCAGCTCATTGCTTATCCTTCAGAACCACACAAGAATTCCAGCTAGGCACATAGCAGGTACTTAATAATTGCCAGGAAAAAATCAAGACAAGTGTTTAAATATGAAAGAGTTATGTGGCAGACTTGGTACCAGATGCAAATATAAATACATAAATGAATAAGATCTGGCCCATTCCTTCTGGGAGTTCCGAATCTAGTGGTGAGAAAGATATATATCCCCTTCTCACTTATCAATGTGGTTAGGTTCCAAGGACTCCGTTTTTATGTTAAAATTGGCATTATGTGAAAATGGAGGATGATTCTATCATTGCACAACTGCCAAATTTCATCATTACACAATTGCCAAACCACTGAGAATCATGGCATAGACAAGTTGGCACATGACCTTAGCCATCACAGCCAGCCCTACTCTTGCCTTGCACCTCAGCATTTATTCTGCCAGACACAAGTCATTAACACACAAACGTCATTAATACACAAAATAGCTGGACAGTAGATTTTTAGCAAGATAGTCGCTACTCAAGAAGTAGGTGTATGCAATAATAGTACTACCAGGCACAGGAACTGGTGCTAGAATAAAATAGAAGGAATATATCTTGGGGAAATGAGTTAGTAGGTTTTTGGCTGTAGGATAAGCTCTGGACTACTAACCTCAAAGTCAGTAGTTCAAACCCACCAGTCACTCCTTGGAAACCCTACACAGGGTTTCTGTGAGTCAGAATTGACTTGAAATCACTTCACAACAACAGCGACAGTAGCCAAAGCTTTTTGGTTGCAAATGACAGACTCCTAACTCAAATGAACAGAAACAAAAGAGAAAATGCATCAGTTCATGTAATTTAGAGGACACAGGTCTATCCAGAAACTCAAATGAATGTTGACAGAAAACGCTTCTCTTCTGTATTCCTTTTTCCCTCTCCACCTTCATAAAACATGTTCTATGATTGATCCCCTAACCAGCACCACTTGTCCTGGTTATACTTATTCCTTCAAGTATCCCTAGAATTCGTAGGTCCAACAGTAGAGAAGGTTTTGATGTTATGATGTTGTTGTTGTTAAATGCCGTCAAGTAGATTCTGACCCATAGCAACCCTGTATAGAGTTTCCAAGGAGCAGCTGGTGAGCTTGTACCACCGACCTTACAGTTCAAATGACTTTGCAGTCTGATGCATTAGCCCACAGGGCCACACCAGGACTCCTGATGCTATGATAGGGTGTGGATAATGGATCTGGTCTTTTAAGAACCTCATCTTATCACACAGCTGTTTACAACACTGGACTCACTCAGGAAGAAACACGAGCAGTATCCATCTGCCCACTAGAATGGTGGACCTGGATGTCTAGAAAGATGATATACCCATACCTTTCTCCTACAGTTCTCTGAGTACAGACTAATTGGACCCCAGAAGAAGTTCAACTCCAGACATTCTCAAACTATGGAAGCCATCAAATGATGTGGTGTCAAGATTGAACAGGAAAAGAGCTATTCAGGATAGGATGTGTGGGGTCATTGAGATGATGTAGCTGTTGCGGAAAGAGCTTGACTTTGGAAAAGAGCCTGACTTGAATCACAGCTCTGCTACTTACTAGCTGATAACTTCTCTGAGTTGCCGTTTCCTCATGTATAAAATGGGGGTTGATAATGCCTACCTCATAAGTGACAGCTGGGATTCAAGGACATAAATTATAACTGTGTTGTTGTTGAGCCCTGTATTCCCTCTTCAACTCAATTATTTTCTCTTTTGATCCTCAAGCACTTTTTATTCAAGCATCCATTCATCTACTCATTCATTCAGCCATCCACTCACCCAACCACACATCCACCTATCCATGCTCACTTCTATCCATCTTTCCATCCAATATATCTTAAATGCCTATTCTGTTTCAGGGACTATGAAATGCACTGAGAACATTAATATTAATAAGATAGCTCCCCTACTGTCCAGTTGTTGAGAATAGAGACAGATTTGTTTTGGCATTATTTTCAAATGATCACAGTGACCAGTAAAGAAGCCACAACAAGCTGCAATAAAAATGTCAGGCAAGCCAAGGAAAGTAGGTGTTACAAACTGAATTGTGTCCCCGGAAAATATGTCAACTTGGTTAGGTCAAGATATTATTAGGTTATTATCCTCCATTTTGTGATCTTATGTACTTATAGTATGTGTTGTAAATCCTGATCTCTATCATGTTGTTGGAGTCCTGGTGTGGCTCTGCGGGTTAATGTGCTGGACTGCAAGGTCAGTTTGAACTGCACAGTTGGCAGTTCAAGGACACCAGCTCCTCCTTGGGAAACTATACAGGGTTGCTGTGAGTCAGAACTGACTCAATAGCACTTAAAAACAATAATATGTGCTTAGCTCACCGCCCATCTGCCATTTTGCTATACTGTCATAGCTTGAGTGTTGCTATGATGCTAGTAATTATGCCACCAGGATTTCAAATACCAGATGTTGTTGTTGATGTTGTTAAGAGTCTTCAAGTAGATTTAGACTCATAGCAATCCTATACAGATAGGGTTTCTGAGAAGCGACTGGTGAGTTTGAACTACTGACCTTGTGGTTCAAATGACACTGTGGTCTAGTGCTTATCCTACAGCACCACAGCAGAATTATAGACAACTATGTTAATGAACGCTTCACGAATTTGTGTGGCACACTGGAAGAGATCCATATTTGTGCCCATTCTAAAGAGAAGTGACCCAACAGAATGTGGAAATCATTGGACAATCTCTTTGATATCCCATGATAGTAAAGTTTTACTAAAGATAATACAGAAACGACTGTAAACATACATTGACAGAGAACTTCCAGAGATTCAAGCCAGATTTAGAAGAGATTGTGAAACAAGGGATATCATTGTTGATGTCCGATGGATGTTGGCTGAAAGCAAAGACTATCAGAAAGATGTTTATCTGTGTTTTATTGACTACACAAAGGCTTTTCATCACAAACTATGGACAACATTGCGAAATATGAGTATTCCGGAACACTTCATTGTGTTCATAAGGAATCTGTACATGGACCAAGAAGCAGTTGTTCGAACAGACCGTAAGAATACTGAATGGTTGAAAATTAATAAAGGTGTGTGACAGGATTGTATTATTTCACCATACTTATTCAAACTGTATGCTGAGCAAATAATCTAAGAAGCTGAGTTATATGAAGAAAAATGTGGCATCAGGATTGGAGGAAGACTCATTAATAACCTGCGATATGCAGATGATACAACCTTGCCTGGTGAAAGTGAAGAGGACTTAAAACATTTACTGATGAAGATCAAAGAGCACAGCCTTCGGTATGGATTACATTTTAATGTAAAGAAAACAAAAATCCTCACCACAAACAACATTCTTATCATCAGAGAAATGATTGAAGTTGTCAAGGACTTCATTCTTCTTGGATCAACCATCAACACTATGGAAACAGCAGTCAAGAAATCAAACTATGTATTGCAGTAGGCAAATATGCTGCACAAGACCTTTTAAAAGTGTTGAAGAGCAAAGATGTCAGCTCGAGGACTAAGGTGCGCCTGACCCAAGCCGTGGTATTTTCAATAACCTCATATACATATGAAAGCTGGATAGTAAATAAGGAAGACCATAGAAGAATTGATGTTTTTGAGTTATGGTGATGGATGAGAATATTGAAAGTGCCATGGGCTGACAAAAGAACCAACAGATCTGTGTTGGAAGAAGTGCAGCCAGATTGCTCTTTGGAGGTCAGGATGGCCAAGCTTCATCTCTCATATTTCAGACATATTGTCAGGAGGGACCAGTCACTGGAGAAGGATATCATGTTTGGTAAGGTGGAGGGTCAGAGAAAAAAGGAAGACCCCCAACGAGATGGATTGGCCAGATGGCAACATCAATGGACTCAAGCGTGGCAATAATAGTGAGGTTGGCCCAGGATTGGGCAGTGTGCATAGGGTAGCTATGAGTCAGTATTGTCTCGATGGCACATAATAACAACAACAATATGTTAATCAGGTTCAAGCCAAATCCAGATGAGGACGTGGAATGAAGGATATCATTGTTGACATCAGACGAAACTTGACTTCAAGCAGAGAATACCAGAAAGATGTTTACCTGAGCTTTATTGACTGAGCTAAGGCTTTTCATCACAAACTATGGACAACATTGCAGAGAATGAGTATTCTGGAACACTTAATTGTGTTCATAAGGAACCTGAACATAGACCAAGAGACAGTCATTTGAACAACACAAGGAGACACTGAATGGTTTAAAAATCGAAAAGATGTGTATCAGAATTGTATTCTTTCATCATACTTATTCAATGTGTATGAATTCAAGATGCTGGATTACATGAAGAAGAATATGGCATCAGAATTGGAGGAAGAGTCATTAACAACCTGTGATATGCAAATACACCCTTGCTTGCTGAAAGTGAAGTGGACTTAAAATACTTGTTAGTGAAGATCAAAAACCACAGCCTTTGGTACGGGTTGTACCTCAATTTAAAGAAATAAAAATAAATAAAAATCCTCACCATTGGACCAATAAATAAATCATGATAGATGTAGAAGTTTTTGAATTTGTCAAAGATTTCATTTTGCTTGAATCCACTATCAACACTCATGGAAACAGCAGTCAGGAAATCAAATGATGCATTGCATTAGGCAAATCCATTGCACAAAACCTTTTTAAAAGTGTTCAATAGCAAAGATGTCAGTTTGATGACTAAGGAATGCCTGACCCAAGCCATGGTATTTTCAAAAGCTTCATATGCATCTGAAAGTTGGACAGTGAATAAGTAAGACAGTAGAAGAGTTGATGCACTTGAATTATGGTGTTGAATATTAAATATTAAAAGTACCATGGACTACTAGAAGGACAAAAATATCTGTCTTGGAAGAAGTACAGCCAGAATGATCCTTAGAAGTCAGGTTGGCAAGACTTCATCTCTCATATTTCAGACACATTATCAGGAAGGACCAGTCCCTGGAGAAGGATATTGTGCTAGGTAAAGTAGAGGAACAATGAAGAAGTGGGAAGACCACCATTGAGATGGATTGGCACAGTGGCAGCAGCAATGGGCTCAAGCATAACAAAGATTGTAAGTATGGTGAAGGACCAGACAATGTTATGTTCTGTTGCACATAAAGTCGCTATGAGGAGAACCAACTCAATGGCACCTAACAACGACAACAACAATGTTAATGAGACAAGATACAGTCTACAGGATTAGACTGTTTCTTGAGTCAATCTCTTTTGAGATAGTGCCGTTGTAGTTGTTGTTAGGTGCCATTGACATGGCTTCAACTCGTAGTGAGCCTGTGCACAATAGAATGAAAGACTACCCAAGCGTGCTTCATCCTCAAAATTGTTGTTTGAGCCCACTGTTGCAATCATTGTGTCAATGCATCTTATTGAAGGTCTTTCTCTTCTTTGCTAATCCTTTACTTTACTAAGGGACTAATCCCTCTTGATGACATGCCTAAAGTCATTCACACTTCTAGGAGGCATTCTGGCAGTACATCTTCCAAGACAGATTTGTTTATTCTTCTCACAGTTCATGATATTTTCAATATTCTTCACCAGCACTATAATTCAAATGCATCTACTCTTCTATTGATCTTATTCATTGTCCAGCTTTCACATGCATAGGAAGTGATTGAAAATACCATGGCTTGGATCAGGCATACCTTAGTCCTCAAAGTGACATCCTTAAGAAACTTTTTGAGATATAAAGGAGATTAAACAAGCAAGCAGACATAAAGGGACCTACTACCCTACCACCAAGAAAGTAGACTTGGCAGTGGAGCTCAACATTTGGACCTGGGGTCCCTGCACAGTGAACCTGCTAAGCCTAAGCAAAGATTGACACTAAGATGTCTTCAAGGGACACTGAACCCAGAGATATGGAAAGGAAACAAGAGCCACAGCTGAAAGAAAGAAAGCATTCCCCTTGTACTGACACCACGAATTCCGACTTCTAGTCTCCTAAATGGTGAGAGAGGTTTACTGGTGTGGGTGGCGCTGTGGGTTAATGCACTGGATTGCAAAATTGGTTTGAACTGTCAAGTCACCGGATCAAGCTAGAATAGTTTTAAAGTGTTTAATAGTAGAAGCCTAGAATGCCTTCAAGATAAGTTCAGTGGAATCATGGACATCAAAGGCAGCTCTAGTGCAGATTCAGAAGGAAATGAGGAGAGCTGTAATACCAGAGATGGTGCAGACAGCAAACAGCAAAGAAACAGTGGCAGCAGAACCAGGAGATCAGTGCAGTATGGCCTGGGGGCCGACACATGGAGCAAGACAGCTGAGTGCAGGAGGCTTCCCAGAGGATTGGGGTGCCTCTAATCACTTCTAGGTAGAGACAAAAAGCTTTGAAATACTCGTCAGAGCAGAGTAGAGGTTAGGCTGGCCCAAGAGGCCCAAGAGGCCGAAGGGGCCAAGGAGCTGAGAGGCCAAAATACTCAGAAGAAAATCTGTAAAGACAAGAGCACAGGAAGCAGAAATGCCTCAGTCTCAAAGGGTTGGGCCAAGATTTCTGGGATCTCAAAAGACTGAACTGTGGCGTCTGGACTTTCTAAGGGTGGAATGATAGCCTCCTAAATTTCAGAAAGTCAGATCTTTACCACCTTAGCTCTGGAGTATGGGGCTGCTGTTCTCAAGTGCAATAGGGGTGGGACTGAATTTGCTGCCCCAAACTGAGGAGGCAGGGCTGTCAGTACTCAAGGGGCAGGAGAATGGGCCTGCTGCACCTGAAGGGGTACAGTCACCACTTAGTTAAACTGAAAGATTGAGGCTTCCCAAAGCCAAGAGGGCAGAGTTGCCATTCAGTGGGCCTGCACAGGGCCAAGGGGCCTCCACCCAGAATCCAGAAAACAGTCTACAGGGAAGGGTCATTGCCTAGATAGTCTAAGAGTACAGATGATTGTTTTCAAGCCTTGAGAGATAATGTAATTTGTGTTAGAGGGTGTTTGACTTGCAATTTCTTTCCTTCCTATGTCTCCCATTTGTAATGGAAATATCTACCTTGTGTTTGTTCCACCATTGTACGTTGGAAGCATGTAACTTGTATTCCAGATTCACAGATAAAGAGGAATCTTGCCCCAAGATGGAATTTGAACTTCAGGTTCACTTAAGACTTTTGAGATTATATAACGGGGTGAAAGTATTTTTTATGTGGCAAGGGCAGGCATTTTGGAGGATGAAAGGGTGTAATGTTATAGATTGAATTGCACCCCTACAATATCTGTCAACTGGCTAGGCTATGATTCTCAGTATTATGCAACTATCCTTTATTTTGTGATTTTATGTAATGATCTTATGTGTTGCAAACCCTAATCTCTATGATGTTAATGAGGCAGAATTAGAGGCAGTTATGTTAATGAGTCAGGATACAATCTACAGGATTCTGTTGTATTTTGAGTCAATCTCTTTTGAGACATAAAAGAGGAAAAAAAAAAAAAGTGAGATGATATAGAGGGACCCACTACCACCAAGAAGGAAGAGCCAAGAGTGAAGCATGTCCTTTGGACCTGGAGTCCCTACACTGAGAATCTCCTAAACCCAGAGGAATATGGACACCAAGATGAACAGGGATCTCCAAGCAACACTGAAGCCATAGAAGTTGAAAGGAGACCGAGATCTTCCTCCAAGAAATCCTTCCCCTAAGCCTGGTGCCCTGAATTTAGATGTCTAACATCCTAAATTAAGAGAATAATTTCTATTTGTTGAACCCATTGTTGTTTTTGTTAGGTGTCATCAAGTCAATTCTGACTCATAGTGACCCTATGCACAATAGAATGAAATACTACATGGTCCTGCACTATCCTCACAATTATTGTTATGTTTGAGTCTATTGCAGCTGCCTCTGTGCCAATTCATCTCATTGGGGTTCTTCCTCTTCTTTGCTGACCCTCCATTTTACCAAACATGATGTCCTTCTGCAGGAATTGATCCTTCCTAATAACATGTCTGAAGTATGAAAGACAAAATCTCACCATTCTGACTCCTAAGGAGCATTCTTACTGTACTTCTTCCAACACAGATTTGTTTGTTCTTCTGGCAGTCCATGATAATTTTAATATTTCTCTCAAATCATCAATTCTTCCTTACACCTTATTGTCCAACTTTCACATGCTTATGTTGTTGTTGTTGTTGTTAGGTCGATACCGACTCTGGTAGCATAGTGGTTACGAATTGGGCTGCTAACCTCAAGATCGGTAGTTCGAAACTACCAGCAGTTCCAAGGGAGAAAGATGAGATGTTCTGCTCCCATAAAGATTTACAGCCTTGGAAACCCTGTGCAGGGTCACTATGAGTCAGAACCGACTCCATGGTATTTAACAACAACACAACAAATGCTTTCCGCAGTCTGCCCCTGGCCTTGGTTTGACTGATGATATGGAGATTTTCCATTGTCTCTTTCCTCAGATGTAGTCAGTTCGATTTCTGTGTATTCCATCTGGTGAGGTCCATGTGTATAATCGCCTCTTATGTTATCTATAGAAGGTATTTGAGAAAATCATTAGTTTTGCAGAATTCTATCATTTGATCTCCAGCATCATTTCTATCACCAAGGCCATATTTTCCAACTACTGATCCTTCCTCTTTGTTTCCAACCTTTGCATTCCTATCACCAGTAATGATCAATACATCTTGATTGCATGTTTGATCAATTTCAGATTGAAGAAGTTGGTAGAATTCTTCTATTTTGTCCTCACTGGCTTTAGAGGTTGTTGCATAAATTTGAATAATAGTGGTATTAACTGTGCTTCCCCGTAGGTGCACAGATGTTATCCTATCACAGACAGCGTTGTAACTCATGACTGATCTGGATATGTTCTTTTTGACAAGGAATGCAACAACATTCTTCTTCATTTTGTCATTCCCGGCATAGTAAACCATGTGGTTGTCAGATTCAAAATGGCCAATACCAGTCCATTTCAGCTTACTAATGTCTAAGATATTGATGTTTGTGCCCTCCATTTCATTTTTGACAATTTTCCATTTTCCTGGATTCATACATTGTACATTCTATGTTCTGATTATTAATGGATGTTTACAGCTGTTTCTCTTCATTTTAAGTTGTGCCCCATCAGCAAATGAAGGTTCTGAGGGCTTTTCTCCCATGGGCTTTACTCCATTCATGTCACCATAGTCAATTCCATTTTGAGGAGGCAGCTCTTACCCAGTCGCATATTGAGTGCCTTCCTACCTGAGGGGCTCATTTTCCAGCACTAATTCTGACAGTGTTTCTCTGCTACTCATAAGATTTTCAGTGACTAAATATTCGGAAGTAGTACGTTTCTCCTTCTTCCTAGTTTGTTGTCATCTGGAAGCTCATCTAAAACCTGTCTACATGGGTAACCCTGCTGGTATTTAAAATACCCGTGGTGTAGCTTTCAGAATCACAGCAACTCACAAGTCACCACAATATGACAAACTGACAGACGAATGGTGGACATGCATATGAGGCATCTGAAAATATCACGGCTTGGGTCAAACACACCTTAGTCCTCAAATTGATATCTTTGCTCTTGAACACTTTAAAGAGGTCTTATGTAATACATTCTTTGCCTAATGCAATATGTTCTTTGATTTAAAAAAAAAAAAAATTATTGTGAATTGAGTGATGGTTTACATGGGAGAGCATCAGTTTTACACTCATCCTATCATATTTCATTTCATTGCAATGATTACAATCCCCTCCATACATCATCATTCAACAGCATTTACTTTCAACATTCTTTGGTTTCTTGACTGTTGCTTTCACAAGTGTTGATAGTGGATCCAAATAAAATGAAATCTGTGACAACTTCAACTTTTCTCCATTTTTCATAATGTTATTTATTGGTCCAGTGGTGAGGATTTTTGTTTTCTTTGTGTTGAGGTGCAATCCATACTGAAGGTTGTGGTCTTTGATCGTCATCAGTATTTTAAGTCCTCTTCACTTCCATGCTAGATCCATAACTTGTAATATTTCTATTATAGCAGCAGTAGATAAATGAGACAGTAGGAAAGGAATGAACCAAACGATGCAAAGTACAGTAAATAAGAACATAGGTAAACTTCTTGATGAATGAGGGCAGGTAGTTTGCCACCTACTGCAATGCCTAAATTAAAGCTTGAGTTGGATCATACCAAAGTGCTCATAGGTTCTTTGTTTGTTTGTTTTCCTTTTCTATTTTGTTGGAAATTTTGCAGTCTTTTGCATTACAAGAATACTTGGAACTCTGACATATTGTAGTGTGTACATACTGAATCTCATGCCCACTGCATTTCTCACATGGCTTTCTTTGGGACATAAGAGTGGTCTGTGACCCTAACCCTTTGTATCCCCACACTATATTTATTTGAGGCAATAATTATGAAGTGATTTTCCCAAGGTAGCACAGCCAATGAGCAGAAACACTTGCTGCTCACTGGTCTTGAACTGTCGGTCAGATCTGGCCCCCTGCCAATCACGTGCTGCTGTTCTGGGTACCAGATGCCGGAGGGAGCAAAGGACTCCTGCGTTCTGTGTTACAGCGGGTCTGCCCTGCCTATAGGTATCTCCCTCAAGATCTGAACGTCTCTCTCTCCCATCAGAGCTAACCTGACCTATTTTGGAATATATTTTTTCAGATCCTTTCACTCAAGTGAGTGGAGTGGATATGTTCCTGCCCCACTGTACAGCTCCAGATCAGTAGGCGGGAGATTTGAGACTCCGAAGAGACTGTCTGATCCACCCATAAACACAGTCATCACTGCTGGCCATGTCAGGGACGTATGATGCCACCTAGTTTTGCCAGAGTCAGTACCACCTGTGTCATGGGGTAAGGCTGCCACCACCTGGACTAAGGGAGGGTCTTGGAGTATTGAAAAGTCCTATACTTGGGAGCCAATTAACTACGTTTGTGCCTACCCTCTCTGTCCTAGATATATCATCTAAGCAAACCCCTTAACTTTCATGCACCTCAGTTCTCTCATCTACAAAATAAGGTTGCTAATGCTAATGATAACATCTACAGTAAGTGATTGTTGAGAGGCAAAAATGCATTTATGCAAATGTATTGCATCAGCTACAAAGATAAGGAAATGCTTTTTCTTGTTATTCTTGTTATCTTTGGCAGGTGAGGATGGTAGGGGGAAGGTATGAATGTCTACATAGCTGTCTCAGGAAATGTCAAAAATGCCCAGAATAGAGAGGTCAGAAAAGCTTTGTGCAAAGTAAAACCACAAAGGGACCTAGACCTAGGGACAGCAGAAAATGTTGGTCTTTGGGTTTGGTGGCCTTTTTTTTTTTTTTCAATTCCAGAAAATCTGGGGGAAAAAAATGGTTGTCAAAGGAGGAGTAGATAAAATGGGGGAACAAATGGGACATTTTCCCAGCTGGGCAGGAGGATGCTGATTGAGTACAATCAATGCCACCAGCCCGTTAATGAGACCCAATCAGGCGGGGCGATTAGAGATATTCTTCAGGGAAAGACGCTCGACAGCTGCATGGAAGTTTCTGCTTTTTGAGGAGAGAGAGAGAGGGAGAAAGAGGCAGTGTGACAGGAGGGAGAGGTCGGCAAGGGGGAAAGGGAAATCGGCAAAGCATGGGCACTCATCCAGCCCTTCCTTAAAGAAGGCAAAGAAGACAGAAGGGAAGACTCCAGCAAGTTGGTGCAGTCTCTGTTTCCTTAGGCAATGGTTGTCATAGTCATTCCCACTGATTTCCCTATTCCTGCTCTGCCCCAGTGTGCCATGAGGTTGGCATAACAAGAGCCCTCAACAATGATCACAGCTCAGACCTGCAAAGCCTGCTACAGGTTCCTCAGCTTTCTCATGTTCAAGATCTTATTTTGAAGGTGAACGCTTTTAAGATTCTCCCCATCTGAAGGGTGCATTTAGTAGTTAATTTCAATGTGTATTTGTTGAACATCTACTTTGTATATACCATTGGTGTTAGGGTTAAACAAAGCACAGTCCCTGCTCTCAGGAAATTCATAGACAGGTAAGAAAGACATATCATTTCAATATTGTGTGGTACCTCTTCTTAACAATATACTGCCAACTAATATATGTAAAAGGAATGATTAAGAAAACATCATTTTGCAAATATCAAAGTAATATTTGATTCAGACAAGCAATATCAATGGATGCTAAAGCCATAGGGTAAAAATTTGGTGAATAAGATATTTAGAGTCCTGGTGTGGTGCTGTGGAACACTGCCCTGGACTGCAAGGTCGGTTAGAACCACAAAATCGGTGGTTCAAATTCACCAGTCGCTCCTTGGAAGTCCTATACAGAGTCACTATGAGTCGGAACCAACTTGATGGCACTTAACAACAACAACAAAGCAATGTATGGCAAGATATCTCAAGACTGTAAATATCCTTCTTGTTACTGCTGTTAAATGTCTGCGAGTCAGTTCTGACTCACAGCTACCCTGCTTAGGGTTTCCTTGTGGGTTTGAACCCCTGACCTTGTGATTAGCAATCCAGTGCTTATCCTACAGTGCCACACCAGGATTCCATACATGGTTTATTGATTAGCAAAAGGGGGCGATGGCAAACTTATAGTAGAAAAACTTTGGGACAACATTTAACCAAGTCATCAAAATAAACAAGACCATGAGTGGGGCAAACCATACTGTGTGTCTCCTCATGTGATGCTCTGAAAAGGATGTATTTATCTAGAATTGTCAAAAATACTTATTCTGAAACTAATCCTGAGGACACCATCCCATATATGTAATCTGAGGGTCAGTTTATGTAACAACTGACCTATACCCTTCCAAACTGTTAATACCTTGAAGGCGGAAGAAAGGCTGATGAAAGGTGTCCTCATGTGGTGCTAAAGGATAAGCACTGGACCTCAAGGTCAGTTTGAATGGCAGGGTTGGTGGTTCAAACTCACAAATTGTTCCTCTGAAAACTTATACAAGACCATGACGAGTCAGAACTGACTAGCAAGCACTTAACAATAGTAACAAAGACATATAAGGACTCCTGGTATGGCACCATAGGATCGATCAGCACTGCACTGCAAACCATGAGGTTGGGCAGTTCAAACCCACCAACTGCTCCTCAGAAATCCTATACAGGGAAGGTCCTTATGAGTTGGAACTGACTCAACGGCATTTAACAGCAACAAAGAAATATAAAGGAGCTCTGGTAGCCATGCATGGACTGCTAACCTAAAGGCCAGCAGTTGCTACCCACCAGTCATTCTGAAAGATGAGATAGTCTGCTTCGGTAAAGACTGACAGCCTTGGAAATGCTATGGAGAAGATCTACCCTGTCCTGTGGGATCACAGTTGGTTGGAATTGAGTCGACAGCAGTGGGTTCGGTTTGCAGTAAAAGAGATAAAGCAACTTAATGCAAAGTGTAATACTGGATTGGAGCCTTATAGCAGAAAACAATGGTAAAAGAAACATTGGGGGAATCATTTAGTGAAATTGGATTATCAAGTGTTTAGGAGCAAACACCTGTTTAAAATGGGGAATTGAATAAGTGACACATTCCCCTGTACACTTGTCATCTAAGGAAACTGAATGACACCAGGGTTAACTGCTGGGCTGCTAACCAAGTAGTTTGAACCCACCAGCCAGTCCTCGAAGGAAAGATGAAGCAATTTATCTTAATAAGGACTGTTGCTGTTAAGTGCCATCAGGTTGGTTCCAACTGATAGCGACCCTGTATAGGGTTTCCAAGGAGCGACTGGTGTTGACTGCTTATCCTATGGCACCACACGATTACAGCCTTGGAATCCTATGGGACAGTTTTTCTCTGCCCTATTAGGTCACTATAAGGAGCTCTGGTAGCATAGTGAATTATGAGCAAAGTTGCTTTTCGCAAGGACAACAGTTCAAATCTACCAGCTGCTTCATGAGTGAAAGATGAGGCTTCCTGCGCCGGTAAAGATTTATAGCCTCAGAAACCCTATGCAGGGGTCACTATATGAGTCAGAACTGACTCCACGGCACATAACCACCACCATAGGGTCACTATGAGTCGGAATAGACTTGACAGCACACAGCAAGAAAAACAACTTGACATCTATATCCTGAGGTCTAAATGACTTCTCATACTTAACTCTATATTCTCCCAACTCCTTGAACATGTAACTATCATAACATTTCCTATATAGATTACCGTCACCACAATCTATTCAGTTGCTTAAGCCAAACACCTAGGAGATATCCTTGAATTCTACCCCTATAATCTATCTATCAACAATTCCTGTTAACTTTACCTTCAAAGTATATTTCACATTGATCCATTGCTTTTCATTTGTACTGCTAACACCCTACTCCAAGCCATTATCACATGGGGAAAGTGCAACAGTAATTTCTTAATTTTTCCCTACAAGTTACTATTAATGCAGGGGCTAAAGATTTAATTGTAAATCAATGTCTGTCACTGCCTTACCTAAAACTCTTCAAAGTTTTTATTGAGCTTAAAATAAATCCCAAAAGCTTCTATATCTTCCCTGAAGAAAAATCCTTATCTCCTATAACTGTAGGGCTGAGATTTCTGAAAACAAAACCCAATGTCTTATGACTGAACTACAATGTAAATTGAGTTCCCCAACTCCCAAGATATCTTCAGTTGAAATTGGGGCTTTAATTGGAATGAGGACATATGGATAGAGTCTAATGAAGCTTAGGATCTTGAGCCCCTAAATTCTACTGATCCTTCTTTGCCATTAAAAACAGCCTTTCGACCCCTGCTTGATATGGTCATGAGCATCGGAACTCTCCATCCTCATCTCTGATCAAGGCAGTCTATGAGAAACAATGCAGCAACAGGAATAATTATAGAGCTTACCACCAACACCAAGAATCTGTACAGTGCAGTAGTGATAATCTATATATCATATCCCCTTCCATTTGACCATTTTAACCTTGCAAAAACTTGATTAATTATGGTAGATGGTGGTGTACTTCTCTAATCTTATTGAAGTTACTCTATCAATTGAGCTGATTTAGCAGATGAAAAGTAGTATCTTTATAGGATTAGGTCAACCCAGTTTGGGATACAATTGAGTAATTGTATTGGTAAATGTACTCTTTACTTTCTTCAGTAAAAATAGTCCTAACAATAGTACACATTTCTATTGTGAGTGTAGTAGTACCTAGGCACTATTAACTCCTTCTCGTAATGTCATTCATAAGGACCTTCCCATGGGCTCTCTTAACTCCTAGTCATGATGGAGTCCATAAGGACCTTGTTCATCATAACATTCTGCAGAACATTATGGTGGTCTACAGTATTCATGCTATCATGTTAGTCGGACTCAATGAGATAAATGACAAGTACTCTAGATGAGTGCTTTCCAAACAAACTATGAAGGGCCAGGTTTTATTCAACCTATTCCAAACTTACATTTTTATAATATTCAATAAATTACCAAATAAATGAAATAAAAAAACACACACAAGACAAAATATTTCAGTAATTATACTCAACAGATATAAAAGTATACTTCAATACTTATAATTATGACAAGTATAACAGGGGAAAAGAATTATAAAAATTGCATGCATTTTTTTCATTAAAAGTATGCATTTTAATAAGTGTGCTATTACCATTCAGTGGGGAAATTTTCCCAACACTCAATAAATGTTTTGGGAAAATTAGATTGTCACATCCAGAAAAATGAAACAGGATTCATACCTCACACCATATACAAAAATAAATTGAATATGGATTAAAGATTTAATTGTGAAAATAAAAGAAAAAAAAACACAGTAGCATAAAATTCTCAGAAAAAAAATGCAGGGGTAAGGCTGTTGGGTCAAGCTGTGGATTAATAACAACAGCACAAACAAAAATTAATCTAATAACAAAAATGTAAACAGCAAAAGACAAAATAAATAAATGGGACTTCATAAAAATAAAACTATTTCATTCATCAGAGATGTTACCAGAAAAGAAAAAGAAACAGAAGCTCTTAACTGTGAACTGTGTATCTGGTAAGAATCTAATAGCCCAAAAGTCATATAGTCAACACTTAGCAATAAAATGACAAATAACTCAATCAAAAAATAAGAAAAAGAATTGAATGTCTATCTCACCAAAGAGGAGAGTCAAAGGGCCATCAAGTACATGAAGTCATTGTCATTAGCCATCAGACAGGTTAAAATCAAAACCACAATTAGACGCAATTTTAATCCCACTAGGATGACAGGTTTTAATAGAACTTCCAGATTAAGATAGACTAGGAAGAAAGATGTGGCAATCTAGTTCTGAAAAAATTGGCCAGTGAAAACCTTAGGAGTAGTAGCCGAACATTGATACAACTATCGTGCTGAAAGATGAGTCCATCAGGCAGAAAGTCATTCCAGATATGATTGACACAAAGCTGTCTCTTCAAAGTAGTAAGCTTTAACGATGTGAATGGAGTAAAACTTTGGTAACCTTCATTGCTGATGTAGTATGATCAAAAGAAGCACCCATTAGTAACCAGAATATGAAATTATTAAATATGAATCTAAAAAAAAATTCAAAAAATGAAATCAAACTTTTGAAGATCAATATCCTAGAGTCCTGGCACTGTGGGATAATCTCTGGATTGCTAATCACAAAGTTGATGATTTAAAACCCATCAGCGGTTCCTAGGAAACCGTATACAGGTTCACTCTGAGTCAGAACCTTAACAACAACAAGGCATTATTGAGCTGAAATGGACTGGCATTGACCATTGCAATCAGACAATTAAACTACGCTGAGAATGACAAATTTAAGAAAAACAGAATCCCATTCATCATCAAAAAGGACCTTTCGAGATCTAGTATGAAGTACAACACTGTCAGTGACAGGACAATACCCATACATCTACAAAGAAGATAATTAATATGAGGGAACTTCAAAAAAATTTCATGGAAAAATTCCATCATCTTTTCATTTTATGTTTCATGAATTTATTGACGTCCAAGCCTCCTTATACACTATTATTCAAATTTATGCACCAACACTAATACCAAAAATGAAGAAATTGAAGATTTGTATCAACTTCTGTAGTCTGAATTTGATCAGACAAAACCAATCAAACTGCATTGACAATTACTGGTGAATAAAATGCAAAGGCTGGAAACAACAACAATAAAAAAGCATCAGTAGTGGAAAACACAGCCTTGGTGTTAGACCAAAATTGGAGATGGCAGGATAGAATTTTACAAGCCAAAGACCTATTCCAATAACATAAACAGTGACCATATGCATGGTCCTCACCAGATGGAACACACAGGAATCAAATCCATTACACTTATGCAAAGAGACAAACAATGGAGAAGTTCCCTATTATCAGGTCATAACAAGGCCAGGGGCCAATCGTGGAACAGGCTATAAATTGCTCTCATGTAAGTTCAAGTTGAAGCTGAAGAAATTTAAAATGAGCCCACAAGAAAGCCAAAATACAATCTTAAGTATATCCCACATGAATTTAGAGACCATCTCAAGAATAGATTTGATGCATTGGACACTAATGACGGAAGACCAGAGGGAGTTGTGGGATGACATCAAGGACAACATGCAAGAAGAAAGCAAGAGCTCATTAAAAAGGCTCAATTAAAAATTCATTAAAAAGGGAAGAAGGGGTGGAGGGAATATCAGAAGTGACTCTAAACTTGCTTTTGAAGGTAGAATAGCAAAAATGAATGGAAGAAATGAAGAAGTAAAAGAGCTGAACAGATTTCAAAGCACTGCTCAAGAAGACAAATTAAAGTATTTGTCTTAGTTAATTAGTGTGGCTACAGCAGAAATGGAGTCCTGGTGTGGTACTATAGAACAAACACTGGGCTGCAAACTGCAAGATCAATAGTTCAAATCCACCAGCCACTCCTTGGAAACCCTATACAGTGATGTTTTGAGTTCAATGGCACTTAACAGTAACAACAACACAGCTTAAATAATCAGAAATTAATTTCCTCACTGTTGTTATTATTAAGTGTCATTGAGTCTGTTCTGACATTAGCGACCCTGTATAGGGTTTCCGAGGAGTAGCTGATAGGATGAAACTATCAACCTTGCAGTTAGCAGTCCAGTGCTTATCCTACAGTGCCACACTAGGGTTTAGGGGACTTTCTGTCAACTCCAGGCAAAGTCATAGAGTCTTCAGTTGATTTTCTGGTTCCTTAAAGATCTCCGTTTGATTTGGTGTCAATCTTCTCTCCTCTCTGTTTATTCTCAATTATTTCATCTCTTTTAAATAAAGATTGACTCAAGATACATCCTACTCTAATCCTGTCTCATTAACATAGCAAAGACATCCCATTTCCAAATGGGATTATAACATAGGCACAGATTTTCAGATTTGCAACACACATATTTGGGAGACACAATTCAACCCATAAAAGTATTAATGATGAAATGTGCAAAGATCTGGAGTTAGAAAGCCAAAAGGGAAGAACACATTCATAAATATCCAAGTTAAAAGAACTGAAAAAAAATGTAAACCTTTAATTATAGTATTGAAGAATTCCAAAGGCATAGGAAACATCAAAATTTAAGCCTCAAGTTACAATACTGAAGGATTCCAACAGCAAAATACTGAATGGTGTAGGGAACACTGAAAGAATATGGAGGGAATACACAGAGACACTGTACAAAAAAGAATTGGTTGACATCCAACCATTTCAGGAGGTAGCATATGATCAAGAGCCGATGGTATTGAAGGAATAAGTCTAAACTGCACTGAAGGCATTGGTAAAAACAAAGCTACAAGCAATCACTCATCTGTACCAAGAAATTTGATCAACTGACCAGAAGAGATCCATATCTGTGCCTATTCCAAAGAAAAGTGATCCAACAGATTGCAGAAATTATTGAAAACATTATTATCACATACAAGTTAAATTTTGCTGAAGATAATTCAAAAGCAGTTGCAGCTATACATCAAAAAGGAACTGCCTGCAATTCAAGCTGGATTAAAAAGAGAAAATGAAATGAGCCATTTCATTGTTGAAGTCAGATGTATCTTGATTAAAAGCAGAGAATACGAGAAAGATGCTTCTTTGTGCTTTATTGACTATGCAAAGATATATGATGTTGTGGATCATAACAATTTATAGATAATATTATGAAGAATCACAAAATCAAACAACATATTGCATTAGGTAAATATGCTGCACAAGACTTCTTTAAAGTGATGAAGGGCAAAGATGTCAGCTTGAGGACTAAGGTGTACTTGACGCAAACCATGGTATTTTCAATAACCTCATATGCATGCGGAAGTTGGACAGTGAATAAGGAAGACCATAGAAGAATTGATGCTTTTGAGTTACGGTGTTGGAGAAGAATATTGAAAGTACCATGGGCTGCCAAAAGAACTAACAGATCTGTGTTGGAAGAAGTGCAGCCAGAGAGTTCCTTGGAGGGCAGGATGGCCAGATTTCGTTTTTTATACTTAGGACATAATGTCAGGAGGAACCAGTCACTGAAGAAGGATACCATGTTTGGTAAGGTGGATGGTCAGAGAAAAACAGGAAGACCCCCAGCAAGATGGATTGGCAAAATGGCAGCATCAATAGATTCAAACATGGCAACAATTATGAGGTTGGCCCAGGACCCGGCAGTGTCATTCTGTTGTGCACAGGGTTGCTATAAATCAGTACTGACTACATGGCACCTAACAACAATAACAAATATGAAGAATGGAAATTCTAGAATACTTCATTTTGCTCATAGACAAAGAGACAGTTGTTCAAATAGAACAAGAGCATACAGCATGGTTTAAAATTAGAAAATGTGTGAGGCAGGATTGTAGAATCCACTATGCTTATTCAATTCACATGCTGAACAGGTCTTTTGAGAAGCTGGACTTAATGAAGAAGTACACAGGCAGCATCAGATTGGAGGAAGATTCATTAACAATCTTTGATATGTAGATGGCACAATCTTGCTTGCTAAAAGGGATGAGGACTTGAAGCACTTACTGATGAAGATCAAAGACTACAGCTTTCATTAAGGATTATCCTTTAACATAAAGAAAACAAAAATCCTTACAACTGGACCAATTAACATCATAATAACAGAGAAGAGATCAAAGTTGTCAAGGACTTCATTAACTTGGATCCACAATCAACGCCCATGGGAGCAGCCGTCAAGAAATCAAATGATGTATTACATTGAGTAAATCTGCTGCAAAAGATCTCTTTTAAATACTTAAAAATAAGACTAACACTTTTAGGACTCATATGTGCCTGACCCAAGCCATGGTATTTTAAATTGCCTCTTATGCATGTGAAAGCAGGACCAAAGAATAATGGATGACATTGAATTATGGTTTGGTAAATCCTGTATGACACTGTGGATTAATATGCCAGATTGTAAAATCATTTGAACTGCAAGGTTGGCAGTTTGAGCTCACTAGTTGCTCCTTGGAAACCCTATACAGGGTCGCTATGGGTCAGAACTGCCTTGATAGCATTTAACAACAACAACAACAACAACAAAAGAATAATAAATATACCATGGACAAATCTATGTTGGAAGAAGTACAGCCAGAATGCTTCTTAGAAGGGAGAATGGTGAGACTTTGTCTTATGTACTTTGGACATGCTATCAAGAAGAACCAGTAGAAAGGGGTCAGCAAAAAAGAGGAAGACCCTCAACAAGATGGAATTTTTGACTGATCAACACAATGACTGCAATAGTGCCCTCAAACAAAGCAATAATTGTTAGGCTGTCACAGGATAGATATCTCCTTCTGTTGTGCACGGTCACTATGAGTCAGAGCCGACTTGATAACACCAAAAATTAACAGGATGGCTAAGAGAATAAAAATTAAAAAACAGAAAATAGCAAACATTGCTGAGGCGGTGGGGAACTTGAAACCCTTATCCATTGAGGATAAGAATGTAAAATGGTACAGCTGTTGTTGAAAACACTGTGGCAGATCCTCAAAAACACTAAAACTAGAACTACCATATGAACCAGCAATTATATTGCTAGGTATAGACCTAAAGAACTTGAAATCAGAGCCTCAAACAGATACTATTCACAATAGCCAAACAGTGAAAACAATCAAAGAATGAATGGATAAACTAAACATATAAACATACATGTACATACAGACAGTGGAATACTGTTGTTGTTGTTGTTAGGTGCCATTGAGTGGGTACCGACTCATAGCGACCTTATATACAGCAGAACGAAACACTGCCCCATCCTGGGCCAACTTCACTACTGTTGCCACGCTTGAGTCTATCAATGGAATACTATTGAACCAGAAAAAGAAATGGAATTTTGCTACAACATGAATGGAGCTTGAAGACATTATGTTGAGTGAAATGCCAGACACAAAAAGATAAATATTATATAACCTCAGTTATATAAGAAGATAAGAATCGGTAAATGTATAGAGTCCAAAGTTTATTAGTGGTTACCAGGAGTGAGACAGAAGACAGAAGTGAGCAGGGCCATCGTTTATGTAGCATTGAGTTGGTGTTGATAGTGGTGGAAATTGCATTGATTAAGGGTAGGATGGCACCGCTGATTAATGTAATTGCTGTCAATTAAGTTGCACACCTATTAAAAAGTAGAACAGGCAAAATTTGTGTGATCAATTTATTTAGAAAAACAATAAAAAAGAAGAGCAGTTGCTGAAGCTGTCTCTGTCCATCCAAATACCTCATAAATTTTGGTATCTTGGTTTGGAGGTTTAGGGTCATGGTTTCATGGGACATAGCAATTAATTGGTCTAATATCATGGTTAATGCTTCTGTTCTTATCTTCTGGTTTATTGCATAGTGCCTGGGGTCCTCACAGCTTGTAAGCAGCCATCCATGATACAACAATTGGTCTCTATTCACCTGGAAGAATGGAAGAAGAAGAGTCAGCTAAACAGGGAAGAAATGGAATGTGTGACTAATGGCCTCCATGAAAAACTGCCTTCTTTGCATGAGACCAGAATTAGATAGTGCCTGGGCACTTCTACTGAATGTTTTGATCTTAGAGTCTAAAGAACAATCCTGATCAAAAGTAAGAAAGTATAGAACAAAGTTTCAAATTCTCATGGAACTCAAATTTTCTAGAGACATGGAGACATGATGAACCTCCAATGATCTTGCCTCAATATCATCTTTAAAACGTAAACCAAAAATATTCCCTGAAGTCTTCATAAAACCAAAGAGAAGTTTAGCTTAACTAGTAAAGAACACCTGCCTTTTGAGCACTGTGTTATTTTAAGACCTATATGGTTTCAAATTGACAACAGCAACTAAAAGGGTTGTTGTAAGTGTTGTTCAGTTGGTTCCAATTCATCACGACCCTATAAAGGCTTTCAGAGGAACAGCTGGAGGGCTTGAACTGCCAACCTTGCAGTAAGAAAACTGGTGCTTATCCTACAGTGCCATACCAGGACTAGAAACATTAGATAGGAGTTTATGTTAATGGTAGGGGTAAGAATTCTGAAAAGGAAGGCAAAAATGGTTTTACAACTTGGATAATGTAATCAAAGTCACTGAATTGTACTTGTAAAAATTATTGAATTGGTTTATGTTCTTCTGTGTATATTCTCTACAACAACAAAAAATAAAATATCAAAAACTGTTTATGAATTGACTTCAAAATATTAGTGGAAAAATTCCATTATCTTTAGTTCAATTTTTCATAAACTTTTTGAAGCTACCCCATACTTTATATTATTAATATAAAAAGCACTGCTACACTCATAACTTTATATAATTCTTCATTTATACTACATAAAAGCTTTTGAGTGAAATATTGATTCCCCTATATTAAATACATTTAAATACACTTGCTGGTAAAATTATCTAAATTGGTTGGATTGACAATAATTCTGGTCATAAGGAATAATATATATATAAACCACTTCTATGATTTATTTTAATTGCATAACACTCACCCATAGTTTTATGGGCAGATGGCCAGGAATGAAAAAAGAGGTTTTAAAACCATTTTCAGCAAACTGAGAATGTTCATTTACAAGTTTTATCCAGAATTAAACAAGGGATGCAGTATTTTCAAAATCATTCTTCAGCTCTTCTTTAACCAATCCCAATGATTTATTCTATAAAATTATACTTAAATTTAGATGATCTTTTAATGAAAATATAAATTCATGATTTTACATACTGGAACTATCCAAAAGGGCTTCAACAAGTCCATGGAAAAACGATATGAAAAGCTAAGGAAAATTTCCATGAACTTTATGAAGTCCTCTGATGGATGAAAATTAACTTTGAAGTATCATGTGTTATAATATGTATACAGCTTACACTACATGGAACTTATTACATTAGTTCCATGACAACTAAACTGGTCTCTTGTTGCCAGGTTCTGTTCATTCAGTTCTGAACCATAGCAATCCTGTGCACAACAGAATGAAGTGCCGCCCAGCCATGCACCAACCCCACCATTCTTATGCTTGAGTCCATTGTTGCTGCCACTGTGTCAATCCATCTTGTTGGGGCTCTTCTTCTTTTTTTGCTGACCCTCCACTTAACCAAGCATGGTGTCCTTTGCCAGGGAGTGGTCCTTCCTGGCAACATGTCCAAAGTCCAAGAGACAGTCTCACTATCCTCAATTTTAAGGAGCATTCTGACTGCACTTCTTACAAGACAGATTGGTTTGTTCTTCTGGTACTTTCAGTATTCTTCACCGACATCATAACTCAAATGAATCAATTCTTCTGTGGTCTTCCTTATTCATTGTCCAGCATATATATATATATATATAAAATATCATGACTTGGGGTGCACCTTAGTCCCCAAACTGGCATCTTTGCTGTTGAACATTTCAAAGAGCTCTTGTGCAATAAGCAATACACCATTTGATTTCTTGACTGCTACTTTGATGAGTGTTGATTGTGGATCCAAAGTAAAATTAAGTCTTTGGCAACTTCTATCTTTTCTTCATTTATCATGATGTTATTTATTGGCCCACTTGTGAGGATTTTTGTTTTCTTTACATTGAAGTGCAACGCACACTGAAGACTGTAGTCTTTGATCTACATCAAGTCCTCGTCACTTCCAGGAAGCAAAGTTGGGTCATCTGCATATCATAGGTTGTTAATGATATTTCTTTCAATCCTGATGCCATATTCTTCATATAATACAGCTTTTAGATTTTTACTCAGCATACAGATTGAATAAGTATGATGAAAGGATGCAACCCTGGTATACACCTTTGCTGATTTTAACCATTAACTATCCCCTTGTTCTGTTTGAATGACTGTTTCTTGGTCTATGTACAAGTTCCTCATGAGTACAATTAAGTGTTCTGGAAAACCCATTATTTGAAATGTTATTCACAATTTGTTATGATCTGCATAGTCAAATGCCTTTTCATAGTCAATAAACCATAAGTAAAATATATTTTTGTTATTTTCTGCTTTCAGTCAAGATCCATTTAACATCAGCAATAATATCTATAGTTCCATAGAATTTTTCAATATTGCCACCAGAGGCTTAGATTTTTTTCTTCAGTTCTTTCAGCTTAAGAAATGTTGAGTGTGTTCTTCCCTTTGGGTTTTTTAACTCCGAGTTTTTGCATATTTCATTACAACACTTTACTTTGGTTACTGACATCATAATACTTAACTTTGAAATTTTTTGTTCAGTTATTTTACTTCATCAGTTCTTCCAATCACTTTAGCTTCTCTACATTCAAGACCAAGTTTCAGAATCTCTTCTGACAGCTATTTTGGTCTTCTCTTTCTTTTCTATCTCTTTAAATGATCTTTTGCTTCCTTCATGTATGATGTTTTTGATGCCATTCCAAAACTCCTCTCTGATCTTTGATCATTTGTGCTTAATGCATGAAATCTATTCTTGAGGTGGCCTCTAAATTCAGGTAGGAAATACTCAAGGTCACATTTGGGTTCACATGGACATGTTTTCATTTGCTCAGCTTCAGCCTGAATTTGCATATGAGTAACTGGTGGTCTGTTCCGTCTTAGTCTGGATACTCCTTTGAAATCTGTCCACCACAGGTGGCCTTGATGGTATATAAAATACCAGTGACAAAGCTTCCAGCTTCACAGTAATGCATAAACCACCGTAGTCTAACAAACTGTCAGTTACTAGTCTAGTCTAAATTATTTCATTCACAAATTCCTTTTCGTAAATGCAGATTATCACAGCAATGTCAAATTGCTTTAAAATTTCTAGAAGTTTACCTCTCAATCTGCATTGATTTCATTCACAAGTCAGCACCATATGTTGAGTAGCACTGTTCTAGGCTTTCTGTAAGGGTTTTATCAGATCCATCAAGTCATAAGATTGAGTGAGCACATCGATCTGTCTTACAATGGCAATGCTACATTTTGGATTGAGCCAGAACTGACTTGTTGTTGTTGTTGCTAAGTGCCATTGAGTCAGTACCGACTCTTAGTGACCTTATGCGCAACAGAACAAAACACTGCCTGGTCCTGGGCCAACCTCACAATTATTGCCACACTTGAGCCCGTTGATGCTGCCTCTTTGCCAATCCATCTTGCTGGGGGTCTTTCTCTTTTTCTCTGACCCTCCACCTTACCAAACATGATATCCTTCTCCAGCAACTAGTCCCTCCTAGCCTCCAAGGAGCACTCTGGCTACACTTCTTCCAACATAGATCTGTTGGTTGTTTTGGCAGCCCATGGTATTTTCAATATTCTCCTCCAACACCATAACTCAAAGGCATCAATTCTACAGTCTTCCTTATTCACTGTCCAGCTTTTACATGCATATCAGGTTATTGAAAATATCATGACTTGAGTCAGGTGCACCTTAGTCCTCAAGCTGACATCTTTGCTCTTCAACACTTTAAAAAGATCTCTTGCAGCAGCTTTGCCTAATGCAATACATAGCTTGATTTCTTGACTGCTGTTTCCATAGTGTTGATGGTTGATCCAAGAAGAATGAAATCCTTGACAATTTCAATATTTTCTCCATGGATAAAAAGTTGTTTATTGGTTCAATGGTGAGGATTTTTGTTTTCTTTACAATGAGATGCAATCCTTACTGAAGGCTGTGGTGTTTGATCTTCATCAGTAAGTATTTTAAGTCCTCTTTATTTTCAGCAAGCAAGATTGTATCAGCTACATATCTCAGGTTGTTAACGAGTCTTTCTCCAATCCTAATGCCACGTTTTTCTTCATATAACCCAGCTTCTTGGATTATTTTCTCAGCATAGAGGTTGACTAAGTTTGATGAAATGATACAATCACCACTCTTCTGTCAGTTTGTCGTACTGTGGTGGCTTGTGAGTTGCTGTGATTCTGGAAACTATGTCACAGATATTTTAAATACCAGCAGGGTTACAGATGAGTTTCCAGACAAAGACAGACTAGGAAGGAGAGATGAACTACTTCCGAATATTTAGTCACTGAAAACTTTATGAATAGGAACTGACTTAAACACAATAGAAGGTATATAAACAGGTGGTCAGACTCCCAATATCCTTCCTAACTCTTCACCAATGACTCCTCAATTCACACATATGATTTCATGATCAGCCAAGGAAGAGAAAAAAATCACATTCTAATTGCAAAAGTACAATAGTGTTTGTTTCCGCCCAAAATTATAGTTTTACTAAAGCCCTACTCAAGAGTTACGAAAGGAAATTTGCCCAGTGGGAAACCTTCTCAGTAGTCAGACAGTAAGCATTAAGCTTGATCATTCATTGTAAATGGAAAACAAGCCTGAACTATGCATGTTCACAGATTTCTAGGTATATGCATATCTCCTGGCCAGAAGACATAGGTAAGTAGGCCTATGGGATTGGGCCCATACTCTGCAGAGCTTTATGCTTCCTAACAATGCTCACCTGAGTATAACTACTACAGAAGAAGCTCCCAGCATCTTGTCCTGTGGAATCAGCCAGCCCCTCTCTTAATTCAACCTGTGCTGATCCCATGATCCCATGAACAGAGTGATCATGGTGTCGGGATGAAAGCTACATATGGGCCCCAAAGCATAGAATTCCTCTACCCATGATTAATTTAGTTACTTCTACAGACAACTGTCTAATATGCCAGAAACAAAGACTTACCCTGAGTCTTTGATATAGCACAATTCCTCAAGGAAATTAACCAGTCAAATAGAAACCAGTCTATTGCATCATACAACTTGTATCCTGCAAGAGGCAGCAATTTGTTCTTACCAGAATTGATACTCTGGATTTGAGTCTGCCCTCCTTTCCTATACCTCCCCTTATACTACCATCCAAAGGTAGTACAATTTATCAGCCTGGTATCACTTACAAGATTGTCTCTAATGTAATCTCCCATTTTATGGAAAAAGAGATGCACCAATAGAATAGGACCATGGAATACATTAATCTAACCTAGAAAGCATATGATTGACTGAATAGTAGAATGACCTGTTAGCTAAGATGTTAACCTAAAATCAGTACCCTGTGGATTGATGTACTATCCTCTAAGATGTAGCATATGTTCTCAAATAATGGCCCTTAGATGAGTCTGTGACCCAAAATTGCTATAATGTACTAAAATGGGAAGGTTTGGGTCAAGGTTGGGGTGCCCACTATCACCATCACTCTTAGCATATATAGAATGTACACTTGCATACAGAATCTGTCTCTCCTAACTCCACAACATTACCCTAAGCCAGGTTAGTGGTACTGGTTCCCAGGGGTAAGATGCTTGTGTCAGTAGACTCCATAAGAGTTCCACTGAAATAAAAGCCATGACTATCATCTGGCTGCTTTGACTTCCTCATGCTAATGAATCAAGAGACAAAGACAGGAGTTAAGTTAATGGCAGAAGCAATGCCTGATTACGATAGAGTTACAGCTGCTGTTATACACTAAGAGTAGACAGAAGTGTGTCTCGTCTCCAGGGGATTCACGGGCATGTCACTTGGTGCTCTCATGCCCAGCGATAATATTAAATATGCAATTACAGCAATCACTGAACAATAAGGGCAAGGCAACTAAGGGCTCAGATCTGTCTTGAATGAAAGGCTAGTGCACCTACCAAGACCAGCCAGAATGCTGGCTGAGGATGAGGGAAGTCTAGAACAGCTGATACAAGTGGAACATGATGAATAGCAATTCCACCTTTAGGACAAACTGCAGGAACAGAAACAGTAGTTTGCTTTACTGATCTCTGCATAAGAGTCTTTTCAGAGATTGTGGTCAGCCCTGTCTTGAAGGGAACTGTGTGACTGATTAGACTTATATTTCTCCGTCAGAGATGAAAGAAATCATCTTCATCCCTAAAAGCAAGAAACCTCAAGCAGTAGCATTTTGCTGGTGCCAGCAGCATCACTGGAGTCCTGGTGTGGCACTGTGGGTTAATGTGCTGGACTGCAAAGTTGGTTTGAACCACAAGGTTGACAGTTCAAGCTCATCAGCTGCTCTTCAGAAACCCTATAAAGGGTCGCTATGGGTCGGCACTTAACAAAAACAACAAAGTGGCATCAATAGAGGGTGGGAATGCAGGTAGAGTGTACCCCCTGACCCTGCTAAAGGGGATGACATTAAAGTGACCCCCTCAACGTGGCAGTGGCAACCAGGCAAGTGCCACAGGTTGAAGAGCCACCAAGGCAGTCTTGTCACTATGATTAGTGTTACCTGTCACTCAGTGTGGTAACTCAGCACTCCCTTCTTACTTACCAGTCATGGCAACAGTCCATGGGCCACCATTGGGCAGAGGAGAGTCTCAGCCTTGGCAATGAGAGAGGAGGAGCTATGGGGGTGTGGCTGGGAGAGGCAGGGCTGCACTGTATGGCACCAGGCCTTATTCAAGGGAAGAGCTGGTGCTCACTGACCAGCCTGCCATTATGGGGAGGAGGATGGCACCATGAGTTACTACTGCACTGGGTGCCACCAACCCTAGTGATGCCATTGGCTGGGGCAGCGGTGAGCTGAGATTTTTTTAAGGTCATGTGAAGAAGACACAAAAAAGGAGAACTTAAACCTGAGGTTCCTCATCTTAAGTGCTAAACTCTTGCCCCTTCATTGAGCCATCTACTCTACTGAGTAAGAGCTACAAAGTGAACGTCTGGTAATGTAAAGATGCATGCATGATGGTCACCACCCTCAAAGACAAGGCACATGTTCTCAATTTAAAATAAATAACATGAGGCAGTCAGAGTTGACAGTCAAGAAATTCAAATTCAACTGGAGCTCCTAAAAAACAAACAAATCCCCAAAGAATACCAGGTGGGGACCTGCTGAGCTTCAGCTTGAGCTCTACCAATCCTCATTGTCTTAGAAACAGAACAGAGGGAGGGCTTTCCTTTCAGATGAAGTGACTTTTACTATGGGGTGACCCCTGTGTCACCAATGAAGATGTGAATGTGCACCACAGCAGAGGAAGCTCTCGATTGGAAAACATAACAAATCTTCTGGACACCTTAATACTTGCTCAATGTGCATACATACAAACTGGCCAAAGTGACATGGATGGAGACTATCATGGGATCAACAACATGAGCTTCCCTTCAGTAATGCTGGTTTGCCTCTCACAATTGCTGAGAGTGAGCTTCTCCATAGCAGAGACTCAGCCACCAATATGGTACCACTTTCCCGGTGGACGAGTCAGCCATGTTCTGGCAAGTTGATTAATATCTGGAACTCTTTCTATCATAGAGGGGACAGAAAATTGTCCTTGTTGTTGTTGTGAAGTACCATCGAGTCGGTTCTGACCCATAGTGACCTTGTATAGGGTTTCCGAGGAGCAGCTGGTGAGTGTGAACCACTGACCTTGCAGTTCAAATGGCTTTGCAGTCTGGCGCATTAACCCACAGCGCCACACCAGGACTTACGAGGATTGAAATGTGTTCTGGGTTTTGAATTTACTGTCTTTGCTTGTAATTCCTCTGGTAGTCCCATCATCTGTGGACTTGCAAAATATCTTATTCATGGTATTTTTCACAACTCAGTATTCCTTGCAACATTGCTTCTAATCAAGAAATTCATTTTTTAGCAAAGGAAGTGTGCTAACAGTCTCAGATTCATAGAATTCATTCTTATTATATACCTCATCACCCATTTGTTTTTAATGATATAAAAGAATGGTGGAGTGAATTACTGAAGACTCAGTTATGGTTCCAGTTGGGAGACAGACCTCTTAAATAATGTGGTTCTGTCTTACCAAATGCAGTATATACTTTGAGTCAACAACCATAGCCAAAATACAAAGATCTCAGACTCAAGGAGCAGAAGTGGGGGTAACATCTCTTACAATTACATCTTATAATGCACTCACCGGACTTTTGCTTTTAATTATTCAACTCTGAGCTCTGCTTGTTTAGAGGTCTTGGTTCCCAAGGGAGAACAGTTCCCACCACGATAAGCAATGTCATTGTTGTTGTTGTTCTTGTTGTTAGGTGCCATTGAGTTGGTACCGACCCACAGAGACCTTATGCACAGCAGAATGAAGCACTGGGCCAACCTCATTATTGTTGCCACGCTTGAGTCCATCGATGCTGCCACTTGGCCAATCCATCTCATTAGGGGTCTTCCTCTTTTTTTCTGACCCTCCACCTTACCAAACAGGATATCCTTCTCCAGTGAGTGGTACCACCTGACAATATGTCCTAAGTATGAGAGATGAAATTTGGCCGTCTTGGCCTCCAAGGAGCACTCTGACTGCACTTTTTCCAAAATGGGTTTATTAGTTCTTTTGGCAGCCCATGGCACTTTCAATATTCTCCTCCAACACCATAACTCAAAAGCATTAATTCTTCTACGGTCTTCCTTTATTCACTGTACAGCTTTCACATGCATATGAGGTTATTGAAAACACCATGGCTTGGATCAAACAAACCTTAGTCCTCAAGCTGACATCTTTGCTCTTCAACACTTTAAAAAGCTCTTGTGCAGCAGATTTGCCTAATGCAATACGTCATTTGATTTCTTGATTGCTGCTTCCATGAGTGTTGATAGTTGATCCAAGAAGAATGAAGTCCATGACAACTTCAATCTTTTCTCTGTTGATAAAAATGTTGTTTATTGGTCCAGTGGTGAGGATTTTTGTTTTCTTTACATTGACATGTAATCAATACCAAAGGCTGTGCTCTTTGATCATCAGTAAAAGTTGTAAGTCCTCTTCACTCTCAGCAAACAAGGTTGTATCATCTGCATATCGCAGGTTGTTAATGAGTCTTCCTGCAATCCTGATGCCACATTTTTCTTCATATAACCCAGCTTCTCGCATTATTTGCTCAG
>NW_006408526.1:28180824-28192799 GCF_000296735.1 Chrysochloris asiatica
GTAGTCTGTCTTCATCTGGAAGCTCATCTGAAACCTGTCCACTGTGGGTGACCCTGCTGGTATTTAAAATACCGGTGGCATACCTTTCAGAATCACAGCAACTCACAAGCCACCACAGTACAACAACCTGACAGACAAGTTCTGGCCATTGTCATTGTTAGGTGCCATCAAGTTGGTACCAACTCATAGCAACCATATGCAAAACTGAACAAAACACTGCCGGGTCTTGCGCCAATCTCACAATCGTTGCTGTATTTGAGCCCATCGCTGCTGCTACTGTGCCAATCCATCTCACAGAAGGGTCTTTATCCTTTTCACCGACCCTCCATTTTACCAAACATGATGTCCTTCTCCAGGAACTGGTCCCTCCTGACAACAAGTTTGATATATGAGAAACGAAGTCTGGCCACCCTGGCTTCCAAGGTGCATTCTGGCTGTACTTCCAACACAGACTGATTTGCTCTTTTGGCAGTCCTTGGTACTTTTAATATTATCCTCCAACAAATGCATCAATTCTTCTACCATTTTCCTTATTCACTATCCAGCGTTTGCATGCATAAGAGGTTATTGAAATTACCATGGCTTGGGTCAGGCTCACCTTAGTCCTCAAGCTGACATCTTTGCTCTTCAACACTTTAAAAGGGTCTTGTGCAGCAGATTTGCCCAATGCAGTATGTCATTTGATTTTTTGACTGATGCTTCCATGATTGTTGACGGTTGATCTGAGCAAAATGAAGTTTTTGACCACCTCAATATTTTCTCCATTTATCATAAAGTTATTTATTGGTCCAGTGATGGGGGCTTTTGTTTTCTTTACGTTGTCATTGTTAGATGTTGTCAAGTCAGCTCCAACTAATAGTGAACAAAGTAGTACCACGTCCTGCACCATCATCCCAATCCGAGCTAAGCTTGAGGCCATTATAGTTACTGCACCAGTTCATCTCAGACAGGGACTTCCTCTTTTTCGTTGACCCTTTATTTTTTCAAAATGTTGTCCTTCCCCAGGGACTATTTCTTTCTGACAACATGTCCAAAATATGAGATATGAAATCACACTATCCTTGTTTCTACAGAATATCCTAACCATACTTCTTCCAAGATAAATTTGTTCACTCTTCTGGCAGTCCATGGCATATTCTTCACTGAAACCATAATTCAAATTCATTGATTCTTGTTTGATCTTCCTTATTCACTGTCCAGCGTTTGAATGCATATGAGATGGTTGAAAATACCACAGCATGAGTAAAGTTCACCTTAGTTTTCAAAGTGGCATCTTTGCTTTTTAACCATTTCAAAAGGTCTAATACAGCAGATTTTGCCCAATGTAACATATAATTTGATTTCTTGACTGCTGTTTCCATGGGTATTGATTATGAATCCAAGTAAAATATAATCCTTCAATATTTTCTATGTTTATTTTGATGTTGTTGTTGTTTTATGATGCGGTATAATCGATACTAATCTTCATCAGTAAGTGCTTCAGGTCTTCTTTATTTTCAGTAAGGAAGGTTGTGTCATCTGCATATTGTAAGTTGTTAATTAGTCTTCCATCAATCCTGATGCGGTGTTCTTTTTCAAATAGTCAGCTCTCGGGCCATTTGCTCAGCATACAGATTGAAGAAATATGGAAAAAAGATACAACCAAACACACTTTTCCTGATATTGAACCATGCAGTATCCTCTAGTTCTGTTCTAAGAGCTGCCTCTTGATCTATACACAGTTTCCTTATGAGCACAAAGAAATGTTCTGGAATTCTCATTCTTCACAATATTATCCATAATTTGGTATGATCCACACAGTTGAATTTCTTTGCTTAGTCAATAAACGTCTTTCTACTAGTCTCTGCCTTAAGCCAAATTCCACCTGATATCTAAGTTAGCAATCCAGTGCTTATCCTACAGAGCTACACCAAGAGATTTCAAAAACGGTTGCATCAGTGCATTGACAAAGAACTGCCAAAATTAACAAGAGGACATGGAACTGGGGATAACATTGCTAACATCAGATGGATCTTGGCTTTTTGAAAGCAGAGAATACTACAAAAATATTTATTTGTGCTTTATTCAATATGCAAAATTATTTGACCGTGTGGCTCCTAATAAGCTATGGCCAACATTGCTCATGCAGAAACTGTTCATAGACCAAGAGGCAATTGTTTGGCCATAACAAAGGAATGTTGAATGGCTTAAAATTAGGAAAGGTGTGTCAGTGTTGTATCCTTTTACTATATTTATTCAATCTGTATGTTGAGCAAATAATCTGAGAAACTGGATTATATGAAGAAGAACCTAGCATGATTGAAGGGAAAACTCATTATCCACCTTCAATATGCGAAGGGGACTTGAAGTACTTACTGATGAAGATCCAAGTCTACAGTGTAAAGAAAAATTAAATCCTCACAACTGTATCAATAAATAGCATCATGATAAATGGAGGAAAGATAGACTCTCTAAAGATTTCATTTTACTTGGATTCACAATCAACACTCCTGGAAGTAGCAGTCAAGAAATCAAAGGACATATTGTCTTAGGCACGTTGGCTGCAGAAGATCTCTTTAAAGTATTAAATAGCAAAGATGTCATTTTGAGGACTAAAGAGCACCTAAGATAAGCCGTGGTATTTTCAATCATATGCATGCAAAAGCTGGGCAATAAATAATAAGGAAGACATAGAAGAATCGATGCATTTGATATTTGGTGTGGTTGAAGAATACTAAAAGTGCCATGGACTGTCATAAAAGCCAACAAATCTATTTTGGAAAAAGTAAGGTCGATTGTTCTTTAGAAGTGAGGATGGTGAGACTTTGTCTCTTACACTTTAGACATGTTGTCAGGAAGGACCAGTCTCTGAAGAAGGACATCATGCTTGGTAAAGCAGAGGATTAAAAAAAACAGAGGAAGACCTCCAATAAGATGGATTGGCCCAGTGACCAAAACGATAGGCTCAAATGTAGCAGCAATTGTGAGTATGACACAGGACCAGGCAGTGTTTCATCATGTTGTGCATAAATAGACTTGCTATGGATTGGACTAACTCGATGGCATCTAATAACAACAACAAAGACGAGATAACGGAAAATGTTTATGAAAGTTGGTTTTTAATCTGAGTTTGGAAATGTAGACAGAGTTTGAATTGGTAAGGAAGAGTATTACAGACAGGAAGCATGGCATAAGCAACCCAGCAAACCAGTTGCCATTAAGTTAGTTCCAACTCATGGTGACCTCTTGTGAGTTGGAGAAGAATTGTACTGTATAGGGTTTTCAATGGATGATTAGGTTAGAAGTATATCACCAGATATTTTCTTTTGAGGCACCTCTGGAAAGTCTCAAACCTCCAACCTTTCTGTTATCAGCCAAAATCTAACATTTTCACCACCTAGGCCCAGAAATGGGAAACCTTGGGGAGTGGGTGAAGAACAGCAAACAGCGCTATTAATATGGAGCATAAACTGCCAATAAATTGTCCACCTTTCCATTTCTGACCCTCACAATCATTTCCCCAGATTCACCCTTTAGGAGTCAACCCACCCTTTAACTTTTCAACCTCTTGCTACGAACACGTCCCCATTTCTGCCCCAGGGAGCCATCAAATAGAATGGAAGGATTTATGAGCAGTAACACTCCCTCCCTTAGATCAATAGTTGAAGATCAATAGCTATAATGCAGAAAATTAATCCATATTCATTAGAATTAAAGTGAGCAAATGATATTATAAAAATTTATTTGGAAATCTATGGAAGGGAATTAAAGATAAAGTTGTTCAAATGCTACCACTGTCTGACAAACCATATATTTAAGAAATTCAGGCAAGGGGAGCTCCTGGTAATTTTCAAAGAAAATTTAATAGTCAGTTGCTGCAGGTAGAGAGAGACAAGATATGTTTTCCTCCACATGGGTTTGATGATCTAGGAAATAGAATTGCTTAACTGAACTTGTGGGGTCATCTCTACTCCTAGAATGTTGTGACTCCCAACTCCTCCTTACCACCAGAGAGATTCACAGATGTATTTAAGGAATATTAGCCACAATCACTAATTATGGCTGATAGTCCTTAAATAGTCTGGGCTCCTATCCCAAATAGAGTCTGGTTGTTCTCAAAGCCAGACCACCAGCTCTTCATCCATCATCTTATTGCCATGGAGTTGATTCCAATTCAAAGAGACATTATGGGACAGAATAGAACCATCCCATAGTGTTTCTAAGAACATGATTTTTTGTAACTTTTCATTGTGAATTGAGTGAAAGTTTACAGAGCAGATTAGTTTTCCATTCAACCATTTATACACGTTTTGTTTTATTTCATTGACGCAGCCCTTACAATGTAACATTACTTATCCCACTTCCTCCCTATGCTTTCTATGTCCTCCTTCATTCCCAACCCTTCTGAGTTGTCCTTGGGTAAACACTATACTTTTAAATTCAAATGGTTGATTATTCTGAGGAATGTGTACCTCCCTAGTGTTATTGTTCCCCCTCTAGACCTGCTGTATGGGTAAAACTTGAGCCACAAGGGGTGAGTTCAATTCCAGACCAGAGGATGACTAAGGGACTTAGACTCAGTCTCTGTCCAACTAGTTGTTGTTGTTGTTTAGTGCTGTTGAACTTGAGTAGGTTGTTACTTATAGAACCCTGTATAGTGTTTCTGAGAAGCAGCTGGTGGATTTGAACCACTGACTTTGCAGTTCAAACGAACCTTGTGGGCCAGTGCTTTTCCTACAACACCGTACCAGGACACCTATCCAGCCAGTAAGCCTGGTCTTTTCAAGGCTATAAACTTTTATGGAAGCAGACTGCCACATCTTTCTCCTATGGAGCAGCTGGTGGATTTGAACCACCGATCTTTTAGTTAGCAGGTGAGCGCTTAACCACTGTGCCAACCAGAGTGCGTTTTGTCAATCATACAGTCTCAGAAGATAAAAACAGACACAAGATTCACAAGAAAGCATTATGTTAACACACCTGTAAGAAGTGAAGAAAACTCAGAGATAGGGAGCAATGGTGACCCAGTGAGCATTCATCTGAAGGCAGCCAGAGGGTCTGGATACTAGTTATGACTTCACCTCCTGTTTGGTGCTTGTGCCATCAAGAGAATTCCAACTCATAGCAACCCTGCATGATAGAGTACAACTGCCCCATAGGGTTTTCTTCACTGTAATCTTTATGGAAGAAGATTGCCCGGTCTTTCTCACGAGAAAACACTAGATGGGTTCAAACTACCAACATTTTGGCTAGCAGCTCAGTGTTTAACCAGTACAGAACCAGGGTTTCTCATCTCCTACTAGCTATGGCAAAGACACGCAATCACTCTTAGGCTAAATTTTTTCGACTCTAGAATAAGAGCAATAATATAGCAATTATGAATCGGGCTACGAACCTTAAGGCCAGCAGTTCGAAACTAGCAGCTGTTCCATGGGAGAAAAAATGAGGTTTCTGCTCCCATAAAGATTTACAGCCTCAGAAGCCCTGTACAGGGTCGCTATGAGTCACTACCAATTCCACAGCACATAACAACAACAACCTCAACAAGGTTGTTATGTTTTACCTGATGAAAACATTTTTGAAGGTTATAAAATGCTATTCAAAAATGTTTTTACATATAAAAATGTTATTGTATTGGACTCAATTCTCACAACCATTTTTCTTGATGCAGTGGTGTTATCCTGTGATCTGTTGATAGGTTCCAAGATGTTCATAAAAGTCCTGAAATTGTATGCCACATTATGTATCAATGCATGTATGTGCAATTTGGATGAAAGAGGACCCATGGTTTTGACCAGATTCTCTAAGAGGCTCATGACCCAATATAGATCGAGCACTGAGAACCCCTGATATAAGACTACCGAACAGCAGTTCTCCAGATAGCTCCATGCAAATGGGACCAGAACCTTTCATTGCAGCAAAAGAGACTTTCTTTACTGTAGGGTGAAACATCAGAGCCACTCAAGAAAATTGTAAAATGTAGGTGTTTAACCACATGCATGGTGATGGTGCTAACTTGTCTAGAAGCAGGTGGAACTGCCTTGATGGTTTCTTGACCAGTTTTTAAACCTTCACTCAGGGCCTCCATGTTGCTCAACTTCAGAAGTGCTGTTCACATGGTACTCTGTGTGAATGGAGCCTTCTGGAACACAACTTCATGTTCTGCTCTTCACATACCTTATGTAGTGCAGCCTGGAGTTAAGTAAAGAAGTGGCCTCATTTCATCTTACCACTTATTACTGCTGTCCTTCCAGTTTTCAATCCTCACAGCAAAAGGAAGCAAAACTTTTGATACCCTCTTGCTTCTTTTGCATACTTTCTGGAGTTCCAGTTGATTCTTTATTCTGGTCTTCTGGGGGAATTTCTGGCTAGCAGGAAGATGGCATTTTACTTTTTTAATCTCTAGCTTGAAATCCAGACTCAGGGACAGAGTGCTACTACACTCCATTCTTTCTAATCCAGGCCTACCTGATACCTCCTAGTGGGTCTTTGTAACCCTTACTTTGGGGGAAAAGTAAGTTATCAGAACCCCAGCCAAGTGAAATCATGGCTGGCCAATCACTGTTGTGTGTGTGTTTTCTGTTTTTATTTTTCATCTCACTTTCTTCTCCACTGATACCATAGGCAAATCCTGGAGGCCTCAATTAATGCTTTTTCAACACCATTAAAAGATGGAAGCACAAACCCATCTTCATTCAGCCTATAACTCATTGGAATACCTAAAAGGAATGTTAGAACTTGCCCAGGGAAATAAGCTTCTTGTGGAAGCTTTGTAGTGTATAGAATCTTAGGTGGAATCCTGAGCCCCATCCAGAAGCTTCCGAGGTGAGATATTCCCACTTGAAAGGACAATCAGACAAGCCTGGAGCAGCTAGAGGAACAGAAGATACTTCTTGAAAGAAAGACCAGCAAGAAAAATCCAGAACAAAAATGGCAATCTGATTGGCACTACAAAAACAAGCAAGTTGTTTTCCAGGGAGCCATCAAGACAAGCAATCAAGTTCGTTCAAGACAAACTCCCCTCCAAGACTGAAACTCAATGGTAACACATGAGCAGGCATGTAAGCTAGCTGGTGACAACTTTGGTCTACCGGTGAGTGGAAGTAGGGGAAAGGCAGCAAGGAAGACATGGGCTGAATTCAATGATGTTCCATAGACTCCCATCAACCTGGAGATGAGAGAGAGAAGAAGAAGGGCTGGTTGATCTCCAAAATATGGTGAGACCTGAGGACTCCTGAGCCCATGGACAAGGACCAAGCTACAAAGTGCTAGAACTGAGAGTGAGCATTCAGCTGATATGAAGTGATACTAGACACACAAGAACACCCAAACTTGCAGATAGTTCCCATTTGACCTAGCTTCAATGGCTTGATGAACAGAACTCAACTGGAGGAAGATTAAAAAAAACATTTTTGATAAAGGAAACAAGTGTAAATTGCTACAATTTGATGAACTTGACCTATACTTATGAATCTATTAACTCAAAATACCAACTGAGAGAGAAGGAATCTTCACATCAAAGATCAATCCATTCCCCTCTGTACACAGGTTTGATAGGGATGGGCAACTTAGACAGTGTTTGGGGGAAGGTAGAATCCCCACTGAATAGTTTTCATTTTATCTAGAAGGGTCTGGTGAAAGGAGATGGGGACAAGATTCTTGTAATTCAATAGTTCAATGAGAGTAATTTTTATCATGACTAATTGCAATTGTCACAAGTGTGAAAAAGGAAATTTTGTAACAAAAATGGCGGAGTAGTTAATTCCAGGAACAGAGAACCCTACGACCATCATCAGGGAGAAGAGCATAAGTGGAATGTGGGAACGTGTTCACAGAAGCAGTGACACCAGAGATAGAGGCAAAGATGAGGACATGGAGAGATAGAGCAGCTGAGGACTGCAGACTCATAGTAAGTAAAAGACTGTGTGCTGGCAGCCAGGAAGCAAGCTTGTAGAATGTGCCCTTTGGTTGATTGTTTAAATGATTATTCCTGAGTGTTTTGGTGTACATTAAAAAAGAAAAAAACACATGGGGGAATAGAAGCAATTACTGTTGAATTATGATGCATGGAAGGGATTGTAATCATTGCAATGAAATGAAATATGATAGGATGAGTGTAAAACTGATGTTCTTCCATGTAAATTATCACTAATTCACACAAAAAAGAACCTTAAAAATAAATAAATAAATAAAGATGGGAGCACAGAATATAATCCCACATCAAGAGCATGAAGAGGGACTTATTTCCAAAATATATAGGAAACTATATTGCCAATGGAATGTGGAAATCATTAGACAATATCTTTGATATCCTGTGTGAGTAACATTTTACTAAAGTTAATACAGAAACAGCTGCAAGCATACATTGACAGGGAACTTCCAGAAGTTCAAGCTGGATTTAGAAGAGGACATGGAACAAGGGGTATCATTGCTGATATCCAATGGATCCTGGCTAAAAGCAGAGAATATCAGAAAGATGTTTACCTGTGTTTTATTGACTATACAAAGGCTTTTGATTGTGTGGATCATGACAAGCTATGGACAACATTGCAAAGTATGAGTATTCAGGAACACTGAATTGTGCTCATGAGGAATCTGTACATGGAGATGGTTGTTTGAACAGAACATGGGAACACTGAACGGTTTAAAATTAAGAAAGGTGTGTGACAGGGTTGTATTCTTTCACCAGACTTATTCAATTTATATGCTGAGCAAATAATCCGAAAAGCTGGGTTATATGAAGAAAAATGTGGCATCAGGATTGGAGGAAGACTCATTAACAACCTGCGATATGCAGATGATACAACCTTGCTTGCTGACAGTGAAGAGGACTTAAAACATTTACTGATGAAGATCAAGGAACACAGCCTGGTATGGATTGCATCTCAATGTAAAGAAAACAAAAATCATCACTACTGGGCCAATAAACAACATTCTTATCAATGAAGAAAAGATTGAAGTTGTCAAGGACTTCATTCTTCTTGGATTAAATATCAACACCCATGGAAGCAGCAATCAAGAAATCAAACGACGTATTGCATCAGACAAATCTGCTGCACAAGACCTTTTTCAAGTGTTGAAGAGCAAAGATATCAGCTTGAGGACTAAGGTGTGCCTGACCCAAGCCATGGTATTCTCAGTAACCTCATATGCATGGAAAAGCTGGACAGTGAATAAGGAAGACTGTAGAAGAATTGATGCTTTTGAATTCTGGTGTTGGAGGAGAATATTGAAAGTGCCATGGACTGCCAAAAGAACCAACAGATCTGTGTTGGAAGAAGTACATCCAGAGTGCTCCTTGGAGGCCAAGATGGTCAAACTTCATCTCTCATACTTCAGACATGTTGTCAGAAGGGTCCAGTCTCTGGAGAAGGATATGATATTTGGTCAGGTAGAGGGTCAGAGAAAAAGAGGAAGACCCTCAACGAGATGGATTGGCAAAGTGGCAGCATCAATGGGCTCAAGTGTGGCAACAATTGTGAGGTTGGCCCAGGATCCAGGCAGTGTTTCATTCTGTTGTGCATAGGGTCGCTATGAGTCGATACTGACTCGATGGCACCTAACAACAAACAACACCTCTATAAGAAAAAGATGAATAACCCAATCAAGAAATGGGCACAGGATTCACCAAAGAGGACATTCGGGCAGTCAACAAATATATGAAGAAATGTTCACGATCATTAGCCACTGTTGTTGTTGTTAAGTGCCTCAAAGTCAGTTCTGACCCACAGCAACGCTGTATAGGGTTTCCAAGGAGCGGCTGGTGAGCTTGAACCTCCAACCTTGTAGTAAAAACTGACCTTGCAGTCTAGTGCATTAACCCACCACATCACACCAGGACTCCATTGGGGAGATGCAAATCAAAACAACAATACACCAGCAATAACAGGAAAGTTCAAAAAAGCAGAGGACAGTAAATGCTGGCAAGGATGTGGAGAGACTGGGACCTGCCTACATTGCTGGTAGGATTGCAAAATGGTCCAACCACTCTGGAAAACAGTATGTCGCTTCCTCAGAAAGGTGGAAATAAAAATACCTTCTTGTTGTTGTTGTTGTTGTTGTTATGTGCTGTGGAGTCGGTTCTGACTCATAGCGACCCTGTACAGGGTTTCAGAGACTATAAATCTTTATGGAAGCAGAAAGCCTCATCTTTCTCCTGCGGAACAGCTCGTAGTTTCAAACTGCTGACCGTAAGATTAGCAAGCCAATTCATAACCACTATACTACCAGTTTTTGTTGTTATTATGTGCCGTGGAGTCGGTTCTGACTGATAGAGACCCTGTACAGGGTTTCCAAGGCTGTAAATCTTTATGGGAGCAGAAAGCCTCATCTTTCTCGTGGAACAGCTGGTAGTGTCGAACTGCTGACCTTGCAGCTTGCAGCCTGATTCATAACCACTACGCTACCAGAGCTCCTTAAAAATACCTTATGATCCAGCAATTTCTCTACTTGGTATTTATCCACAAGAAATACAAGCCGTAATATAAGTAGACATATGCACACCAATGTTCATAGCAGCACTATTCACAATAGCAAAAAGATGGAGACACCCAAGTGCCCATCAATGGAAGAATGGATAAACACACTTTGGTATATACACACCATGGAATATTATGCTACCTTGAAGAATAACAAGGAAACTGCAAGCCACCACATAACATGGATAAACCTTGAAACGTTATGCTGAGTAAAATTAGCCAGTCACTAAAAGAGAAATATTGCATAAGACAATTATTGTAAAAGCTTAAGAAAAGATATCCACATTAAAAGGAAGAAAAAATTCTTTGTTGGTTACTGGGAGGTGGGGGATGAGGGGAAGGAGGGGACAGTACAGGACAGGGTAGGGGACAGACACATCACAGTGTGAGTGTTGGGGTGGGCAATATACAAGAAGGAGGAGGGAGATAGAAGAACAAGGTCAATAGGAGAACATTTAGGCAGGTTTGCATGGCTAAATGGGACAAAGATAAATAGCGATGTATGCTCAACCTTGGTACAATAGGGCTCTGTGATACAGGGATTGAGGCATAGTCTGAATGTATAAAAGAGGGGAAATAATGTTAAGATGCTTGACTGTCTTATGAATATTGGTTTCCCTTGTCTACTATTGTATAATAGACACTTGAGGGGGATAGAAAAGAATATCCAGAAACATGATTATAGAAAGCTTGTAAGCCCATCTTCAGCCTATAACTGATTGGAATGCCTAAAAGGGGTACTAGAACTTGCACAATAAAAGAGGTTTCTTATAGAGCTTTTGTAGTGTATAAGACCTTAAATGGAATACTGATCCCCATTCAGAACCTTCTAAGGTGGGAAATTCCCACTTGAAAAGACAAGCAGACCAGCCTGGAGCAGCTAGAGGAACAGAAGATACTTCTTAAAAGAAAGACCAGCAGGAAAGAAAAAAAAAAGGCAGTCTGATTGGCTACTATAAGAACAAGCAAGTTGTTCACCAGGGAGACATCAAGGCAAGCAATCAACTCCCTTCAGGACAAACCCCCTCCCAAGACTGAAACTCAAAGGGAATACATGAGCAGGCATGTAAGCTTGCTGACGACCACATTGGTCTACTGGTGAGTGGAAGTGGGGGAAAAGCAGCAATGAAGAGGTGGGCTAGTTTGACCATGATACATAGACTCCAGCTGACCTGGAGTATGGTGAGACCTAGTTGGCCCAAAGTATTGTGAGACCTGGGGACTCCTGAGCACATGGACAAGGACATGGCCATGGAGGGCTAGAGCTGAGAGTGAAGTGTCCAACTGATATGAAGTGAGGAGAGATGCACCAGGGCACCCAAACTTGCAGATAGTGCCCATTGGACCTAGTTTCAATGGCTGAATGATCAGAACCTGACTAGAGGAAGATAAAGACAACAAGGGTAAGTCACTACAGTCTGATAAGTTTGACCTATACTTATAGATATAGTAGCTTAAAATACCAACCAAGAGGGAAAGAATCTTCAGAGCAAGGATCATTCCTATCCCCTCTGTACA
>NW_006408526.1:28192899-28202730 GCF_000296735.1 Chrysochloris asiatica
TAAAGACATGAAGTAGCTTACAAGTTTTCAAGAGGAGTTTAGATTCAGAGTGTGAGGGGGAAGGTAGAATCCCCACTGAATCTTGTCTAGACAGGTCTGGTGAAGGGAGATGGGGCAAGACTCTTAAGATTCAACAGTGAGTAATTGTTATCATGACTAATTGCAATTGTCACAACTGTAAAGGTAGAAGTTTTATAGCAAAAAGGGTTGACTGGTTAATCTTACAGTCCCAGAGTGGAGGACCCTGGGACCATCAAGGGAGAAGAGTGGGGGCGGAGTGTAGGACCCTACCCAGAGAAGTGGTGATGCCAGAGATGGAGGCAGAGATGATGACGTGGAGAGACAGAACAGCTGAGGAATCTAGACTCATGAAGGGAGAGAAGCTGTGTACCGGAAGCCAAGGGACAGGCTTGCAGGGTGTGCCCTTTGGTTCTGTGAATGATTATATATTCCTGAGTGTTTTGGTGCACATCCAAAAACAAAACAAACAAACAAACAAAACAAGGAATAGAAGCAAATACTGTTGAATAATGAAGCATGCAGGGGATTGTAATCATTGCAATGAAACAAAATATGATAGGATGAGTGTAAAACTGATATTCCCCCATGTAAACTATCACTCAAGTCACACTAAAAAAACATACAAAAAAGCATGAAAAGTTTTTCTTTGCCCTCACACTTACCTCTGAGAGCTCATCTTTCTCTTTCCCTAAAATGGTTTTAGGTGGACACTTCACAAAGTCTTCCTAGTGTTTAATCTAAGCCCCATTAATGGTGTGGGTGAAGCAGGACAAGTGACTCTACTTCTCTGGATTGTGTTCCACAAGTCCCTTCCAGTTCCAACTTCTTCAATTCTCTGGTCCCACTAACTACTATGTGTCTTTTCTCTTCTTCTGGGATATATGAGGCTTTTTCTGGGAAACTGCCAAGCATTTAGGGGAGCCAGAGTGGACAGAAATGACCACAGAGCTAGAGGGAATGCTTAAAGATTCCAACAACCATTCCACACAGATTGATTGAGCATCTGTCATGTTCTGGGAACAATGCAAGCACACAGGAGAGACGGGCTCTGGCTAGGTGAGCCCCTCCATAACCCAGCATCTGAGGACATCATTGTCATGCTGTAAATCATTTCCGCAAACTCTTCCTATCTTTGTGTAACCTATTACAGTAGTTTAATGGGTAGTATGGTAATTTGAGTAAAGGACCCAACCTATAGAGGACTGCAAATGCCTTCAGGGCAAGAGGGTCATACAAATGCCCTATACATTTGTTGAATTAAATTCAATTAAAACAGTTCACCCACTGTCCTATATTACTTCTTGAAAGTGATAGAGAACAAAGTTAACTAGGAATGGAACAGTGAATATGCACAACGCTCTTGAAGAATTAATTTAAACACACAGCTCTATTAGACACACACACATATACGTGCCCTCATGAGCATGCACGCATGCATGTACACACACACACACACATGCACATTCAGAAGAGACTCTTGGCTCCCTGCTGCTTACTTAAAAACCCAGACTTCAAGAGATAATTAAATATTGATATCTTTACATCTTAGTATTTTCTTTTCAAATCCAAACAGCCCCAACAGGAGCCATCACTGGTACTTATTTAACTCCTTAAAAACATCCAGGAGGGGTTTTATCTATTTAAAATTAAGATGTTCAGAGCAGAGAGATGCAATAACATGTGGGGTTGGGAGGAGCTGAGTTCCCTGAAACAATCATGCTTGGGATGGACAGCTCTACATCCGATTCTCCTGCATCTCAGCCCAGCTTCCCAGACCCCATCTCTCCATGGGCTAAAAAGGACAAATGGAATTCTCTTGCCAACTTCCCCTAACAGGCCCTTGAGCTCCCCGCAATCAGAGGCTTGGCAGAGTTATGCAAATTGCCTGTGCATAATGATGCCCTTGCTGAATAGATTAACCCCGTTTGGGGGGGGAGGGGAACCGGACAGGAGCAAGCAGGTGCTAGCTGCTGGTCCCTTGGCTCTCTGTCCTAGCACTGAGAGGGTGGCAGTGCTTCTAGACAGGGACTGCTAATGGCCTTCTCACTATACTACCGTCCCCGCCACCCAGCTCCCATCACAAGCACACCCTTGACACTTCCCCCTCAATCAGTCCCAACAGCTCAGCCTCATAGGGATTCCAAGGTCAGGCCTAGGAGGGAAGGGAGCTAAGCCCTTACCCAGAGTTATCTGAACTAAAAGCAAGGAAAAACCCCAATCCCACAGCCCATCGAGCCAATTCTGATTCGTAGGGTTTCAGAGACTTAAGTGATTATGTAAGAAGACAGCCTCATCTTTCCCCTCAGAGAAGTTGGTTTATGACCACCAACCTTGTGGTTAGCAGCCCAGTGCCTTACTCACAGCGCCACCATGGCTCCTGATCTTACCTCCTTGATTCACTGACTTGTATTATTGTCTAATTCCCTATCTTACGTCCTCGTATTCTCCATGGGATCCAGTCTAGGGCCCTCAACACAGTAAGTGCTCAACAAAGGCCTTTTATATTGAATTGAATTCCAGAATTATAGGACTGGAAAGCATCTATAAAATTATGCAAGCATTCAACAAACATAGTCTGATTGTGATTCATGTGCCATGAACTATATATAAACACTAGCCTAGGGTTCTAGCTCTCATGGTGTGGCGCTGTAGGATAAGCACTGGACTGTGAACCACAAGGTCGGCAGTTCAAACCCATCAGTTGCTCCTCAGAAACCCTAGACAGGACCGCTATGAGTCAGAACAGACTCAACGGCACTTAACAACAACAGCAACAGTTCTAGCTTGGTTCCTATGAATCCCCTAAAATTATATGTTCACATGTTTATGTGCACTATAACGTGTGTATGTGCTATTTTTTATAAAAGAGGGCCAGTGACGTTTGTCAGCTTCTTACTAGGGTTGTGATCCCTCTCTATAAAGAAAATTAACACCTGCAGGTCTAATGGAAAGGACAATCATAAAGACCAGCCAGGGTGTCCTGGTGTGGTGCTGTAGTATAAGCACTTGGCTGAAAGGTCAATTTGAACCACAAGGCCTGCGGTTCAAATTCACCAGTTGATCCTTTGAAACCCTATACAGGGTAGCGATGGGTCTGAACTGACTTGATAGCACTTAACAACAACATCACAAGCTAACACGCAAAGCAGCTGAGACAGATAATCACAAGATGTTTTTGAGGACGTTAAGGCAAGTACCACCTAAAGAGGCCCAAACACCAGGCCTGTTGCTGTTGAATCGATTCCAACACGTGGTGAACCCTTGTCTTACAGAAGAGAACTGCTCCATAGGGTTTTCTGGACGGTCATCTTTACAAAAGCAGATTGCTAGACGTCTTTTCTACAATGCTGCTGGGTGGGTTCGAACCTCTAACCTTCAGGCTAGTAGTCAAGTATAATCCATTTCTGAAATGAGGATCACTCCCTCATATGAGAACTAATTCACTAGAAAGAAAAGCAAGGCTCAGAGAGGTTAGGTTACTTGTTGGCGATCCCACATCTGATCAGCAGTGGAGTCAGTGATGAAATATGTCTTTCTGATTCCAAGCTCACATAAGTGCTACTTTGACTTCCCACCTCCCTATGTTTGCCTTGTCATTTAAGACCTTGGCCCTGAGTCCCTCATGTTCTCCCAGGCATTAGGGGCCTGTCTCCTGCAAGGTTAAAGATAGGAACCCCTTCAATCACTAGTTGGATTCTGAACAGACCTGGAACTGGCTTGGTGGCCAGGCCTTCTTATCCCCGTGTGCACATCTTTGCATGCTTCAGCAGACTTTGTGGAGTCTATTTACCACATCTAAGACCAATTTCCTTCCCTTCAGTTGCTTTGAAGATAATTGAAGGTACTTGCATTGTCTGCCTGGGAATGTAAAAAGCCAGCTAATGCTGCAATCGATGCTCCCTGCTTAATGTTGCGCCTCTGCCCAAGCCCACCCTGAGCAGGGTGAATGCAGCTTTCAATGACAGCTTCGGCAGATCTTCCCAGCCAGCTACTTTGTTAATCAGAAAGGGGCTGGGGGCTGTGAGGCCCCCCAGGATAATGGCAGGCAGATTGAGTTGTTAAGCCCGAATGAAATATTTAGCAGTACCATTTGCAGGATTCAGCTGGTCAGAGCGGGGCTCTCAGCACTGCCTGGGGGTGGGGGTGGGGAGGTGCCTGCCTTGAGCTCCCCAGGCCAGGGGCACTGATGAACCTGTTCCACCCTGCAGTGACAAAGGCAGCAGCAGCATCAAGCAAGGCTGAGAAAATGCTGCAGAGTGGAGGGAGGCAAGGATCGGTCAGGATGTGCTCTCCAAGTTGGCATGGGCCAAGCTAGGTCTGCCTAAAGAGAAGCATGTCAGGCTCTGCAGAACATGCACCTGTAGCCCCTTACAGGCCATGAAGTAGGCTTTACCCACAACAAGGAGGAAAAATCCCACCCACTCTATCCATCCACACCTCTCTGGGCCCCAATGCTCTGTATTGGAGCTCAGATTTTCATGTGAAGTTTAACAAGGGCTTAGGGAGCTAGTGAAGCTTGAGATTGTGAGAGGAGGGAATGGTAAAGATGGCATTCTCCCTGTTTTTTCCCTTAACTCCTCTGGGAACAGAGCATCCCAGACCTGTGTTCTTCATACACATTACACAGACTCCCTTACTCCTAAAACCATGGGAAGTCAGAACTAGATGACACTTTGTTGATCACCTGTTCCTTCAGCAATTATTTAACTCCATGGAGTCCTGGTGTTGGTACTATAGGATAAACACTGGACTATTAACCATAAGGTCGGTATTCAAACTCACCAGCTGCTCCTCGGAAACACTAAACAGGGTCACTATGAGTCAGAACCTACTTCAGAGCACTTACCAATAACAAGTTCATCTCATAGAGTCCTGGTGTGGTGCTATAAGACAAGCACTAGATGGTAACAACAACATTGGCAGTTCAAATCCACCAGCTGCTCATCGGAAAAGCTATACAGGGTTGTTATGAGTTGGAACCAACTTGACAGCACTTAACAACAAGAATTCCATCCCATAGTCAATATTTCAATCTCTTAATATCAAGAGAACTAGATGGTGTTTGACTCTTACTACCGACCACCCTGATCAGGCCACATAGATGGACCCCAATAGGAGGAAAACAAGGAACAGAATTCAAACTCTAAAAAAGTCCAAACACACTGAGCCAGTTGATATCACAGGACTCCCTGAGAGTATTGCCTGGAGGTATTCTTTCATCCTTGAACCAAAACTCTTCTCCCAGGTCACCCTTTAGCATACAAAAATAGAAATTATAGTCTAGGAGTACAGTGTTCCATAATGAAACCATCTATGGGGCAGTTCTACTCTGTCCTGTAGGGTTGTTATGAGTTGAAATCAACTCAACAGCAATGGGTACTATTTGTTGAATGACTAAATTAATTAATATGCAAAGTCCAAAAGGCCAATGATTACTCTAAGGAAAAGATGAGAAAATAGGAGGATAGGGAAACTAGAGCACTGGATTCAGAACAACCAGAATGCAATTAAAGAGAATGTCACTGAATAATTTGTATAGAAACTATCAAATGGAAATTTAATTTGCTGCGTAAACTATCACTGAAAACACAGTCCCCCACCTCAAAAATCTCTATAGCACCCATCCCAAATTGTCTGATGGATGCTTGAAGGCCTTCATGAATAGGGAATACATAATTTCTTGTTGATCCTCATAAGATTCTATTAGCATTTACAGAAATTTCCATCAAAAAACAGCAATACACATTCTCTTCAAGTGTCCACAGAACATTTACCAACTAGACCATAATCTGAACCATAAAACAAATCTTAATAAATTTTAAATGATTCCATACCACAAAGTATGCTCTCTGGTAGCAATAGAATTAAATAAAAAATCTCTAACAAAATGCTATCTGGAAAATCCCCAAATGTTTGAAATCACATGTTGTTTCTCTCTGCCATTGAGTTGATTTTGACTCACAACGACCCTAAGCACAACAGAACAAAACACTGCCCAGTCCTGCGCCATTCTCGTAATTGTTACTACACGTGATGCCATGGCTACTACCACTGTGCCAATCCCTCTTCCTCTTTGTCATTGACCCTCCACTTTACCAAGCAAAATGTCCTTCTCCAAGGACTAACTGAAAATTGGGCCATAGTGATGAGGTCATCTCCAGGCCTGAAGAATGGCCAAGGGCCATAGCCTCTGGGGTTTCGCCAGGCTCTATTTGAGCAGTAAGCCTGATCTTTTTTATGATTTTGACTTTATTCTGCATTATTCTCCTACTCTCTCCTGGACCTTCTACTGTGATCTATTTCAGAGTATTTGGTAGTGGTAGTTGGTGCCATCTGGTTCTGCTGATCTCAGGGTCATGAAGACTGATGTCTGTATGGCCCAAATAGTCCATTGGGCTAATTGTGTCCCTACATCTTCATTTGTTGTTGTTTACAAATAATATTGTATTTAAGGTAAAAGTATGTATTACAAATTAGGTTCCCATTTAAGTATTTCTACATAAATTATTCCTAGTGTGGCACTATAGGATAAGCACTGGACTGGTAACTGAAAGGTTAGCAGTTCAAAATCACAAGTTGCTCCTTAGGAACCCTATGCAGAGTTGCTATGAGTCAGAACTGACTTGAAGGCACTTAACAACAGCAACCACAACACAAATTATTCAGTGATATTGGTTATATTTTTCACAATGAATTATCATCCTCTTTTGTTCCATCCTAGTCATTCCATTTTCAGTCCTCTAGTTTCCCTGTAAGAAGCTCTGGCAACATAGTAGTTACGAATCGGGCTGCTAATTTCACAGTCAGTAATTTGAAACTACCAGCTGTTCCGTGGGATAAAGACGAGGCTTTCTGCTCCTGTAAAGATTTACAGCCTCGGAAACCCTATGCAGGGTCGTTATGAGTCAGAACCGACTCCAGTGCATATAACAACAACAGTTTGCCTGTGGAGTCCTGATGTGGTGCTGTGGGCTAATGTAGCAGACTGCAAAGGTGTTTGAACTGCAAGGTCGGTGGTTCAAGCTCACCAGCTGCTCCTTGGAAACCCTATACAGGTTGCTGTGGGTCGAAATTGACTCAATGGCACTTAACAACAACAATAACAGTTTCCCTGTACTTCTTATCTCTATTTTGGAGTAATTTTTGACAATTTGGACTCCTGTAGATGATTTTCCACCACTCGTCTGTCAGTTTGCCATACTGTGTTGGCTTACGTGTTGCTGTGATTCTGGAACCTATGCCACTGGTATTTTAAATGCCAGCAGGGTCACCCATGGTGGACAGGTTTCAGGATGAGCTTCCAGACTAAGAAGAAGGAAAGAAGGACTATTTTCATATAGTTAGTCTCTGAAAACTTCATGAATAACAGTGAAAGTCCAAAGTACACTGAAAGCATTGGCAAAGAACAAAGTTCTGGGAAGTGATGGAATACAAATTGAAATCTTTCAACAAAACCAATGAGTCACTGGAGGTACTCACTCATCTATGCCAAGAAATCTGGAAAACAGCTATCTGGACAACTGATTGGAAGAGATCCATATTTGTGCCCATTCCAAAGAGAGGTAACCCAACAGAATACAGAAATAATCAGGCAATATCATTATGATCACATGCAAGTCAAATTTTGCTAAAGATACTTCGAAAATGGCTACAACAGTACATTGACAGGAAATTTCAAGAGGTTCAAGTCAGATTCAGACGAGGACGTGGAGTAAGGTATATCAGATGAATGGATGTCAGATGGATGGATCTTGACTGAAAGCAGAGAATACAAGAAAGATGTCTGCCCGTGTTTTATTGACTGTGCAAAGGTTTTTGACTGTGTGGATCATGACAAGCTATGGACAACATTGCAGAGAATGAGTATTCTGGAATACTTAATTGCTCATGAGGAAGTTGTACATAGACCAAAAAGCAGTTGTTTGAACAGAACAAGCGGACACTGAATGGTTTAAAATTAGGAAAGATGTGTGCAACAGGGTTGTATTCTTTCACCATAATTATTCAATCTGTATGCTGAGTGAATAATTCGAAAATCTGGCATCAGATTGGAGGAAGACTGATTAACAACCTGTGATATGCAGATGAAGCAACCTTTCTTGCTGAAAGTGAAGAGGACTTAAAATACTTATTGGTGAAGCTCAAAGACCACAGCTTTAGGTATGGGCTGCACTTCAACATAAAGAAAACAAAAATCCTCAGAACAGGACCAATAAATAACATTAAGATAAATAGAGAAAAGATTGAAGTTGTCAAAGACTTCATTTTGCTTAAATCAACCATCAACAGTCTTGGAAACAGCAGTCAAGAAATCAAACAATGTATTGCATTAGGTAAATATGCTACACTTGACTTTTTTAAAGTACTGAAAAGCAAAGATGTCAGTTTGAGGACTAAGGTGCACCTGACCCAAGCCAGGGTATTTTCAATAACCTCATATACATGTGCTAAAGTTCAACAGTGAATAAAGAAATCTGTAGAGGAATTGATGCATTTGAGTTATGATATTGGAGCAGAATATTAAAAGTACCGTGGACTTCCAAAAGAACAAATAAATCTGTGTTGGAAGAAGTACAGCTAGGGTGTTTCTTAGAAGCCAGGATGGTGAGATTCATCTTCCATTTGTTGTTGTTGTTAAGTGCCGCTGAGTCAGGTCCGACTCATAGCAACTCTGTATAGGGTTTCCAAAGAGCGGCTGGTGAGCTTGAACTGCACCCCTTGTTGTTCAAACCAACTTTGCAATCTACCACATTAACCCACAACAACACACCATACTTTAGACATATATCATTAGGGACCAGAACCTGGAGAAGGACCTCATGCTTGGTGGAGTAGGGGTTATCGAAAAAGAGTAAGACACCCAAAGAGATGGATTAACACAGTGGTAGCAGCAATGAACTCAAGTGTAGAAATGATTGTGAGATTGGGGCAGGACTGGGCAGTGTTTCATTCTGTTGTGCATAATGTTGCTATGGGTTGGTTCAGACTAGACAGCACCTAAAGCAATAACAACAGATGATTTTAAAAAGGAGCTCATTGCTCACAAGTGATATTCTTTATTTTGTGAGTCAATCTGTTATTTATCTCAAAGGTGACAAGGGATAATTGCTACTTAGGATTTAAAGAGTATCTCAGGATGATAGCCTTGGGCAAATCTTCTAGTCTCAACTGATCCAATAAATTTGAACTTTTCAAGATTTGAATTTTGTTCCCTATTTTTCTCTAATTTAATCAGGATCCACCTACTATGACCCTGATCAGAATTTTCAGTAATCAAAGCCAGACACCATCCAGGTTTTCAAATGTCAGGGTAAATGAGACTGTGGTCCCTATAGACCAGCAGTGGAGAATGTCCAACCCAAGGCCCATATATAGCTGGAGAAATCTGAAGTTTCAGCCATCACATTGCTGTTGTTGTTAAGTGCTGTCAAGTCAATTCTGACCCACAGCAAACCTGTATACAGGTTTCTGAGGAGTGGTGATTCAAGCTCACCAGCTGCTCTTCAGACACCCTATACATGGTCACTATGGGTCAGAACCAACTCGACATCACTTAACAAAAACAGTAATGTGATGGCTGAAACTTCAGTTGCCTTGGCAGGTCCAAGACCAAATACATTAGGGGTGAGACTTAATTAAATGTCTGACCAAATAAAGTAAGCTAATTTTTAAGTTGATAATTTTGTATGGCCTTTGAATGATGTTATAAATTTTGGCAGAAAAAAGTTTTGTAGTTTCTTGCTGTAGACTGTATAGTCCTGTTCACTACTTTCTTCTCTGAGCCTTTGTTTTCCTTCTTTATCTTTTGTT
>NW_006408526.1:28202830-28204187 GCF_000296735.1 Chrysochloris asiatica
GACTTAATTAAATGTCTGACCAAATAAAGTAAGCTAATTTTTAAGTTGATAATTTTGTATGGCCTTTGAATGATGTTATAAATTTTGGCAGAAAAAAGTTTTGTAGTTTCTTGCTGTAGACTGTATAGTCCTGTTCACTACTTTCTTCTCTGAGCCTTTGTTTTCCTTCTTTATCTTTTGTTCCAGACAAGCAGAGACCAATAGTTGTTCCTTGGAGAGCTGCTCACACATTTTTAAGACCCCAGATACTACTCTGTAGGTTCATAAACTGTATATTCTGGAATGTAGAACATACAGTTTATGAACCTATAGATTGTGCCAATTGACTGAGTTGTTCCACAGGATTATGGTCCTAAGCCTTCAAACCCAAGAAACCAATCTCATAAAGTGTTTATGTCTAAGAAATATCTAGAACTGTGGCCCCTGTGTGGTTTTATATATATGTGAATATACATCCGTATGCCTATGGATACATGTAAATGGGCACACATCTGTATCCTCACATTAATACCCATACACAAATATGCATATACTTGTATGAATAGTTGTAAAATCGAATACATAGTGTTTGGTTGGTGGTGTTGCAAAACAATATTTGTCACATGCTTTACCAAAAATATCCTTTTCTCTTGTGTTCTTTTTATTGATGCCATCTGCATTGATCAAGAGGTATGCGCTTCTTATCCACATGTGAGTCTACCTTTCCCCATCAAATGTCTACCATCACCAAATTAATAAAAACAAAAGTGTAGAGAAATAGGGAAAAGACTTGAACAGGATATTCTGTTCAATAAGTGTATGAAAGTCCTCACCTTCAATTCTCATAGGGGAAATGCAAATTAAAACCACAGTGAGTTACCATTACACACTTACCAGAATAGAAAAAATTAAACACTGATAATAAACAAATTTTGGACAGGGTATAGAGCAACTGAACTCTAACAAATTGTTGGAGCAAGAATAAATTGGTACAATCACAAATTTATTCCTAATTATATACCTGTTAGCAATGCATATATAAGTGAACCAAAAGACATTCTTAATAGCTACACTAGAGATGAAGAGAAGTCTATTAAGAGTAGATGGATGAATACATTGTGAGACATTCATACAATAGAATACTATACAACATAGAAAATGAATGCACTGTCACTACATGCAACAGTATGGATGCACATTAGAAATGTAATGGGAACCAAAGGAAACCACAACAGAAGAGCATATTCAATATGATTCTATTTGCATAAAATTAGAAAACATACACAGAGTCATTGTACCAAAAGGAAATGGTTAATGTTCAGCCATTTCAAGAGGTACCATATGATCAAGAGCCAATGATACTCAGGGAGGAAGTACA
>NW_006408526.1:28207883-28208865 GCF_000296735.1 Chrysochloris asiatica
GAGCTTCTCCGATTATTTGCTCAGCATACAGGTTGAATAAGTATATATATCTATATATAGATATAGATAAATCCTAGCATCTATTTTCTCTGGGTATTAATTATGAGTATGTTTTTGCTTTCAGGAGAAATATCCCATTTTATACCTCTTTGTATTATCTTAATATTTTACAGAGAGAATGTACATTTTCATAAAAGCTAAAAATAACAAAGCATTCAATAAAGTCTTAGTTTTTAGATGTTACCATGGTATTATGGTTATGTTAAAGAAAAATAATCCTTCTGTTAAGAAATACATAAATCATATATTTACAGATGAAATAATGTGTTATCTGCAGGGAGTAAGGAGTGGAGAGTAGAGATGAAAAGAGATTGACCCTGTGTTGGTAATTGTTGTGGCGGAATGGTACCCCATGAGTTTGTTATACTCCTCTATCCACCCTTGTGTGTTTGTATAGCAAAAAGTTGTAAATGAAAAATCAGCATTTATTCATAAATATAGAACCTATGAATAATCTTTATGCAGATAAAGAAAGGGTGAGTTGTTAGGAAAGATGTCCTCAATACTCAAAAACTATAATTTCAAAAACAATCTGGCAAAAACAAAAAACAAAAAAACAAAACTATCTGGCATGCCACATTAAAAATCCTCAGGGATATGGAGGAGGTGGGGCTTGATGGCGGGTAGGGTAGAAGTGCAGTGAAGTTAGCCATTAGCAATACTACAGAATACCAGCTGAAGCAGGTTCAGGGCAGAGTTCCAAAACTCTGAACCACATATCTAGGAATATTTTTAAAGTTTGAAGGCTTATAGCTATTGGAACTTGTAGTGGATGTAAGAAATCATGTATTTCTTAATCTGCTGGGCTAAGTGGGTGAGACCAAATGGTAAGAGCAAGCAGGAGAATAGACCCACCACAGATTAATGCTGCAGAAACCTCAGAGCAAAGGTAGACAATACAGTTTGTTGGTTTTGCTTTGTT
>NW_006408526.1:28210333-28212165 GCF_000296735.1 Chrysochloris asiatica
TGAAGAACTAGTGGAAGAAAATTTCTCTAACATCCTGAAAAGTGAAAAGATAAACATTCAAGAAGCTCAACGAACCCCAGGAAGGATAGACCTCAAAAGAAAATTGCCAAGACATATCATAATCAAGCTTTATAAAATCAAAGATAAGGACAGAATCCTGAAAGCAGCTAGGAAAAAGAGTAGCATTACATACAAAGCCAATCAAGTCTGATTAAGCATAGATCTCTCAGCAGAAACCATGCAAGCAAGACAGCAATGAGGAGACATATATAAAACCAAGAAAGAAAAACTATCAACCAAGAATCCTTTACCAGCAAAGCAATCAATGAAATACAATGGTGTAATCAACACATTCCAGAATAAACAGAAGCTAAGAGGTTTTGCCAAAGCCAACCCTGCACAACAAAACATCCTAAAGGAGTTCTGTGGGCTGAGAACCAACAAGAACAGTCAACAACCAGAGATTGACATACAAGGCAACACCTCCCAGAATTAAATCAACAGAAGAAAGAGTTGAGAACAGAATAAAACTATAAAAACAAACTCAGAGAATATGGGAGGTCAGTCTATGATGAAAACAATTACAATGTAAAAGAAGGTAAACATGTAGGAACAGAGATCCAGATGGTTATAAGGTCAGATAGATTACAGTATAAAATAGACTGCACTAAATGGAGGGAAAACTTAATGGACTATAAGGTAACCTCAAAGAAAATTAACACTACACAACATATGAAGAAAATGAAAATCCAAGAAGAATATGGAAATATTAAAACTATGAGGAAACTCACAAGAAAAAACACAAAAAGCATGCACTCATCAAAGGAAGACACACAGAATAAACAAAGCAGCAACACCACAAAAACAAAACAAACAAACAAAAAAACCATAATGTCAGCAATGAATTCATAGCTATCGATAATTGCACTAAATGTAAATGGATTAATTGTACCAGTTAAGAGATGGAGAGTGGCAGAATGGATAAGAAAACAAGATCCTTCAATATGCTATCTGCAAGAGACACATCTTTCACACAGAGACAAAAACAGATTAAAAGTCAAAGGATAGTAAAAAATATACAAGCTAATTGCAATCAAAAACTAATAGGAGTAGCAGTACTAATCTCTGATAAAATAAACTTAAAGGCAAAACCCAGCAAAATAGGTAAAGATGGACATTATCTCATGATTAAAGGGACAATTGAACAAGATGACATAACCATAATAAATATCTATGCTCCCAATAAAAGAGCTCCAAAACATATAAAGCAAACGCTAAGAGATTTGAAAAAAGAAATTGACGAATCTACAAAAATCGTGGGCAATTTTAATACACTGCTTTCCAAAATGGATAGAACAACCAGAAAGAAATTTGACAAAGACACAGAAGAACTAAACAACACAATTAGCCATCTGGACTTCATATGTGTACAGAGCATTCACCCCAATAACAGCACAATACACATTATTTTCCAGTGCACATGGAACATTTTCCAGAACAGGTCAGGTGTTAGGCCACGCAAAAAATCTCTATAAATTTGCAAATATCAAAATATTAAAAAACATCTTCTCAGACCACAATGCTATCAAATTAGAAATCAACAATAGGAAGACCAAAGAAATAAAGTCAAATACATGGAAACTGAATAACAACCTGCTGAAAAGCGACTGGGTAGTAGAAGAAATTAAATGTTAACTCACAAAGTTCCTAGAAACAAATGAGAGCGAAAACACAGCATACCAAAATCTTTGGGACACAGAAAAAACAGTGCTGAGGGGACAATTTAATGCAATAAATGCACACATCCAAAAAGAAGAAAGAACCAAAATTAA
>NW_006408526.1:28213723-28257327 GCF_000296735.1 Chrysochloris asiatica
CATTGTGAAAATGTCAATACTGCCCAAAGCAATTTACACCATATAATGCAATCCCAATCCAGATTCCAAAAACATTCTTCAAAGAGATAGAAAAAACAATTACAAACTTTATATGAAAAGCAAAGAGACCGTGGATAAGCAAAGCACTGCTTAAGAAGAAGAATAAGGTTGGAAACCTTACTCCCCAACTTCAAAATTTATTAAACAGCTACAGTGGTCAAAACAGCTTGGTACTGATACAACGAAAGATACATTGATCAATGAAACAGAATCGTGAATCCAGAAATTAACCCATCCACTACAGTCAACTGATTTTTGACGAAATACCTAAATATATCGCATGGGGGAGGTGATAATCTCTTCAACAGATGGTGCTGGCAGAACTAGAAAGCGATATGCAAAAGATTGAAACAAGACCTTTACCTCACCCCTTACACAAAAACCAACTCAGCATGGATTAGAGACCTAAATGTTAATCCCAAAATTACGATGGCCATCAATGAAAATAAAGGGACAAATGTGAGGCCACTAAATCAGGGAATATATACACTACCAAACAATTTGAAAACTACACAAACAAAAGTGGGCATAATAGATGATTAGGGCATATTAAAAATTAAAAATTTATGTGCATCAAAAGACTTCACCAGAAGAATAAAAAGTAAGCCCACAGAATGGGAAAACTTTTTTGCAACAACACATCAGACAAGGTACTAACTTCTAAAATATACAGGAAACTACAACACCTCTACAAGAAAAAGACAAATAACCCAATTAAAAAATGGGCACAAGACATGAACAGACACTTTACCAAGGAGGAAATCTGGGCAGCCAACAAACATATGAAGAAATGTTCACAATCACTAGCCATTAGAGAGATGCAAATCAAAACAACAATGAGATATCATCTCACACCAGCAATAACAGCAAAGATCAAAAAAGTAGAGGACAATAAATGCTGGCATGGATGGGAAAGACTGAGACATTCCTGCATTGTTGGTGGAATTGCAAAATGGTCCAACCTCTCTGGAAAGCAATATGGCACTTCCTCAGAAGGTTGGAAATAGAAATACCTTATGACCCAGCAATCCTTCTACTTGGTATTTACCCACAAGAAATACAAGCCATAACAAGAGTAGATATATGCACACCAATGTTCATAGCAGCAGTATTTACAATAGCAAAAACATGGAGACAGCCTAAGTGTCCATCAATGGAAGAATGGTTAAACGAACTGTGGTACATACACAAAATGGAATATTATGCTACCTTGAAGAAAAAAACAAGGAAGCTGTAATCTATCACATAGCATGGATGAACCTTGAGGACATTATGTTGAGTGAAATTAGTCAGTCGCAAAAGAAGAAATACTGCATAGGACCACTAATGTAAAAGACTAAGGAGATGGGGAGGGGGATTCTTTGCAGGTTACCGTGATGTGGGGGGTAGGGTGAGGGGAGGGAAGGGAAGGTAGAACACAAGGTAGGGAATAAACACAGGATAGTTTGGGTGCTAGGGAGGGGGGCAATACACAAGAGAGGGATCAGGATGGAAGAACAAGGTGGATTTGAAAATAATTATGCAGGTTTGAATGGGCTAAGTGGAACAGAGGTAAATAATGATGTATGCACAACCTTGGAAAAACAGGGCTCTGGGATACAGTTATTGAGATATGGTTGGAATAGGCAAAATGGGGGAAATAATATTAAGATGCTTGGTTGTCTTTTGAATCTTAGTTTCCCTGGCATAGCATTATAAAATAGACACTTGAGGGGGAGAGAAAGGAATAGCCAGAAATTTCACCATAGAAAGCTTGTATGTCCATCTTCTGCCTATAACTGACTGGAATACCTAAAATGGGGCTACAACATGTACAGTGAAGGAGAGCCTCTGCATTACATAAGACCATAGGTGGAATCCTGAACCTCACCAGAATCTTCTGAGGTGGGAAATTTCCACTTGAAAGGACAAGCAGACCAGCCTGGAGGGACTAAAAGAACAGAAGATACTTCATGAAAGAAAGACCAACAGGAAAAACACAAAACAATAATGGCAGTCAGACTGATTACCACAAGAACAAGCAAGTTGCTCAGCCAGCAGACATCAAGGCAAGTGGTCAGATCCCCTCAGGGCAAACCCCTATAAGGTGACGTGAGGGAAAAACAGCAATGAAGCAGCAAACTAAACCCTACCATGCTCAATAGACTCCTGTGAACCCAAGTGGAGACCTGGATGGCCAGCAGTGTGGCAAGACCTGAAGACTCTTGAGTCCAGAGTCAGTGACACAGCCACAGAGGACTAGAGTGGAGAGTGAAGCGTCCAGCTGATAAGAAGAGAGGGCACGTGCATAAGAACACCCACTCGACCTGGCTTCAATGACTGGATGATCAGAGCTCAACTAGAAGAAGAAAGAAGAGGAGAAAAAAGAGTATTCTGATACAATTTGATGAACTTGACCTACACCTATGGATGTAGCTCAAAAAAGGGAACAAATTTTTACAGTAAGGATTGGCTTGGACATTGGCTACCCAAAATGGTGGGGCGGCAAAGGCAGGAAGTGACTGGCTTACAAGCTTTCAAGAGGGAGCCTAGATCCAGAGGGCATGGAGAAAGGTAGAATCTTCATTGAGTAGTATCCAATCTGTCTGGGCAGGGCTAATGAAAGGAGTTAGGGATAGGTCCCATGTGGTACCATGGTGAATAATTGTTATTAGGACTGACTAAAAGGGTTGGAAATGTAAAGGTGGATGTGTTGTAGCAAAAGAAAGGGAGTGATTGACTTTACAGTCAAGGAGCCAAGGTCCCTGGAACCATTAAAGGAGAAGATTGGACTGCGGGACCCTACCCAGAGAAACAGTGACGCCAGAGATGGAGGCAGACATGAGGACATGGAGAGATGAGCGGCTGGGGACTCTAGACCCAGAGAGGGAGAGGGGCTGTGTACTGATGACCGGGTGTAGGAGGCAGGCTTTCAGGGTATACCCTTTGGTTGGTTGATGATGCATGGAGGGGATTGTAACCATGGCAAAGAAACGATACGATAGGATGAATGTAAAACTAATGTTCTCCCATGTAAACTATCACATAATTCACAATAAAACATTAAAAAAAAAAGTTCTCAGGGATCCAAGTCTTAGGTAAGAGTCCAGATTCTAGAACTACTGGCCCAAAAGGCTGACTAGTCTTAGAACCCCAACTTCCTATCAGCCTAGAGCAGATCCAAACCCCAAGTTGAGCACACATTCACTAAGAATATGGAGCACAAATAGCTGATCCAAACTCTAGGGGTTCTGTATTGACGGACAAGAAGGGAAATTCTTTGATGAGAAATCAGGAGCTACCTCAGAAATGTTTTAGCCTTTCAAGCCTAGGAATAAGATATCAGGGACAGGAACTGGAAGGGGTGGGGAAAGCGGGGATTCTTATGTATTAGCTGGAAAATCACTTACTATTGTGGGTTCTGGCCAGAACTAAAGGCCTTGGGGTGCTCTCCACAGAGGTTCTCAAATCATGGCTCAGACTTCTTCTGGTTTATTCTGGTTTTGACTTTCATCTGCTCTTCGCCTAAGATGATGTAGCTTTGGTCATACCTTAGTGTCTTTTTTATCAATCTTGCCTTGACAGTCTATAAGGCTACAGCCTCCTGTAACCTCTTTTGATTAATGGATAAAATTATCACTGGTTGAATTTTCAACAAATTTCAAGTACAGGTCAAAGACCTTAATTTCCTTTGGAGAGGGGTATTGGGTAAGAGGTCGGGAAGGGAGCTAAGAAATCTCCTAAATGGGAAAAAAAATTGCCATACTTCTTCACAAAAATTCAAGGTATTAGGTTGCTACCTAAAATGTATCATTCACGTTAGTTTTTAATCGGGGGGGGGGGGGGGGCAAATTAAAAAAAGAGGATTAGTCATTGACAACATCACTTCCCCCAAAGAAATACAATGCAAGCTACAAATAAAAAGAAACAAGTGAAATTAATAATGCATTTTGTTTAATGCATCACATCAAAAATATCATTGTGTCAACATGTCCTCGTGTTTTTTACTACATCTTTGAAATCCACTACATATTTTGTCATTAAGGCACATTTCAATTCACACTAGTCACATTTCAAATGCTCAGGAGTCGCATGTGGCTGGTCACTATCTTATTGGGCAAGCATAGCTCTAGAAGTGAAGCAAGGTACTGTTCTTTGTGTGACTGTTAAGAATACTCCAACAGAGGGGTTGCACTTTCAGCCTTAAAGCTACCCTAATACCTCCAAAGTGCCAGCCATGCCAAAGCCCTAAAGAATCATTGGTGAGTTGGTCTTATTCAAGCCCTGAAATAAAAGTAGAGCTACATGAAGCAATAACTGAAAATAGGAAATACAATTGTTAAAATGGTATCAAACTGTTCCCAAGCTCTATTTCACTCACTCTGAATGACGATACTTGACTATTCCAATAAAATTAAGTGATTTATCTATTTAAAGTATAATTGAAATGTGATGTGTGCTAATATCTTTTTAAGGTTCCAATCACTTGACCATCTGATGGCGGTATATTCTAGCTGTGAGCAAAGCATTCAGAGGAAAATATAATCACATCCCTACATGCAAAACTTGTAGATGTAGCCCTGGAAAATGAAAGACTCAAGAGACATACTGAAAAGGCACATTAGGGAAAAAATAGAACTGCAAATTAATTGAGGTTAAAAGTAATGTGCAAGAAACAGGATGACAGGATAAAGAAGCATGGGGTTTGGAGCCTCACACTGTTTGACTTGAAACTGTCTCCAGTCTCAACTTTTCTCATCTGTGAAACGGGATAATAATACTTGCTTCTCACATTGTTCCAAGGAATAATAAGTTAAAGCATTTGCTATTGTTGTTGTTAAGTGCTGTTGAGTAGATTCCGACTCATAGTAACCCTGTATAGGGTTTCCAAGGAGCAGCTGGTGGGGCTGAACCATCAACCTTGTGGTTCATAGTCCAGTGCTTACCTACAGTACCACACCAGGAGTCCAAGTTAAAACATAGTACCTAGCAAATGTTTTCCTCAAAGAAATGCAAGAAATGCATCCTTTCATTTTTGTAATCAATAAGTATTTGTTAAACTACCACTATAGAAGGAGTCCTGATGTGGCACTATGGGATAAAGCACTGGACCATAAGGTCGGTTTGAACCGTAAGGTCGTTGGTTCAAACTCACCAGCCGCTCCTTGAAAACCCTTTACAGGGTCCCTATGAGTCAGATCAGACTCAACAGCACTTAACAACAACAAACAACCCAGCAGATCCACTCACTACCCATTTGTCAGCTTTGTACTGTGGTGGCTTGCATGTTCCTATGATGCTGGAAGCTATGCCACCAGTTTTGCAAATAAAAACAGGTAACACATGGTGGGCAGGTTTCAGCAGATCTTCCATACTGAGACAGGCTAGGAAGAAACACTTAGCAATCTACTTCTAAAAATAAGCCAATGAAAATCTTATGTGTCACAACAGAATACTGTCCAATTCACTTGCTTTGGACATATCAACAAGAGGGAGTAAATCCTGGAGGAGGACATCATGTCTGATGAAACAGAGGGCCAGCAAGGATGAGGGAGCTCCTTAATGAGATGGATTAGCACAAGAGCTATAACCGTGGACTTGGATATGCTGGAGATTGTGAGGATGATGTACTGGACAAAGGTTTACTCTGTTGTACAGAAGATCACCATAAGATGGAGCTCACTAAGCACCAGCTAACAATAAAATACAGCTTTTTGTTGTTATTGTTGTTGTTATAGGCCAACAAGTCAGTCCAACCCATAGGAACCCAATACACTGCCCAGTCCTGGACCGTTCTCATAAATGTTATGCTTGAGGCCATTGCTGCTGCCACTCTGCCAATCCATCTCCTTGTGGATTCTCCCTCTTTAGTGCTGACCCTCCACTTTACAAAGCATGTTGCCCTTCTCTAGGGACTGGTCCCTCCTGATAAAATGCCCTAAGGATGAGATGAAGTCTTGCCATAATGGCCTCCAAGAAGCATTCTGGCTGTACTTCTCCAAACACAGATTTGTTTGTTCTTCTGGCAGTCCATGATACTTTTAATATTCTTCTCCAACACCATAACTCAAATGCATCAATTCTTCTATGATCTTCCAAGTCATTGTCCAGCTTTCACATACATATGAGACAATGAAAATACTATGACTTGAATCAGGTGCACCTTAGTCCTCAAACTGACTTATTTGCTCATGAACACTTTAAAGAGTGCAGCAGATTTGATTTCTTGACTGCTGCTTCCATGAGTATTGATGGTGAATCCAAGCAAAATGAAGTCTTTGAAAATCTCAATATTTTCTCCATTTATTATAATGTTATTCATTGGTCCAGTTGTGAGGATTTTTGTTTTCTTTACATACTAAGATGCAATCCACAATGAAGGCTGTGGTCATTTATCTTAATCAATAAGTATTTTAATGCTTCTATTGAATAGATGAGTGACAGTGGATTTTTTTGCAAATCATTTGCAAAGCAGCCATGGCTCAGCCTATGAAACATTCTACAACAGACTTGGGTTTCAAAAAGCTTGTGTGAGATAGGCACTGAAACAACTCACAGAAGTGTATAAACAGAAGCATATCTGGAGAATAAAAGGCAGAGTATGGGATGGAAACATTCTCAATCGCTGACCAAGAAAAAGTTCAAACCTCAACTAACAGCTGGAAAATTGATGCTTACAATTTTCTGAGATTCTCAAGCGCCAGTATTGGACCATTAACAGGAAAAAGTTCAACAATCTACAGTACTCCTTTCAGGGAGATGCTCACTGATAAACTGAAGCTTAAACTTTTAATTAAACACAGAGGATTGCTATCCAAGGGCATTGAGATCTTGCATGACAATACACGTCCACACACCTCTGCTCACACTCTTGATACAGCAAAATCTTCCTTTTGTGGTGATAAAGCAACCTCCCTTTAGAACTGATCTTGCTCCATGGGACTTTCACTTGTTTGTTCCCCTGAATGCAGCCCTTCAAGGAAGAAGATTCACCTATAAGGAAGAAGTGAAGACTGTGTTGCATTTGTGGCTCGCAGCTCAACCTAAAACATTTTTAAATAAAGGATTACGGAAGCTTGCTGACAAATGGACAAAATGTATTGAAAAGCAAGGAGATTATGTGGAAATTTGATGTATTTGTCTTTTCTAAAAGTTGATTAAAATAAAATGCTACAACCAGAGTGTGGATAATTTTTGACTCATCCTTGTAAATTCAGTGTAATTATGGATGGCTATAATTAGGAGCTCTGGTAGCGTAGTGGTTACGAGTCGGGCTGCCAACTTCAAGGTCAGCAGTTTGAAACTACCAGTGGTTCTGCGGGTGAAAGATGAGGCATTCTGTGCCTATAAAGATTTACAGCCTAGGAAACCCTGTGCAGGGTCACTATGAGTCGGAACCGACTCCACGGTACTTAACAACAACAACAACAACAAGATATAATTACTGAAGAAAGAAAGCTTGTATATAAAGGCTTTATAATCATTTAAATAGTCACCATTTATTTCAGGTGTTTCTCGTAATTCCTGTATTTTTGTTTTTTAGAATCACTCCCAATAGAGAAAAAATATAAAAATAAGTATTTTAAGGCCTTTTCTCTTTCAGTAAACAAGATTGTTTATCATATCATCTGCATATCATAGATTGTTAGTGAGTCTTCCTCCAATCCTGATGTCATGTTTTTCTTTATGTAATCTAGCTTCTCAGATTACTTACTGAGCATACAGACTGAATAAGTATGATGAAACAATACAACCATGACACACATCTTTCCCAATTTCAAAGTTTTCAACATCCACTTGTTCAAGCAGCTGCCTCTTGGTCTATGTACAGGCTCCTTGAGAAAACAATAAAGTATTCTGGAATAGCCATTCTTCGCAATGTTATCCATAAATTATCATGATCCATACAGTCAAAAGCCTTTGCTTTTAATAAAGCACAAGTAAACATCTTTCTGGTATTCTCTGCTTTCAGCCAATATCTATTTGATGTCAGCAATGATATCCCTTGTTCCATGTCCTTGTCTGAATCCAACTTGATCCATTGGCAGTTCTTTATCAATGTATTGTTGCAGCCATTTTTTAATTATCTAGAGCAAAATTTTACTTGCATGTGATATTAGTGATTTTGTCTGATGATTTCCGCATTCTGTTGGGTTGCCTCTCTTTGGAATGGGCACAACCAGTTGACCAGATAACTGTCTTCCAAATTTCTTGACATAGATGACTGAATGCCTTTAGTGTTGCATCAGTTTGTTGAAATTTTTCAATTTATATCCCATCAATTCATGAAGCCTTGTTCATTGTCAATGACTTCAGTTCACCTTGGACTTCTTACCTCAGAACCATTGGCTATTGATCATATGTAACCTCTTGAAATGGTTGGACATCGACCATATCTTTTGGGTACAGTGACTTTGTTTATGCTTTCTATCATTTTTTTTGATGTTTTCTGCAACATTCAATATTTTGCCCATTGAATAACTTAATACTGCAAGTCATAGCTTTTTATTTTTTCAGTCCTTTCAGCTTGAGAAAAAATGTGCTCTTCCTTTTTGGTTTTCTAACTTCAGGTCTTTACACGTTTCATTATAATATTTATTTGACTTTGCCTTCTCAAGCTGCCCTTTAAATTTTTTCTGTTCAGCTCTTTGATGTACTCATTTCTTCTACTTGCTTTAGCATCTATCTCTACACTGGAAAACAAGTTTCAGAGTCTCTTCTGACAAGCATTTTGGTCTTTTCCTTCTTTCTTGTCTTCTTAATGACCTCTTGCTTACTTCCTGTACGATGCTCTTGATGTCATCCCACGACTCTTCTGGTCTTTGGCCATTACTGTCTAATACACCAAATGTGTTCTTGAGATGATCTCTTAATTCATTGGTATATGTTCAAGGTTATATTTTGGCTCTTGTGGGCTTGTTTTCATTTTCTTCCGCTTCAGCCTGATCTTGCACATGAGCAATTGATGGTCTGTTCCACAGTCAGCCCCTAGTCTTGCTTTGGCTGGTGATATGGTTTTTTTTCTTCCCACAGATGGACTCAATTTGATTTCTATACATTCCATTTAGTGAGGTCCATGTTTATAGTTGTCTTTTTTATGTTCTTTTAAAAAGATATTTGCAGTGAAGAAGTCATTGGTCTTGCAAAATTGTATCATGTGATCTCTAACATCTTTTCTATTATCAACACCATATTTTTCAACTACTTATCCTTCCTCTTTGTTTCCAACCTTTGCATTACAATCGCCAATAATTATCAGTACATCTTGATTATATATTTGATCAATTTCAGATTGATGAAGTTGGTAGAATTCTTCAATTTCATCATGAATGAAAATTAGTGTTTATGTGCAAGTTCCTCATGAACACAATTAAGTGTTCTGGAATACTCATTCTCTGAAATGCTGTCCATAGCTTGTTATGATGCACACAATCAAAAGATTTTGCATAGCCAATAAAGCACAGGTAAACATCTTTCTGATATTCTTTGCTTTCAGCTAAGATCCATCTGATGTCAGCAATGTTATCCCTCATTCTACATCCTTGTTTGAATCTGACTTGAACCTTCTGCAGTTCCTTGTCAATGTACTGTTGCCGATGTTTTTAAATTATCTTTAGAATATTGTACTTTCATGTGATACTAATGATATTGCCTGATGATTTCTGCATTCCGTTGGGTCACTTCTCTTTGGAATGGGCAAAAATATGGATCTCATCCAATCAGTTGGCCAGGTAGTTGTCTTCCAAATTTCTTGGCATAGATGAGTGTGTACCTCCAGTGTCTCATCAGTTTGTTGAAAGATTTCAATTTGTATTCCATCAATTCCTGGAGATGTGTTCTTTGCCAATGCCTTCAGTGTACCATGGACTTCTTCCTTTAGTATCATTGGCTCTTGACTATATGCTATCTCTTGAAATGGTTAAACATTGACCATTTCTTTTTGGTACAGTGACTATGTATTCCTTCCATTTTTATTTTGATGTTTTCTGCATCATTCAATATTTTGCTCATAGAATCCTTCAATATTGCAAGTTGAGGCTTGAGTTTTGTCTTTATTTTCCTCTGCTTGAGATATGCTGAACATGTTCTTCCTTTTTGGCTTTCTAACTGCAGATCTTGGCATATTTCATTATAATATTTGAAATGAAAAAATTAAAGGACACAAAGAAGATATTAGTGAATATAGATCGATTTGTACCACTCAAAGACTTTTCCTCTCTGAGAAAAGTTTCTACTCAACTACACCAACTTTAGATCTGTTGGTGACTTGTGTCCCACTCACAAGTCCTCCAAACCAACCTATGAACCTCAGGAGTCTAGCTTTGTCCAATCAGATGACCAGTATTCTGTCCTTTAGCAGACATCTTACTCAAAGAAAAATAGTAAAATTCTTTAAAGGCCTATAAAGCAGACTTACACACGTATTCAGGGAGGCCCCAAATTAGAGTAGTGAAAGATGGTTACAGAGACCTACCAAAATACCCATTTTTGTGTGTGATTTTCTGGATCACCTCTATTTTCCTCATGTCTCCTGATCCTACTTGGGTCAGCCACCTCTTTGTAAGTTTTCCAAGGCTGAGCAAGGGGCCCCAATAATGAGCCCGAATCTCCAGAGATCTGCAGTTGAACCACTTATCCTCTGCTGCATCAGTTCTCAACAAAAGTGTAGGTCTTGAACAGGGGAGGAAGTTATCTATGTGCAGGTATATGCCTATTTGTATTTTATGTAGATTTAAGCCCTGCCAAGTACTTGATGGTTGTTAATGTGCATGGCTTTATGTTTTTGTTTTGTTTTTGTTCTTATTCCACTTCACTTGGAATCACAGTGACAGTTCCACCCACTCCCAACTCCTTCCTTTTTCCAATATCTGCATTTTCCTCCACTGCTCCTCCAGAGCATATCTGTAGAGCAAGTCATGACCTTGAGCTTCTCCAAGTCTGTCCACCTCCTGACAAGCCATAGATCAGTGACAGCTCCTAAGGCTCTAAATCTAACACAAGGTTGGTACCTGCCTGTCAGACCACCAAGGACTTAATACATGCCAGACTCCCATGTTAAGCATCAGGGCTACTTAAAAAAAAAGAAAATACACTGAAAATAAAACCTAAGAGACGGACAATTAGGGGATAATGAGAAAGTTCCTAACTAGGGAAGGTAGAACTGCTTTTATTTGTGTCCTGTTAGGGAATCCTGGTGTGGCACTATAGGATATGCACGGGATTGCTAACTGCAAGGTTGGTGGTTCAAACCCTATGGAGAATCACTGTGAGTTGGAACTGCCTCGATGACACTCAACATGTCTAAATATTGCCTAGCATGCATTCCCTTATTAAACCTTCAGCTCAGTGCTGTGAAATGGAAATTACTATCCCCATTATACAGATGAGAAACTTGAAGCAACTCACAGAGCAAACATAATTTGTTTAAGGCCATCATCCCTCCAGAACATGGCAGAGTCAATATTAGAAACCAGGTCTCTCTGATAGCCCCTGACATTTGTATAGATACCTGTCTGTTTCCAAGACCTGGAAAGTGAATGTATGTGAACAACTCAACAGAATGGGGCTGTTGTAGCACTTCTTATGGAATTTTCCTTCTCTCTGTTGAAAGCTCACAGAGCTAAAAATCCATCAACCATTGTAATTCTCCCCTTGGGACAAGGTCTCGCACTCAAGGAACGTTCAGCCAGCTTGAGAATTTCACCCTGCATCTGTCTAGGAACCTTTGAAAATCTCCCCTCCTTCACACTATGGAGGAAGGCTGGAGCAACTGGGATTGACTGTAACCCAGTTTAGAAGCTAAGCTACCTGGACTATAACTCTTCTGGGATCTGAGAATCTTACAGTTAGAATAGTCCTTCCTGGTGATGAAATCCAATTCCCTAACTAAAGTTAAGGTCATCACCACGAGATGCCAATTGCCTCTCACTGTCCTTAAGAAGTTTCATGGCCTCTATCTGACCACTTTATCTCCAGTGACCAGGAACTTGCCACCTCCCATGTCACTCTTGGACAGTTCCAAGTAGAGAAAGTTCTTCCTTGTATTGAGTCCAATGTCATCTTCCTGAAGCTTCTACACAAGTCCTTTCTACATTTCTGGATGTGAAGAACCAATGTGTACTCTCTTGCTCACAATAGTCCTTAGACTTCAAAAGACAGTTATACTGCTCCTGCAAGTCTTTGCACCTTCAGGCTGAGCATCTTTATTTCCTTCACCCATGTCTCACAAGACTTAGCTTTTATCTTCTACTGCATCTGCATCATTGTCCAATTAATGAGATCCAGCTTGTCCTAGTCTCTGTCAATGTACTAAATGAGGGGGTCATTATATGCTCCAGTTCTCGCCTCTCTGCCTCTGGGTCTTTTCCATTGTTTTTTTTTTTTTCTCCCAGGTTCATCACAGATAAAATGATAGAGCAAGTCCTAGGGCCACGTCCCCAGGCATTCCCACAGGGCTCTGGTAGTTAGTTTATCTGTTTTGCCATGAAAGGCAGAGTTGAGCCTCTCCCTCCAGGCCCCTACCACCACCCTGGAGAAACTTTAACCTCTAGTCATTGTTAGAGGAGATGGGAACAAACAAACAGAAACTAGGTAAATTGTCAGGACTTTGGTAGAACTCTTTGGGTAGTGTTGTGGATCAATCTCTCATTTCAATCCAATTGTCTTACTTTCATCCAAACACTGTGGGGTAGAGGGCACTGCAAAACAGCCATGTCAACTTCCTATAGAGCTGGGAGTGGACCGTCCCTAGTCCAGCTCCAGGGTACGGGGTCTTTCTTGAGACACTATAAATAAAGGAGCTTAAATGAAGCAACAGAGACTTGGGATGTTGGTTGTTGTTAGGTGTCATAGAGTCCACTCTAACTCCTAGCAACCCTATGCAAACAGGACTAAACACTGCTCAGTCCTGCGCCATCCTCACAACTACTGCTAGCTGAGTTCCCATTGCTGCTGTCACTGTGCCCATCCATTTCCCCAGGAGTCTTCCTCCTTTTCACTGACTATTTTAGCAAGTGTAAGGTCCATCTCCAGGGACTGATCCCTCCTGATAACATGTCTAAAGTATGAGAGATGACGTCTCACCATCCTGGTTTCTAAGGCATATTCTGAATGCATTTTTTCCAACACAGAATTCTTTCTTCTTCTGACATTCTGTGGTACTTTTAGTATTCTTCTCCAACATCATAGCTCAAATGAATCAATTCTTCTATGTTCTTCCTTATTCATGAAGAAAACAAAACTCCTTACAAGTGGGCCAGTAAATAACATCATAATAAATGGAGAAAAGATTGAAGTTGTCAAATACTTCATTTTGCTTGGATACACAATCAACACTCATGGAAACAACAGTCAAGAAATCAAAGGATGTATTGCATTAAGTGCAAAAGATCCCTGTAAAGTGTTAAAAAGCAAAAATGTCAGTTTGAAAACTAAGGTGACACTGACCCAAGTCATAGTATTTCCAATCGCTTCATATGCATGTGAAAGTTGGATAATGAATAATGAAGACTGTAAAAGAATTGACACATTTTAATGATGGTGCTGGAGAAGAATATTCAAAGTACCATGGACTACCAGAAAAACAAACAAGTTTGTATTACAAGAAATAAAGCCAGAATGCTCTTTAGAAACTAGGATGGCAAGACTTTGTCTCTCATACTTCAGACATATAATCAGGAGGAACCAGTCCCTGGAGAAGGACATCATGTTTAGTAAAGTGGAGGGTCAGTGAAAAAGAGGAAGACCCTCCAAAAAAGATGGATTGGCGTAGTGGTAACAGCAATAGGCTCAAATGTAGTAATGGTTGTGAGGATGGCACAGGAACAGGCGATATTTCGTTCTGTTCTGTGTGAGGTCACTGTGAGTCCATACCTACTCGACAATGTCTAACACCAACAGGTCCCTCTGATCTCTGATCACACGTGTCAATCTCTTATATTCAGTTTCATCCTGTAGATTACATTTAGCTTCGTTTACATGACTGCAACTAACCCCGTCTCACTAATATCATTTTTAAATGCTGCCGAGTTGAATCTGATTCATAGGGACCCTGTATAGAGTTTCTGAGGAGCAGCTGGTGGGTTTGAGCTGCCAACTTTGTGTTTAGAAGTCCAGTGCTTATCCTACAGTGTTTTCCCATTGACTCCTATTAAAAGCATAGAGGTTAGGATTTATAACACCTAGAATCATTACACCCTGTACAGGGTCGCTATGGGTCGGAACCGACTCGATGGCACTTAACAACAACAACAACAAGAATCATTACATAAGATCACAAGATAGAGAACTATTACATAATACTGCAAATCACGACCTAGCCAAGTTCACACATATTGTTGTTGTTAAGTGCCGTCAAGTCGGTTCTGAGCCATAGCGACCCTGTAGAGGGTTTTTGAGGAGCAGCTGGTAAGCTTGAACCACCGACCTTGCAGTTCAAATGGCTTTGCAGTCTGGCGCATTAACCCACAGCGTCACACCAGGACTCCGACACATATATTGGGGGGTTGCAATTTATTTGTAATACCCCCTCAGAGCTGAAGACCAAAAGATGTAATTATCTTAAAATTCATCCTGCACCCACAGGTATGTGAACATTCCTGCTCCCCAGTGACACACTTGCCCTAGAGAACAAAAAAGAGTCTGGAGAAATTCAAGAAGGGGTAAACTTCGTTCTTTTGTAGTTTGATTGTGACATCACCCCAGTTCTGGCTTTTTCCCAGAAGAAGTATGCAGAGGGATAAAAGGGGTGTCTCCGACAGGAAAGGCCCTGAGACCTCTGCCTATTTTACTTGTTTGTCATGCTGTCTAAGACAAGGTTCATGTCCCAAAGACACATCATACCTCGGTAATAGAAAGTTCAGTCAAACTACAGGAAGCAGATACTGGGATATAGGCTGTGTAGAGAGTTAATCAAATAGTAAAAGCTGAAATAGGAATCTGTAGAAAAAGCGGAGTCTTAAGGAGGACACATGTGGAAGATCTGATGAATCACTGGAACAAATACATGTGTTTGAATAATTCTAATTATGATGGCCCAGTAGAGAGCTATAATGGCAAATACTCCCCCTGAATGGTAGCCTTAGATCCATCCGCCCACCTCTTTCACACTTCCAGCGGGCCCACCCCAGCTCTAAGCTCAGTGAGAAGCAGCCCACTTCACCTTCTTCTGTCTTTCTTTATGTATCTTTACTGCTGCAGCCATTGGTCTCCCTCTTACTACATTTCATTTTATGTTTGGTGAAGTCGAGAGCCAGCCAAAACTAGGGAAACCATCAATGAGATGGACTGACACATTAGCCACAACAATAACCTCACCAAGATGACGCAGGATGGTGCAGCACTACATTCTGTTATACATAGATCGTCATGAAGTGAACATGATACCAAGTAAACAACAATAACAACATATCTGGTTCCAAATGGCCCGATACTCATTCCACAGCTTACAGACTCATGAAGGAATCTGATGAAGTCATTCTCGGGGATGTTTTGCCCCTTTATAGAACATTTGCATTAAACCAAATGAAAGATGTTCAAATAAAGGAATGTTGGGAACCAAGATATGGGCCAAAAATTGTTTTTAAGGTTGTCCTTGAGTAAATTCCAACTCATGTGTAAGAGTAGAACTGTACACCATGGGATTTTCAATGGTTGATTTCTTTTGGAAGTAGACCAGCAGAATCTTTCTGGTAAGGTTCCTCTAATTTGACTTTCATTCTCAACTTTTAGGTTAGTAATTGAGTCCATTAACACCACAAAGGGACTCCAAGATATGGGTAGGGGAGGTATTTCTGGTTCTAGAGAGTGGAAGAAAATGTTTCCAAAATTCTACATGGTTCATGTCCATGGTTCCACTGTAGGAGACTGCTTCATTTGATCCCATCAGGCTGTTACTGCCTTTGAGACTCCAGGAGCCTGCCTTCTGGAGCTGGGAATCTCACTGAATAATAGCAAAAGGATACAGTTATGTTCACTTTTCCCCTATTCACAATGTGATTTATGGGCCAGGGTTCACACACAATCATAGAAATCCCTGGCTAAATCCCATCCCAGTAGAAACACAGATTCACCACTATGTGATCCTGAGAAGGTTTCTTCCCTTCCCTGGACCATTTTCTCATCTGTTAGAAAAGGGGCTTGAACTGGGTGATTCCTAAGACCCCTTCAATTCTGACATTGTGGCCACTTTGATCTCTAGGCTGCAGTTCACACCTGCCTCTTGATAGGAAGGCTGTCTTTCTCTTCTCCCATATCTTCTCTCCCCAGTGAACTACATCCACCCTCATTGAGAATAAAAGATCCAGAAAGTCTGTGCTTAAAGACTTCTCTTTAATCTGCCCCTTTCTTGTCAGACACTGTGGAGATGCCTGGAGGAACAAGAAACTAGGTTGTCAAAAGAGAATTTATCCAATAAATCAATTGGGTATTTTTCTCCTGGTCTAGATAGAGGAGAGAGAGGAAAGGAAACATCAAAGGTTGAACCTGATGCCCTAACACAATTAAGTACCAATTTGAACATGCATCTAATCCTGTGTCTAGTCCTGGAAAAGACACATAGACAAAGAAGAGCAGGAATCACATAATCCTTCCTTACTAGATTTTAGGTGTCAAGATTGACAATGACTTGGCAGGAAGGTTACCAAAGAGATTCAAACTTTACAGAGGGCTGGATATTCTATGAGAAGTTGTACCCAAGTCGTCAGTTCTCCAGGCTAGATCATCATGGTACTATGGAATCACTGTGATGCTCAGCTTGTGTGTCTCTCCTTAGACACCAAACAAGAGCTCAGTTTCCAAGATTGGATACCCATATGGGTCACCATCAGCATCACCACCTCCACCCACCACCCCATCCTCTTCTGCACACACACTCACAGACTCCTATTTATGGACATGGCAATTGCATCAGAGAAACAGGCATTTCTATGCTAACTGCCCATGTGTGGCCTGAGGGTTAGAAAATGTAACTGACAAAATGTTCAGAAATCAAGCAAGCTGGAGTCCCTCAGCCTTCTAGGCTAGGAAAAACCCAGGTCACCTGAATCTGAACTGAATCTGAGCCCTGGCCTTAGACACTGAGGACCCATCAAGCAATGGGGACAAGCTGCTGGCCCTGGAAACCAGCAACCACTGCGATTCCACTTGGAACACTGCTGTGCCCAATAATGAAGAAAGCACTTGATACTTTAGCATAGTCACAGTGGTACAGCACCAAGCTGCCCTCGCCCTCTCCTTGTCAAACTGACTCTCTGAGAAGAGACAGGGATGCCCAGTGGAACCAGCATGTCCAGAACTCATAAGATTGGGTTCTGCCAGCTGTGCTACCTTATCACTTACATCTTTCCCCTAAGTTTTTCCATAAGAGAGTTAACCTTTATGACCCTAAGAGCTCTTCCAACACAAAGTCTCCAAAAAAAGAATCTGATAGACTCATTCACAGTGAGTTATACATAAATGATAAGGCTGAAGCATTTCTTCTTTTAATATTCTAACAGGGAGGAAAAACCTCTGTCAGAAGGAATGAAGAGACAGTGATGAAAATTCAGGTGGGAGAACAAACCAGTTGGAGTATCCTCTTGAGACAAAGAGAAGAGGTAAACCTTGTTATATGTTCTCTGACAAGGGTGAAAGATTTGACCTAGAGTAGAAACTAAAATTCACCATTTGGCTGAGTCTCTCCCTAAAGCTGGCAGGAAGGAGATGATAACTAGACTAGAAACAATCCAGGAATGGAGAAACCAATACCTCCAGATGCCATCCCTCTTCCCACCCAGTATCAGCCTTGCTGCTGCCTGAGTGTCTGTTGGGGACAAAGGGATCAGCTGCTTCCTGACAATGCCATGGTCTGGAAGGTGGGGAGGGAAGGGTCCTGCAAATCACACTTTGTAAACCAGGAATGATGTTGTTGTTGCTAGCTTCCATCAAGTTGGCCCCAAAATCAAGGCAACCCATCCACAGGGGGATTGGACCACTGTGAGATCCATAGGGTTTTCATTGGCTGATTTTTAACAGTATCAGCTCTTTAACTGTAGTCTGTCTTAGTCTAGAAACTCTGCTGAAACTGGCTCTGCAGCATAGCAGCACACAGCCTCCACTGACAGTTGGGTGGCAACTAAGCTTGAGGTGCATTGGCTGGGATTCAAACCCCAGTCTCTCACATGGAAGGTAAGAATTATAACACTGACTCACCACTATCTCATAAAAGGAATACCAGGTTAAAACAAACACTAAGGAAACCTTACAGGATAGAAGTTTAAACAGCAGTACATGCAACCCAGGTGAGTGGGGTGCCATACCTAGAGGGAAGCACAGCCTACCCATTGACTTCAGTGATTAAGAAAAAAAGATCATGACTGGTTAAATGTGGGACATGAGTCTATGGTCCTCTTTGTACTTCTGGCCAAATCACCTGAAGAATGCACCATTTTCTGCCTTTCCACCACCTCCTTTCCTGGTACAATAATATCCAGCCTTAATGAATTTCATCCATGTCCATTATCTCATTTAAATTTTGGTACATTTTACTCACAAGAAAATTGAGGCTCAGAAAGGTTAAAAGACTTGGCCAAGATCAGGCATTCAGTAATTGGACTTGAACCTGGGACTGCAGACTGTACATGAGAAGTCTTTACATTATTGGGATGGGAAACAAGAGTCAAATCCGGCAGCTTGTGAGTAGGCATTATTCAACTCCCCCTTGGCAGGAGGGCAGCTAGGCCAGCGCTGATGGAGGCCCAGGAGCCCACGGCAAGGCAGGGGAATTTTCCCACAAAATGGAGCAGGCCGCCAGCATGCTCATTACCCAACCTTATTCCACCTCATAATAAATGGAGCCCCCTGAGGGCCAGGCATGATGGGGTGGGTGAAATGGGGAGTGAAGACTATTACGGAATTTTAACCTTCGTCTTCTCTTTCCGGGCCTCTGGAACAGCTGTTCAACAAAATGGATCTGTGCAGACAATCATTTTTGCTGCATTACTTAATATACAGTTGCTCTCGGCAAGAGATATAATTGACTTGCTTAACTAATCAATCTTTCTATAAGCATAGCTGCTTTTCCTCTCCCACTGGGGAAGGGAAGCAGAGGGAGGGGAGGAAAAGCGAGCTTGCAAAGAGCAACCTTTGGCATGAATTACAGAGCTCTAACACCCAGATGAGGTTTCAGAATGGGGGTGGGGGCGTGGAGGGGCGCTGGAGGGGGGGTAGACAGTTATGCAAATCATTTGCATCAAGTTTCTGTCTTAGGTTAGATGTAGCCAATGGTGGTCAGGAGGAATGGTCACCGGTATGAAATAGAGGCAAAAGTGTCAACAGAGGTAAAAAGAACTGAGGCACAGACAATCAAAAAGTCATTTTGGTTTATCTTGCAAGTGCCATGTTGTTTAGAAATAACAGTATCACATTACCTGAAACCTCACAAGACAACACTCAGATGAAGTGATGAAGCTATGTGTAGACTGACAGCTGGGATGTATATGTATATGTATCTGATGCTGTGTACCATTGAGTCAGGTTTCATTCATACTAACTCTGTGTAGGGTTTCCAAGAGTGGCTGGTGGGCTTGAACTGCTGGCCTTGCAGTTAACAGTCCAGTTTTTAGCCTACAGTGCCAAACTAGGTTTTAATTGATATTTAAGGTGGTTCCAACCATACAGCTCATAGTGACCCTGTATAGGGTTTCCAAGGAGTGGCTGGTGGGTTTGAACGGCCAATCTTGTGGTTCGAAGTTCAGGGCTTATCCTACAGTACCGTACCAAGATTCTCTGTCTCTCTCGGTCTATCTATCTATCTATCTATCTATCTATCTATCTATCTATCTATCTATCTATGGTGTGGTGCTGTGGGATAAAGTGCTGGACCACAAGGTCAGTTTGAGCCACAAGGTCAGCAGTTCAAACTCATCAGCCACTCCTTGGAAACCCTATACAGGATCCCTATGAGTCAAAACCGACTCGATGGCACTTAACAACAATAATAACATATATATATTGGTTGTTGTTAAGTTCCAACGAGTCGGTTCTGACTCAAAGGGATCCTGTATAGAGTTTCCAAGGAGCAGCTGGTAGATTTGAACTCTCAGTCCAGGGCTGAGCCTATAACACCACACCAGGAGGCCCTCTCTCTCCATATATATATAAGAAGCCATGGTAGCATAGAGGATTGCGAGCTGGGCTTCTAACTTAAAAGGTCAGCAGTTCAAATCTACCAGTTGCTCCACAGGAGAAAGGTAAGGTTTTCTGTTTCTGTAAAGATTTACAGCTTCAGAAACCCTATACAGGATAGGTATCTGTCTATCTATCTATCTACCTATCCATCCACCTATCTACCTCTCTATCCATCTATCTCCAGCTTCCCTTGTTGGCCCACTTTCCTGACTCAATTTCCTATCTCTCCTCTTTTGGGGAAATGAGTAGTGTTACCCAGTAAACTTCTCTGAAACACAAGTCCAGGCTGCACAGACTTCTCTCTGAAATATAGTATCTGACTCATCCCTTCTGTTGATTCAAAAGAGGAACATTCAACCCTCCTCTTTTTATTTTTCTCTTCCTCTCTACCTCTCATCTCCATCACCATCCACACCTACACACACATTCCTCAAGTTACTGTTGGCTCTGCAACTATCGTTCTAAATTTAAAGGAATTGGTATTGAAGAATGGGTCACAAAGTAAAGTATGGGGAATGAGTTCAAACAATCGTGGCACCAATATGGCTAGAAGAGGGAATAAAAAATGTCTCTACCCCTACCCCCAGACCCTATCCCCATCCTTTCCCAGCATAACAACCCTGAGAAATCTAACTCATTCTTTAAATCCTCATTGAAGTATCATAAGTTGAGGGAGTTAGTCTTTATCTGGCCTCCCATCTAGATAGACCACTGGTGGTGGTGGTTATACGCTGTGGAGTCAGTTCCTACTCATAGTGACTCTGTATAGGGTTTCTGCGGTTGTAAATCCTTACAGGAACAAAAAGCCTCATCTTTCTCCCATGGAACAGCCGGTAGTTTTGAACTGCTGACCTTGAAGTTAGCAGCCCTCCTCATAACCACTACACTACCAGAGCTCCTTAGACAGACCACTAGCTAGTCGTATACTTGATCAATGTATATATGTTTCCTCCAGTCAGCACAGATTTCTTGAAGGCAAGGATTCTGATTTGCACATCTGAGTTTCCTCCATACCTAGTACTTTGGTTGAAATATAGTAAGCATTGAATGTGCAATTAATATCAAATTATGAAGTCAAAAAGTACAATGTCTGCTACCCGAAGTGATCTACATAGTCAGTGCAATCTCAATCAAAGTTTAAACAGTATATTTTTACAGAAATGTAAAAGCCAATCAATCATCAAATTCATACAGAGTTGATAGGGGCCCCAGATACAATCTTGAAAAAGAGAAAAAAAGTAAGAGGACTTACATTTTCCAGTTTTAAAATATACACTGGTGTGGCACTTTAGGATAAGCTCTGGACTGCTAACTGAAATGTTGATGATTAAAATTTACCAGCTGCTCTTGGAAACCCTATACAGGGTCACTGTGAATCAGAACCAACTCAACAGCACTAAACAACAACAACAATATAAAGTTAAATATATAGACTACTGGAATAGAATTGATTGTTCAAAAATAAACCTATACATTTCTGACCAACTGATTTTCAGGCAGGGTGTCAAGTCCATTCAATGGAGGACTATCAATTAAAGGTGATGGACAATTGGATATCCACAAGCAAAAGATTCATACTTCACATACTATGGGAAAATTAACCAGATGGATTAAACATGCAAACTAAACCACAAAACATTTAGCATTTAGAAGAAAATGTAGGGATAAAACTTTAATACCTTCTTTTTGACAATAGATTTTAAGCTATGACACAAAAAGCACAAATAACAAAAGAAAAAATATATAAATTGGACTTTACGTATGAAATAAATTTCATAAATTTTTAAATGAAAACATTTTGTGCACCAAAGAACTTTATTTAAAAAACAAAACAAAACAGAAAACAACCTACAGAATGGGAGAAAATGTTTTGAACCACATATCTGATATGAGTTTAATATTCAGAATATATAAAGGACCCCTACAACTCTGCAACAAAAAGACAAACAACCCAACTTAAAAATGGGCAAAGGTTTGAATAGACATTTCTCCAAAGAAGATATGTTGTTGTTGTTGTTGTTAAGTGCCATTGAGTTGGTTCTAACTCATAGCAATTAGTGTAGGGTTTACAAGGAGTGGCTAGTGGGTTTGAACTGCCAAACTTTCAGTTAGCAGTCCAGTGATTATCACACCAAGACTCACAAAAGAAGGTACACAAATGACCAATAAGTGCATTAGTCGATGTTGTTGTTAAGTGCCATCGAGTTCATTCCTACTCATAGAGATCCTATATAGGGTTTCCAAAGAAGGCTAGTGGGTTTGAATTGCCAACATTGTGCTTAGCAGTCCGGTGTTTATCCTACAGTGCTACACCAGGATTCCTCATTAGTCAATATTATTGTTGTTGTTAAGTGCCTTAGAGTCGGTTCCAAACCACAGTGACCCTGTATGGGGTTTCCGAGGAATGGCTGATGAACTATTAGTCAATAAGAAAGTGAAAATCAAAGCCACATGAGATACCACTTTACATTCACTGGTTGTTGTTGTTGTTACATGTTACACGTGGAGTCGGCGCTGACTCATAGCGACCCTGTATAAGGTTTCTGAGAAACAACTGGTGTGTTTGAACCACTGACCTTGTGCTTAGCAGTCTAGTGCTTATCTGACGGTGCCACACCAGGACTCAGTACATCCACTATGACGGCTATAATTAGAAGGAAAAAATTAAAGGAAACGAACAATTATTGATAAGGATATGGAAGATTTGGAACTGTCATGAATGCATGGTTAGTGGGTATACAAAATTGTACAACCACTATGCATAACAGTGGTTCCTCAAAAAGTTAAATAATTTGTTGTTGTAAGGTGCCATTGAATTGATTCCAATTCATAGCTACCCTATGCACAAAAGAACGAAACACTGCCCGGTCCTGCACCATCCTGACAATTGTTGTCATGTTTAAGTCCCTTATTGCTTCCTCTTTTTCACTGACCCTCCACTTTACCAAACATGATATGTCCTTCTCTAGGGATCAGTCCCTCCTGAAAACATGTCCAAAGTATGAGACATGCAATCTTGCCGTACTATCTGCAAAGGATCATTCTGGCTGTATTTCTTCCAACACAGACTTGTTTGTTCTTCTGGCGGTCCATGGTACTTTTAATAGTCTTCTCCAACACCATAACTCAAATACAGTGATTCTTCTGTCTTCCTTATTCATTGTCCAATTTTCATTCTCATATGAGGCAATTGAAAATTCCATGGTTTCTGTCAGGTACACCTTAGTCCTCAGATTTACCATATGACAAAATTCAGGTATGTGTATACCAATATGCATTGTTGGTACCTGCCAGAGGTTCGAGCCAGACCCCGACGAGCATGTAGAATGAGGGATATCATTGCTGCTGTCAGATGGATTTTGACTGAAAGCAGAGAATACCAGAAAGATGTTGATCTGTGCTTTATTGACTATGCAAATACTTTGGGCTGTGTGGATCATGACATGCTATAGACAACATTGCAGGGAATGAGTATTCCGGAACACATATAAATTAATGAGGAACCTGTACACAAACCAACAGGAAGTCATTTGAATAGAACATGGGAACACTGAATGGTTTAAAATAGGAAAGGTGTGTGCCAGGGTTATATTCTTTCACCATAATTATTCAATCTATATGCTGAGCAAACAACCTAAGAAGCTGGATTATATGAAGAAAAACATGGCATCAGGATTGGAGGCAAACTCTTTAATAACCTGCAATATGCAGATGATACCATCTTGCTTGCTGAAAGCTAAGAGGACTTAAAATATTTACTGGTGAAGATCAGCAACCACAGTCTTCAGTATGGGCTGCACTTCAATGTAAAGAAAGCAAAGAATCTTACCACAGGATCAATAAATAACAACATAATAAATGGAGAAAAGACAGAAGCTGTTAAAGACTTCATTTAGCTTGGATCCACTATTAACACCCATGGAAGCAGCAGTCAAGAAATCCAACAGTATACTGCATCAGGCAAATCTGCTGTACAAGTCCTCTTTAAAGTGTTCAAGAGCAAAGATGTCAGATTGAGGACTAAGGTATGCCTGATTCGAGCCATGGTATTTTCAGTAGTTTATTATGTATGTGAAAGTTGACCAGTGAATAAGGAAGATTATAGAAGAATTGGTGCATCTGACTTACAGTGTTGGTGAAGGATATTGAAAGTATTATGGACTGCTAGAAGAACAAACAAATCGGTGTTGGAGGAAGTACATATAGCCAGAATTTTCCTTAGAGGCTAGTATGGTGAGACTTTGTCTCTCATGCTTCAGACGTATTATCAGGAGGGATCAATCCCTGGAGAAGGACATCATGCTAGGTAAAGTGGAGGATCAGCGAATAAAAAGAAAGACCACTAAAGGGGTGGGTTGGCACAGTGGCAGCAGCAATGGGCTCAAGCTTAACAATGATAATGAGGATGATGCAGAATGAAGCAGTGTTTTGTTCTGTTGTGCATAGGGTCTCTCTGAGTCAGAACCAATGCAACAGCACCTAACAACAACAACAACGTTCACTGCAACATTATTAACAATAGCCAAAAGATGAAAATAACCCAAATGCCCATCAATAGATCAATTTTTAAAAAATGTGAACTATCAATACAATGGAAAAAGTAAAATGAAGATATATATCATAACGTGGATTAACTTTGATAACATTACATTGAGTGAGATAAGTTAAATACAAAATGATAAATATTGTATGATCCCATTTATATACAGTGACAGCAACTATGGACTCAAACGTGACAACAATTCTGAGGATGGTGCAGAACTGGGCAGTAATTTCGTTCTGTTTCACATGGGCTCACTATGACTCAGAACTGACTTGACAGTACCTAATAATAACAGGAGTCCTGGTGTGGTGCTGTTAATGCATCAGACTGCAAAGCTGCTTGAACTGCAAGGTTGGTGGTTCAAGTTTACCAGCTGCTCCTTGGAAACCCAATACAGGGTCGCTATGGGTTGGAACCAACTCAACGGCACTTAACAATACCAATAATAACAACATTGAGATTAAAGTTTATTAGTAGTTACCCAGGGCGGGGGGCAAGGAGGAATGGGAATGATTTCTAAAAGGTACTGAAATTGTGTTTGGGGTGATGAGAAGTTTTAGAAATGGATAATGGATTCTGATTGCTCAATACGATGAATGTACTTAATGTCATTGAACTGTATACTTAAAAAAATGGTTCAAATGAAAAATTTTATGTCATATGTATTTTTTATTACAATATTGTTTTAATTACAGTGTCTGTATTTCAAGAGAATGAGTCCCTGGCAACTGGTTAGAGACCTCATCTAAAGAGTAGGCACAGGACCCCCCTTTGGTCGCATCCGTGTTTTTACCAACAGCATTGATGACACTTGAGAAAGGAGGAATTCCTCATCTGTATGTAACAAAGTTTGGAGAAATTAATTATATGGTGGGCCCATATATCTGACTATCTTAGAGAAGAACACACGTCAAAGCCACAAAGATGAAATCTAAATGTGCTCATTGTAAAGTCTACACTTAGGTTCAAAGACTCAATGGTACAAATATAAGATAAAGGTGCTCAGGCTTGGCAGATATCCACGAGAAAAAGATCTTGGGGTTTGAGTTGACCACAAGCCCAATATGGGCTAACCGGGTGGTGCAACCACTAAGAAGATAAAGAAACCTTGTTGCTGTTATTGGTGTTAAGTGCCACTAAGAAGATAAAGAAACCTTGTTGCTGTTATTGGTGTTAAGTGCCGTTAAGTCAAGCTGGCTCACAGTGATCCTATGTAAAACAGAATGAACCACTTCCTGGTCCTATGCTATCCTCCTAGCTGTTAATATGCTGAGCCCAGGGTTGCAGCCACTGTATGAATCCTTTTTTACACTGACCCTCTATTTTATCAAGTCTAATGTTCTTCTCCAGGGACTGGTCCCTCCTGACAACATGTTCAAAGTATGTGAAACATTGTATCATTGTCCTCCAAGGAGCAGTCTGGCTGTACTTCTTCCAAGACAGATTTATCATACTTTCGGCAGTCTTAATTCAATATTCTTAAAAGTTACAACAAGAATGGAAAAATAACAGCCTTTCTGTATGCCACCTGGTTGGAGCCCCTCGACTGTTGGACTCTTACTGTCTCATTTTGAAAGGAACAGAAGAGAGTGGCCAGGATACTAACGAATCTAAAAACAGTGGCAAAGACTCTGGGAGTTCTTCACCCAGGACAAATGAGACAGGATGCCTCTTGGAGAACAGAGGAACTGAGGTCCTCTTGTTAGTACATCTTATAAATTAAAAACACAGACTCGGGAACCAGAACTACCTGGGTTCAAATGCTAGCTCTGCTACTTACTAGATGAATGAACTTGGCCAAATTTCAACTTCTCTGTACCTGTTTCCTTATCTATGAAGAAGGGATAATGATTGTTATCTCATAGGGTTCACTGAGTTAACACATGGAAAGGTCTTTGAACACAGTGAGGCACAAAGTAAACACTCAGTGAATGATGTCTAGTATTTATGTGTGACTGCACAAGGCAGAATGGACAGCAGTCAAGAAATCAAACGACGTATTGCATTGGGCAAATCTACCGCAAAAACCTATTTAAAGTGTTGAAGAGCAAAGATGTCAGTTTGAGGACTAAGGTACACCTGACCCAAGCCACGGTATTTTCAATAATCTCTAATGCATGTGAAACTTGGACAGTGAATAAAGAAAATGGTAGAAGAATTGATGCATTTGAATTATGGTGCTGGAGGAGAATATTGAAAGTGCCATGGGCTGCCAAAATAACAAATACATCTGTGTTGTTAAGCAGTGCAGCCAGAGTGCTCCTTGGAAGCCAGGATGGCCAGACTTCATCTCTCATACTTTGAACATATTGTCAGGAGGGACCAGTCGCTGAAGAAGGATCATATTTGGTAAGGTGGAGGGTCGGAAACAAAGAGGAAGACCCCCAACGAGATGGATTGGCCAAGTGGCAGCATGAATGGACTCAAGCATAGCAGCAATTGTGAGGTTGGCCCAGGACCGGGCAGTGTTTCATTCTGTTGTGCGTAAGGTTGCTATGAGTTGGTACTGACTTGATGGCACCTAACAACAACAACAGCACAAGGCAGAAGCTACCAAGAGGGATGTTTCTATTCAACAGTGCAAGAACTTTCTAAAAACCAGAATTGCTGCCCACATTGTGCAGGAGACCTGGGTCATTGGAGGTGTCAGGCTGGCTGGATGTGGCGGACATTGCTTCTGAACTGGATGAAAGGTTTGATGTGATTCCACATAAAGTTCATTTTCACTTTGGAATTCTGCATTCATTACCTTTTTGGGGAACCAGCTGATTTTTTCCTTTAATAAGGGGAATGCAAGAATTTGAGCATCAACAAGATTTCAAACTCTGCAGAGCACTCGGACCCCGTTCAAACAGATAGACATGCTTCACAAGGAGACATTAAGCATTTGGGTCCATTGGCCTGGGTCTCTGAGTGTCCTCCAAGGTAGAAAGGAGGCACCTTCCCAGCAAGCACCAATCCCTGAGAGCAGGCTTAGGTCATGACTCCCAAGTGATGAGTGAACACCAGAAAAAAGCCAGGTTCTAGGGGGATTCAGAGGAAGATTAGAAATGAGATTTAATTGCAAGAGTCACCAAATTTTCCTAGGAAAAGAGGTTTTCCAGCCAGGTCTGAGGGTGACAGTTCAAGAGGTCTGGGTAGACACACTCGTTTTCTACTCCTGTCTGGGCCTTGCGGGTGGCAGCCAGCATTAATTCAGCATAGAAGCAGCCTTGGCCTGGCCTGGGCCCTAGTGAGATGCACTGGGAAGAGGCATTGATTGAATTACTGACCCAGAAAAGGGGCCAGGTGAGAGTGGCTGTAGTTGGAAAATGCTGTCTTGGGTTTCACTTTGCTTTGGGCCTTGTCTTGGAACTTTGCACTGTCTCCTAGGATGACCTTGGGCCAAGCTGCTCCATTTCAAAACCTCAGTCTCCATATCTACAAAAGGAGAAACTGTGTTCTTCTAACACAGTTTGCCAAAAAACGTCATTATTGTTGCTGAGCACTGAATCAGTTCCAACTCAAGGAGTCCCTGTATAGATAGGGTTTCCAAGGCTGTAAATCTTTGTAAGAGCAGAAAGCTTCAGCTTTCTCCTGTGGAATAGTTGGTGGCCTTGAACAGCTGACCTTGTGGTTAGCAGTCCAGTGCTTAGGCTACAAAGCCACTTTGCTTCCAAGAGACCTTATATCCTGATGGTACTGAGTTCACCTAACAGACCACTGAGGTTGTTCTTGTTAAGTGCCTTCAAGTCAGTTCTGACCCATAGCAACCTGTACAGGGTTTCCTAGGTTGTAAATCTTTGTGGGAGTTTGAACCACTGACCTTATGGTTCAAAGTCCAGCAGTTATCCTCTAGAGCTACCAGTTTGCCCAGTGAGGTGACATTGTTGCTAAGTGTCCTTGTGTCTGTTCCAATTCATAGCGACCCTGTATAGGGTTTCCAAGGAGTGACTTGTAGATTTGAACTGCCAACCTTGTGATTAGCAATCCGAGGTGTTGTAGTTGTTAAGTACGGTCAAGTTGAATCAGACTCATAGCGACCCTGTATAGGGTTTCCACATAGCATCTGGTGGGTTTGAACTGCTGACCTTGTGGTTCACAGTCCAATGCTGATCCTACAGCGCCACATCAGCAATCCGAGGTAGGCAGGCTAACTTTAACTTTACAGAAGAGAAGTAAATGACTTACCTAGAGTCACACAGCTGACAAGAAGACATGCATTTTTTTCTCATGCCATAAAACCATGTCTTCCTCACACCACATCTTTGCCCCCAACACTGACTGATGGGGCAAGAAAGGACTCCACGTGACCAAGACTGCCAAGTCCTGGCCAGCTCCCTTCCCTTTCTTCAGCCAAGAGCTGGGAAGGGATTCTCTGTGGAGGCGGCTTCCTGGCCCCAGAGAGAAGATTGATCAGGGTTTGATGCTGTAAGTGCACATCATTGTTTTGGCACATTAGTGCTGAGCCTGCCTCTGCAAATGGATGTGATTTTTATGACACTGTTGATGGGGCTGAATATTCCCATTGATTCTCCTTTCCCTTTCTCAGGGCTCTTCTGGGAAGAAACAGAAAAATGTCCACCCCCTGGGGTGGGAAACTGCTCCCCTGCCCACCAGACAGACAATGATTCCATCTCCCCTCCTCACTGCAAGCCTCTTGACAGTCCCCAATAATGCCGGGGGCGGAGTCCCAGAGCCTCAGAAGCATCCTAATTGGCTTCCATTTACTCCCCTGAAACCTAGAAGCTGGTGATTAGGAAAAACAAGACAAAACAAATAAAACAAAACAAACAAAGGGAAAGGCAGTCCCTGAGCCACTTCACATTGGCTAGGTCATCAGGGGCTGCTTCTCCCATCCTCCACTGAGCAGTTTATCTCCTGGTAATCTCTGAGCAGGTACCTTCCCACAAATCCAATAAAGAAACAAGCAATCGCTCCCTTTGCTTTATCCACTAACAGAACAATGACAAGTTTCTTTCTCTTTACCAACCCCAGTTCTCACCTAAAGCTGTAAGCCCCTCTCCAGGCCATGTTTTAAAAGGGGTGCTATTTACAACTCCTCAATTGAGTTTCTGGGGACCTGCTCACATTTTTCCTTGGTAGGAAACATGTCTTCACCCCACAACAGAGCCCCACTTCCATCCTAGACCATAGATCTCCCACCAGGACTCAGAGAGATAGGCTGAGAGCTGAGAGATAACCCAATCCAACTGCAGCACTGAACAGCTAGACAAGTACGTCCTTTCCCAAACCTTGATCGATGGAACACTGATTTCCTTTTACACACCAGCAAGAGTCCTGGGGTCAAAATAAGTGGGAACACTGTACATACTCTCCTCTTACAGGGATCTGTACATTATGTACATTACATTATACAGGGATATGTACATTATACAATAACAAACCAAAGGTACTGACAAGTCCTGCAGTGAAGCCACTTACTTTACTGTGTTTAAGTCCAAGGGGATTAATTCAATCACCTGGATCAAGTGTCACTGATACTTCAAACAAGATGCAAAATTAACACTACCTAAACCCACTGGATTCAGCAGTAAGACCCACTCCAAACCCATTCAGTCAATTCCAACTCATAGCAACCTTGTATAGGGTTTCCAAAGTTGTAATTCTTTGCAGGAGCAGAAAACCTCATCTTTCACCCCAGGAACAACAAGTGTATTTGATTGCTGAGCTTGTGGTTAGTAGTCCAGTACTTATCCTATAGCACCACACCAGGGCTCTTAGGATTTAGCAGGAAAAAGGTCATTAATGACCTTGGTAAATGTAATCTCAGCATAGTAACAGGGTAAAAGGCCTTAGTAATAGCAATCCTTTTAAGGAGTTTTGCTGTAGTAAAGAGCAAAAATATGGACACTAGCTTGAAAAAGAAGTAGGAACCAAGATAAGAGTTTTCTTAAGATGGGAGAATAATAATAGTATGTTTATATACAAACGAAATGATGCCATGTTGTTGTTAAGTGTTATCGAGTTGGTTCCGACCCATAGCGGCCCTGTATAGGGTTTCCAAGGAGTGACTGGTGACCTTGAACCACCGACCTTGTAGTTCAAACAGCTTTGCAGTCTGACACATTAACCCACAGCACCACACCAGAACGCCTCTAAAAGTGAGGAAGGTGAAGAAAGGGAAGAATTGCTGGAGCAGTTCTTGAGTAGGTGAGGGAGGACTCACAAATAGAGGAGCTGGCTCTAGACAGGAGCACAACTAGTTCATCCACAGTAGACATATAGGTGTGAATGGGCACGTGCTGGTAGGTGGGTAGATGTGATCACAGAAGGCGGTGGAAGTCCTCTTTCAATTGCTTCAATTTTCTCAATGAAGTAGAAAACAAGGTCATCAGCTGAGAGTAGGGATGGGGAAGGAGTCATAGAGGATGCTGTCATAATAATATGGTGTTATGACATTTGATATTTACCAGGCTTTTGCTTCATGCTATGTACGAAGCTCTTGACATGTGTCATCTTCACAACAACTCAGAGGTTAGTTATTATATCCCCTTTAGAGATGGAGAAATGAGCTCAGAGTGATTAAGCAAATTGCCCTTGGTCACCTGACTGGTGAATGCTGACTGCAGGATTCAATCTCAGCCTAGCAGGGGTGGAGGCTGGGATAGTTTACGGAGAGAAGAAGGATACTTTAGTAACCTCAAGGTAGTGAAGAAACGACCGATTTGGCTGCCTCATTTGTTGTTGTTGTTGTTAGTGTTGTTGAGTCCGTAAGGATTCATAGCAACCCTGTATAGGGTTTCTGAGGAGTGGCTGATGAATTTGTGCCACTGTAGTGGCACATCAGGCTGCCCCATTGTTGTTATTGTTGCTGTTACGTGTCGTCAAGATGGTACTGACCCACAGTGACCCTGTATAGGGTTTCTACGGAGCAGCTGGTGAGCTTGAACTGGCAACCTTGTGGTTCAAACCAACTTTGCAGTCCAGCTCATTAACCCACAGCGCCACAACAGTGATTGGCTTCCCTCAAGAAAATCTACCAATATTATTGCTTAGGAATCCCCAAAAATAGTTACCATAACTTTCTGAGCTGATCTCACAGCCTTGATTTTATCTGGCCCAGCAGTTCCCCTTGGAAGTCACTGTTTTGATTTGGTCTTTGTTTTATTTTATTCTTGTAGGTACACTAAAGGGAATGTTGTGGCTTTACAGGATAAGCACAGGTCTTTGAACCACAAGGTTGGTGGTTTGAGTCCACCAAACAGTCCATAGAAGAAAGATGAAGCTTTCTGCCCTCGAAAAGATATACAGCCTTAGAAACCCTAAAAAGGGTCGCTATGAGTCAGAACTGACTTGATGGCACCTAACAACAATAACAACCGTAAGGGTCCTGGTGTGGCACTGTAGGATGCAAGGTCAGCAGTTCAAAGCTGCTAGCCAGTCCTCAGAAACCCCATATTGGGGCACTATTAGTTGAAACCTACTCAAAGGCACTTAATAACAACAACAAAGAAACTAAGACAAGTGTAATTTTGAAGAAAAAAATATTATCTGTAGTCATTACTGATTGAAAAGTCATATTTAAGCACATTTTGTTTGGAAGAAACTGCATCCATGAACTGGAGGCCTAGAAGCAATGCTTTTTGACTTAGATTCAGAGAGGACAGAGTAGAACTGCCACTTAGGGTTTCCAAGGTTATCAATCTCCATGGAAGCACGTTATCACATCTTTCTTCCTCAGAGCGTTTGATGGGTTCAACCCTTCGGATGACAGCCTAGCGCTTTATCTTCTGTACCACCAGGGCTTTTTATAATGGGTTTCAGGGTTTGTCCTTCAGATTGAGGATGTGAGAAACATAGGTGTACTTATTCCCTAATTCTCTATAATAAATTACCACTAATTTAATGGTTTGAATAAGGTAAATTTATTATTTTATAATTCTGTAGGTTAAAAGTCTGCCATGGGTCTCCTTGGCTAAAGTCAAGGTGTTGGCAGGGCTGAGTCCTCTTCTGGCGTCTCTTGGGAAGAATCTATTTCATTACCTTTCCTAGAGGCTGTCCATGTTCCTTGGCTCATGGCCCCCTTCTTTTATCTTAAGACCCAGCAACAATACATTGAGTATTTCTCACACCAAATTCTCTAACCCACTCTCCTACTTCCCTCTTGCACTTTTTAGGACCTTGAGATTACACTAAAGAGCTCTGGTGGCACTGTGGGTTAAGTGTTGGGCTGCTAACTGCAAGGTCAGCAGTTCAAACCCACCAGCCATTCTGGGTTTTGTTTTATCACTGGACCCACCTGGGTAAGTCAAGATAAGATCAACTGATTAGCAGCACCCTTAGTTCTACCTGCAATTTTAATTCCTCTTCTTCATATTCACAGGTTCTAGAGATTAAGATGAGGACCTCTGGATGTGGGGAGGGGACCCATCTGCCTACCACAATGGATTAAGTATCTATAGCCCAGACCCTGTGTAAGCCACACCTCTGGGACAATAGCCCGCAGGCCCTTATTGTATTCTTCCATTCATTCATTCCTGAGTCTAGGCTTTAAGAACTAGCCCTGGTCCTGAAATCCTTCTCCTGCTAAACCCTGCAATGCTTTACTTTATTAGTAAAAGATAGAAAAACCAAACTAGTTGCCCTGAGGTCCGTTCTGACTCACAGAGACCCCAAGTGATTCTGAGTAGAACTGAGCTCCAAAGGATTTCCAGTGGGGGTTTTTCCAGATCTAAATTGTCAGACCTTCCTCTAAGGTACCTCTGAGTGGATTCAAACTTTTAACCTTCTGGTTAGCAGCCAATCACCTACCTATTTACAGGAGCTCCATTTTATCTATAAGTGTGTTATGTTGCCAAGAAATCCAGCAAAATGTCTAACCCAATACCACTTCTGTGCTCTGGGGTGGGGGCAGAGTGGGGGTGCAAGAGGGTGCTGGGTAAGAGGCCTTAGAGGGATCATTCCCTCCATGTCCCCAGCACCTTATTCCCCATGCTTTCCTTAGCTGGGATATAACAGATAGATGGGGTGAGCCCTAGTGGCTTGTAGGGTTTTTCCTGTCAAACTTTGCTAGGGCAGTTAAATCATTCTAATTACTGCAGAAACACCCCATTAAGTTTCTCAGTGAGGGATGTTGAAGAAAAAGGAAAGGAGAAAGTGAGGAGGGGCTGCAAAGGAGAAGCTGCTGCTGACCTGCCATTTGGCTCCTCTACCTTTTCTGCAGTTTGCTTAAAACAAGGAGGCAGGGGAGGCAGCCAAGGGCAAGAGAGAAAATAAACAGATAGTGTCAGATCCTGCCATTAGAAATGCAAAATTCATTAGAAAAACATTGATTGCAAAGAATTGATTTAGTAGTGATTTGATTGTCAGCCATACAGTACATCCAAGGGAAATTTTCATTATGATTCAGAATTCGTTATTCTGAAGCTAAGACAGGAAGGTGGAGGACCAAGGACACACTGTTGTGGCTGCTGCTCTGAGACCTGAGCCTGGCTGGGTGGCCACATTGGTTATCTTGTCCAGTGTTTTGCTTGTGGCTGGCCCAGAACCTATAATCTATGTACTCTGTCTGCAGGAGGTACACGGAGGAGGGATACAGGCCTATGAGAATGGAGCTCATCTCCAAGGCTGCGTGGAACAGGTGTGGGGCTCAACAAAGATGGGAGCTTCATGTCCAATTCAGATACCCAGCTAAATACAGTCCTGGTTCAACTTCCTATTTCTCAGAGAGCTTTGCTAAGTTTCTGCCAGACCCTACTGTTACCAAATGTACACACACACACACCAGGGCTTCAAACCAGTTAGAACTTGTGCAATCATGGCCAACAAAATGAAATCAAGAACTGACTCCAATTTTTAAAATATGAGAGAAGCAGAGTGATAGCCAGACCAGAAAAAAAAAAATATATATATATATATATGTCAAAGCCCTAGAATGGGAGACTTGGAAGAGCCACCATGAGCCCTTCCAGGAGCCTGGTTCAGGAGATTGGATTATTGCTAGAACTGTGGAGAGCCACATTCAAAACAGAGCAGTCAGCCACCATCTTTGAACCGGACACCACTGTTTCCAACTCTGACCACGAAGAGATTTGGTTGCTATGCGACACTCTTGCTGCCCTTGTTTTCTAAGAGAGACATTAGGTTTCTAGCAGAGCATTGACCTGTCATTTTTCCTGCTCTGGGTACTGTTCTAGTTCACTCACATTTTACAAATCCTGATATGTTCTGGTTTTGCTTTATCAGTCATAACAACTGGGAAGAGCCAGTTAAAAGCCCTGACACACACACACACACACACACACACACACACATACTTGTCTTGAGGTCTCTGTCCTCCTTTAACATTTTTATTCTGTTACTATTGTCTCACTCCTTTGTTGTAGTTGTTAGTTACTGGGAATCAGCTCCAATTCATGGTGGTCTTATTTACAACAGAAAGAAGTATCGCCCAGCCCTGCATCATCCTCATGATCACCAGTATCCATCGCTGTGGCTCTTGTGCCAATTCATCTCACTGAGGGTTTTCCTTTGTTTTGCTAGCTCTCTACTTCACCAAACATGACACTTTCCTCTAGCGATTGATACCTTCATGCCTAAAGCAAGTGGATCAACAATGTCTATTGTGATCCATAAAGTTTTCATCATCTGATTTTCAGAAGTCAATTTCCAGTCCTTTTTTCCTAGTCTGTCTTAGTCTGGAAGCTCATGGATGACCTTGCTGGTATTTGAAATTTTGGCAGCATAGCTTCGAGTTTCATAACAACACACAAACTACCACAGAACTTCAAACTGATAGACAGGTGATGGTTTCAAGCCTTTAAAAAACAAACAAACAAACAAACGCAAAAAAAGACCACCAAATCAGGTGTCACGGAGTCAATTTCAACTCATAGCAATCCCATCTGAGGCCTAGTAGAACTGTACTCTAAACGGTTTTAAGCCTGTGATCTTTTGGATCTTGTTTCAAAGTCCTCTCTGGGTAGGTTTGAGCCACCAACCTTTTGGTTACTTGTCAAGAGATTAACTAATTGCACCATTTACTCTTTCAGGTTCTGGAAAATCCAGGTCCCTTCTGTTTGGGATCTAAGTATATTCCTTTGGTGTTTTTGTCCTGACTTAACCTTCTTAATGAACATGGAGTCTCCAGGGAGATATGAACTTTCCTCTGTCCCTGATAGAGTTGAGCTCCTCAGCAGATTCTAAATACTGCTTTCCATATGCTAAAGCCACTTGGATTCTTTCTATTTTGTTATTGAACTTACCATTGTAGCGGGCTCTGTCTACATCCCTACCCCTTAGTTCCTCACCTACCATCCTCATGCCTCTGCCTCTGATCCTACACTCTTTACTCTTTTCTTCTCTCTCCTCCCTCTTACTAAATAACAACCAATAGATTTTCTCAGCTCCGCTCCTTTAATCCCCTCAATAATTGGCCAGGCACAAAACCTTCTCCATCAATCTGCTTGGACACCATCTCCCTTCACAAGGTTTCTTGACCTTTTACCTTATTTCCTCATCTGTAAAATGAGCATAGTTATAACAGCTTGCCTCACCACCTCAGAGGATCCAATATCATAATACATATGTAAGTACTTTGCAAACCGAAAAGACTGCTCCATATAAATCGCATTTCTCCAAACCAAGGATTCAAAATACAATTTGCATTTTGAAGACAACCCTTAATGATCAGTATTAAAGATTTAAGAAACACTTTTGGCCAGTGATTCTCAAACTCTAGATAAGAGGTAGTAAATTTCATTGGTTTGGAGTGAATTTCAAACAAAGTATTCCTTGAAAGCTCCCAAACTTACAGCCATGATTGAGAACCAATGATTTGCACTTGATTTTTACATTTGGGGAGTCCCTGGGTGGTACACACCATGCTTGGCTAACAGAAATGTTAGAGGTTCAAGACCAGCCAGAGGTAGCTCAGAAGAAAGGTCTGGCTATGTGTTTCCGAATACCGTACGGAGCACAGTTCTACTCTGACATACATGGTGTCACCATGAGTAGGGGATGACATGACAGTAACTGTTGGGTTTGGATTTTGCCTTTCTTTCTTAGCAGAACATCACGTACATATTCCCTTGGTCCAGGAGTAAATGCCCCTCCTCCATCTACTTTCCACCCCACCATCGTCCCTCATCTCTTTCAAGTGGTGGTGGTGGTGGTTATGTTCCATGGAGTCGGTTTCGACTCATACCAACCCTGTACAGGGTTTTCGAGGCTATAAATCTTTACGGGAGCAGAAAGCCTCATCTTTCTCCCACAGAACAGCTGGTAGTTTAAAACTGCTGACCCTGAGATTAGCAGCCCGATTCATAAGTAGATCTTCCTTTACCTTTGGTGAGAGCCCTATAAGGAGAGCAAAGTATCCTAGGATTTGGAAGACTGAAAGTGGACCTGGAGGATGCTAATTTCTCCCTCCCACAGTTTTGCTTCCTAGAGACATTGACAGTGACAGCTCTCTTTCTAAGAGAAACACAGTTGCAGTAAGACCTTGTGTGCCTCATCATCATCCTGGCCCTGCCTCTGCCTAACATCTGAATCTGACTCCAATGTTGACTTCATTCAGCACTTGATGTCTTCAGCCCTGACCTCTGCTAACAGGTCTCTTAACATATTTCATCAAGCCTAAGACGCCATCAATTGTAAAAACACACCATTATTTTATGTATTGCCAAGAAAGAAAACATGCTGTCAAATAAACGGATACACCATTGATTGTAAAATGTGTCCCAACTTCTGAGATGCTAAAATGTGAACAAATGTAAAATTGATGAGATACAAAAATGTCACCCTTTGACTCTGTACCTCCTGTCCCCATCATGGATTTGATGTTCCACAGCTGGTTGGTTGGGGCTGATCCTCCACGGACCTCTGGTTTCAGTCTCATTCTGACCTTCAGAATTCCTTCTGGCTATTCCCTTAGAAGAGAAGGGCAGCATTCTTGCTCTCACTCCCCTAGAATGCTAAAGCACTGGTCCTGTGAAAACCATGGAACCAGAGGGGGCAAAACGAGAGACCTCCAAGACAGGTCCCCCCTTGAAGAAGCTCTTGCCCCCCAGTGAAACAGTATTTAATGACACATCTGAAATTCAAAACATGGAGCTTATGCTAGGAGTACAATGATAACTAAAACTTGACCCTGACCTCAAGGGTCCTATTTCAGTTGAGACAGCTGTCAACCCTAAAACATGTAAAAGTCCTTTGTAATAAATAAAGTATGATCTAAATATGAAAGTCAATCACTTCTCAGTCTTTTGGCTAAGATCAAGTGTAAATAGGAGAGATTAGTCTCCATTGGAGGAGACCTAGTGGTGTACTAGGTTAAGCATTGGGGTGCTAACCACAAGGCCAGTAGTTCGAACTTACCAGCTGCTTCACTGGAAAAAAAAGATGATGCTTTCTGATCCTATAAAGGTTTCAAGCCCTAGGGAGCAATTTTTCTCTGTCCTAGTGCAGTCCTGGTATGGCATTGTAGGATAAGCACTGGACCTCGAGGTCGGTGGTTCAAACTCACCAGCCACTCCTTGAGAACCCTATATAGAGTTACTATGACTTGAAAAAGACTCTACAACACTTAGTAACAACAATATAGGGTTTCTGGAGTCATGTTATGGCACTATAGGATAAGCACTAGACTGCAAGGTCTGTTTGAATCACAAGGTTGGTGGTTCAAACTCACCAGCCATTCCTAAGAAACCTTATACAGGGTCACTATGAGTTGAAACTGACTCCACAGCACCTAACAACAACAACAACAATAGGGTTGCTATGAGTCAGAATTGACTCAATAATGGCAATGGGTTGGGTTGGTTGAGATTAGAGACTGGAGAGAAAATCAAGAAAGCCTTCACAAAGAAAGACACATTGAACCAAGTGTAAGGATAAGAAGGAATTTATGACGCCAAGAAAGGACAAGTATTCTAGGCAGAGAGACAAGAATGAACAGAGACCCAGATATAAAAAGTCAAAGCATATTGAGGAGTGGCAGTTGTCCCATGTGAGCTGTCATGAGAGGATGCATTAGAGAAGTGGTAACGAATAAAGTGCAGTCTGACTCTGACACTCCTGAAAGCTAGACGGAAGAGTTAAAACTTTGGCCTTAGCAGTAGGGAGACAGGGAAGGTATCTGAGCAGGAGTGTGGCATACTGTCTGTATATGCATGCAGCATGTTCATTGGTTAAGTACACTGTGACTAAATGAGCACACTCTTAGTGGTTTCTGACCCCTGGACTTATCTTACTTACCATGTTGCTTCTGCCTTTGTCTGGGCTTCTGATAGAGTTGAAATCCTAAGGCTGTCATAGATGGCAACTCAGCGAACTTGGCTTGGGGAAAATCGTTAATGAAATCATTAGCACTGACTCTGCTACAGCAACAGAACTGAGTGCCTGCAGTTTATGGGGCAGGGGTGTAGAAGAACCCTTATCAAGACCACTTAGGGAGAGAAATGAATCTCAATCTGAGAGAGGATTTGAGGAAAGTCAACATTCATCAGTTCTCCCAAAGGCATCACCATTGATCTTGAGGGATGAAGTGTGTGTATAGAGCGGACTCTATTCACAATCTTCAATGATGACTCTCAGGCTTCATGAGTAAAAGCCAATGGTTCTTCTAAATAATTAAATTTGCTAAAAGGACAGGCAGAACTACTGCAATGAGTACATCCATTAATATTATTGCAGGAATAGTCGTCATGACGACTCAGGCTCTCCCTCTGGAGTTGGACTGCCCCAGGTGATCAGCAGGGGTCTCCATTCTTGTTACTCTGTAATTTAGAGACAGAGTCAGTGAGAAGGGACCCTAGAGGCTTTTTCTGAGGGTCACTTTCTGGGAAAGAAGAAGCAATGTGTTAATTAAGGTCATGCTAGCTGCTGTAACAAAGAAATATGAAATCTCAGTAATTCAGCCCAATGGGATTTTAGGGAGTCATTGAAGAAGGCGCCCCGACTAAGGGAGAGATTACCACCATCATCATCACCCCAGGGTCCCCTCAAGCCAGTAAGTGGGACGAGTGAGAGAGTATTGGGAGGATTGTCTGGAGTGTTATTAGGAGCAAGGCTTAGGACTGACATGGATCACTTCCGCCCACATTCCATGTTCAGAACTTAATCACGTGACCCATCTACACATGACCCAACTTGAACACATGACCCATCTACATGCAAGCTTGATGGGAAACATGGTCCTGCACAATGATCCCCTGTGTCAAGTCTATACACTGTAGGTAGGAAACATGAATCTTTGAGGGCCAGTTAGCTATCTGAACTTCAAGTCTTAGTGCTGTGTCTATTCCAGACTCTCTCATTACCAACACGTGTGATCTACAATAAGTCCCTTGGCCTCAGTGTCTTCATCCCTAAGATGGAAAGTTTGCATTTTGAGGGTCTCCAGCAGGTTTTGACAGTGATAGTTGAGTTGATGCTGTATTGTGGGGAAGAAGCCCAATGAAAGTTCCATCAAGTGAGCTACCTTCCTGAGTGCAGACTCAAATGTTTTGGGAAGATTATATCAGGACAGTCTCATTCTCAATTTGACATCAAACAAATGGGACCCCAGAGAGACTGGAAATTGATGTTCCCCCGAGGAGAGGAACATTAAAGGATGCATGATTTTAACCTACATGGGGGTCCAAGTAATCTTTCCTGAAGTGGAAAGATGCAAGCTCCCAGTTGAGTGACCAATAAGCCAGACAGTGCTAGAGGGTGGCCTATCCCCAGGAAATGCAAGGATTGAGCAGAAGGGCCCATGTTGTCAGCATCACAAATGGCAGTATGCTTCATGCACACAGGGAATACCAGAGCTCTACCAAAGATACACACAACCATGTGTTATCCACAGCAATACGTGGCATTTACATGGATGGGTGCCCACAGTCAGGTACACACAGTAAATGAACACAGATTGATATCCACTGTGTATAAGTAGACATACACAGCCTGTTACGTATCTGCTCAGGGTAAATGAAGATGGAATTGTACACACTTACAGTTATCTATGAATGAATCAACATACTTAGGTACACACAGTGGTACATTTGAATGTTTTGCAAGGACACATGGTAGATACATTTAGGTAGATTATTTTACTCTGTCACATTATTTTACCCTACTATGAATGGAAAATTAATGTGACAGTACCTAACAACAACAAGGCTATGGAGTGAGGGATATGATTGCTGATGTCAGATGGATCTCGGTTAAAAGCAGGAAGATGTTTGCTTGTGCTTTATTAAATGGGCATTTGACTGTGTGGCTCATAACATTACGAAGAATGGGATTCCAGAACACCTAATTATACTCATGCAGAACTTGTGTATAGACCAAGAGGCAGTCATTGGAACAGAACAAGAGAATAGTGTGTGGTTTCAAATCAGGAAAGGTTGTATCCTTTCATGATACTTCACAATAACTGTGTTGAGCAAATAATTCTAGAAGCTGGACTATATAAAGAAGAACACAACACATCCCCAAGATTGAAGGAAAGCTCATTAACAACCTGCAATATGCAGATGATAATACAACCTTTCTTGCTGAAAGTCAAAAGGACTTGAGGTACTTGCTGATGAAGATCAAAGACTACATCTTTCAGTATGGATTACACCTCAACATAAAGAAAATAAAAATGCGACTGAACCAATGAATAACATCATAGCAAAGAAAGAAAACATTCAAATAGTCATGTATTTTATTTTACTTGGATCCACAATCAATGGTCACAGAAGTAGCAGCCAAGATATCAAATGCTGTATTGCACTAGGTAAGCCGGAAGCAAAAGACCTCTTTAAAGTGTTAAAAGAATAGGGGTATCACTTTGAGGACTTAGATGCTCTTATCTGCCATGGCAAGGAGCTCTGGTAGCGTAGTGGTTAAGAATCGGCCTGCGAACCGCAAGGTCAGTAGTTCGAAACTACCAGCTGTTCCGCGGGAGACAGATGAGGCGTTCTGCTCCCAAACCCTATACAGGGTTCGCTATGAGTCGGAACCGACTCCACGGCACACAGCCACCACCACCATCTGCCATGGCATTTTCAATTGTGTCAATTGCATGTAAAAGCTGGACAATGAATAAGGGAGAGATCACAGAAGAATGGATGCATTTGAATTGTGGGAACAGTATTGAAATTGCCCTGGACTGCCATAGGAACAAAAACTTTGTCTTGGAAGAAGTACAGCCAGAATGCTCCTTAAAAGTGAGGATGGCTAGAGCTTGTCTCAGGTACTTTGGACATGTTGTCAGGAGGAGTCTCTGGGAAAAAAGACACCTTGCTGGATAAAGTGGAGGCTCAGTGAAAACCCCCAATGAGATGAACTGACACGGTAGCTGTAACAATGGGCTCCAATATTACAACAATTGTGAGGATGTCACAAGACTGGGCAGCATTTCATTGTTGTGAATCAGAGCCAACTCGACGGCATCTAACAACACAACAACAGCAGATGTGTATAGATGCTTATTTAAATGTAGTACTCACATAGATACTGGTATGGATTGAATTCTATCTCCCCAAAATGTTATGTTGACGTCTCAACTCCTATGCCTGTGAATGTGACTTGATTTGGGAACAAGGAGTTTTCTTTCTGTTGTGTCAATGAAATCATGCCTGACTATGATGAACTCTAAACATAATCATTTTTGAGAGGTGTCTTATAAAAATGACAGAGTAGACACAAAGACACACACATAGGGAGAAGATGCCATGAGAAGAACCATCTACAAGCAAAGGAATGCCAATGATCGTCAGAAGTCTCCAGAAATAAGGAGACAGGCAGGCTCACAGAAAGCACTGACAGAATTTTAAGAAAACAAATTTCTATTCCTTAAAGCTACCCACTTGAAGCATCTTTTCTTACAGCACTCCTAGGAAATGAAGATAGACGTATAAACAGGGTTCATACGAAGACCTACTCAGTTTCCCACAGACACAAACGTACCCAGGAACAAAGAAATGCAGCTACCCACATATAACTATTATCACAGGTGCATACAGCACAGACACAGAGCACACACAGGTGAACATATTATGTCCCCATGACACCCACTGCCCAGACTGCTTCTTCATCTTTCTCCCAAAAAGCAGCTGGTGGTATTGAACTGCCGCTCTTTTAGTTAGCAGTCCAATGCTTAACCTACTGCACAGGAGAGCTAGGAGTTACTCTAAACCCCTGGTTAAATGTATAGTGACCTCATCAAATCATACCCTTTCTCTTTGGATTTTGGTATTCTGTGGGGTGGGATAGGAGGTCTCTACATGACAGTCCAAATTGACTGATAAACATTTACAATTAAATAGGATGTGGTCTCTTGTCCTTGGGATGTTTCCGGTCTAATTATGAATGGACATGCACAAGCGTAGAAATGAGGCACATAAATAACTACTGATTTATCAGTGACTAATGATGGTCAAGATTGGGGAGATACAGAAAGGTAACACCACCAAAGCTTCACTTAGAGAAGACTTGACTTCTTTGACTGGACAATAAAAGGGTGAACCAGATGACCTTCCAGCCTTTCCAATAGTGGGCACACTTTGGCAACCTGAGGAGAGCAGCTTTCAAGGGTGATTCAGGAAGAAGAAGGTGGTTAGGGGTTTTCTCCCAGCACCATTTGGGACAGGCAAATCTGTGCTGGGATTCTCCAGGAGACTGAGAGCCACACTAAGAAGCACAAACTGGTGACCTGCTGTGAACTGGAAGAAATGACCATAGAAACCGTTCCTCTACCAGCACTCAGCCCACAGCAGCCCTCTGGATGAAGGAACTCCATCAAGTGGACTCTGAGCAGATCTATGCACTCTGTGTTCTGCTTAAAAGAACTCATGGCTCCCTACAGGACAACACTGGCTGAGATCCAGCAGTTGAATACAAATACATATATATATGTGTGTGTGTGTGTGTGTGTGTG
>NW_006408526.1:28257542-28265234 GCF_000296735.1 Chrysochloris asiatica
AGAGTCCTGGTGTGGCGCTATGGGTTAATGCACCAGACTGCAAACCTGGTTGAACTGCAAGGTTGGCAGTTCAAGCTCAGCAGCTGCTCCTTGGAAACCCTATACAGGGTCTCTATGTGTCAGAATCGACTTAATGGCACTTACCAACAATAACATATATATATGTGTAGGCACCTGGGTACAAATGTGTCCAGCTGGGTGTACCTGTATGAGTATGCATGCATGAGATTTCATGTGTTTGCTTACTGGGTCTGTGTGCATGTGCCTGACCCCATGTCTATACCACATGAGTGTGATTGTTGGCAGGTGCATCCTCACCCATCTACCTCCAAATTTGCTGTGTAATGCACACTAGGATATGCAAATCATCTCTGTGTAAAAGTGTCATTATATGCTTTCGTCCATTCATTGACACTTGGATGCATCCACCTTGAAGGGAACCACCAGCTGCTCCTCAGAAACATTATACAGGATTGCAATGAGTCAGAACTGAATCGACAGAACTTAACAACAACATGTTCCAGCCCTGACCAATAAAATGGGAAGTTATGCTCTTCAGGAAATCCTAGAAAGCAATATTCTGCTCCTTTCTTCACCTGCACCCTTTCCCTGGTCCACTCCTCTCTTTACCTACTTTGGAAGAGTAGGAAAAGAGTTATGGCACCTTCGTGGCTGAGGTCAGGGATACAATGCAAGCCTTCTTCCCTACTGCACACAGTAAGCTGGCTGAGACCAGTTCTACCTGAAAGCAGGTCTGAGGTTCATAGTTTGTGACTGTAGGCAATCCAAGGCAGGAGAGAAGAGTTGGAAGCCCGTTAAAGTCTCAGTTCTTTAAATCAGCTTTACTAGCAATGAAGCTAGTATTTCAGCAACTCTAATGTGCTGCCAATTGGAAAACACACTCAGATCCAAAAATGTGAAAATGTGTGTGTCTTAAAAAAGAGATGGAATACATGAATGTTTTGATCACTCTCTGCCTCTTGTGTCTATTTTTTACTTGGTTCAGAAATGGGTGCGAAAAGGGATGCAATTAATTATCACCCTGAAATCTCAAGACATTTATACACACCTGTACATGGTGTGTCTGCGTGTATTCAACCAATAGAGCTGGGCCTGTGTGGTCTGCCCATCTGTGAGTTTCTGATTGTGTACACTGATGGCGAGGAACCTGCTTTTATATGTGTGAATCATGGAGCATGTACCAGTCATTGTGTGGGTGTGAGCGATGCCATGGATGCCTGTATTTGTGTGTATGTTTCATCTTTGTGTGTGATTGTGAACCACAGCCCCCAGCCAAGACTCCCCACCCATCATCCTGAAATGGTCACCACCTGTAAGGCAGAATGGATAAGAAGACAACAGCCCTGCTTTCCTGCTCACTCATTCTCCTTGTGCTGGCTTCTCCCTCTCCAGGAAGAGGTCAGCAAAGAGCCCCCTCAAGAGACAGGCCCCACCTCGCCTGTCTGAGAACAACAGGCGCAAAGCAATCTAGTAATTAGTAATAACCATGTCTCCCTGACAAGCCATTATTTCACTAGAACGAAGAAGGAGCTCAGAGGTTAGGAGGGCCAGGAATAAGAAGGATGGAAGAATTTTTCCTTCACATCTCTGGATTTGGTGGGAGTTTGAAGCTTGCCACAGTAAAGCAGGGACCCCACACTGTCAGACCCTCTGTTTTCTCCCTACCCCAATATTTACCCTCCATCCTCACCTGGCTTCTTCCTCTATCTTTTTTTTGAAGGCATAAGCTTTGCTTCCCAACCGTACAAAGGAAATGAAATGAATTAGGTACATTAAAATCTAACTCCAACCTAAGGTTCAGGGCAGGGGACAAGACATGGAAGATAGGAACGATATGGAGATTTCAGTCCTCTGCTTCCCACCCTCAATGTAGAAGGACATACATTCTGCAGAACTTAGGTGTGGAGCCACCTTAGACAGCAAGCCTCAAGGGACACCCCTCAGCATCTTGTCTAGCACTGTGATATGACTTGTCACTTGCTAAAGACAGATGCATTCTTAATTCCGCAAGTATTGATGGAGGCTTCTTGTGTATCACGAGAGTTGTTAAGGAAAGCACAAAGGTCCAGAATGCATGGCCCCTTCCTTCAAGGAGATCAAGCCCAACAGGATTGAGAGAAAAAGTCCACAAATGACATTAATGACTAGAGCAGTGAAACAAGAGCTGTGAATGACAGCCCAACAAATGCTATTGGCAATGCGAAACCACTACCCTGAGGGAAATCAAGAAATGCTTCCCAGAAGAGAGAACACTTGAGCCAGACCATTAAAAATCAAGATACAGAGGATTCTGGGAGGATGGCAGTGTAAACAGACCATTGTTGCAACCCTTCCTCACATATACAACAAGAATGTACAACTAAGAAATGGTGCTTGGCATTGGAAGTCTTGGAATCAGGGAGCAAAGGACAGCAGCAGGGAAGTTAAGATAAACAAGAATCAATGAATTAACAATGAGTACATATGGTAGGAAATTTGCTTCTTCCACCATCCCATGTCCTCCCCTAGCAAGTCTCAAGGGACATCCTTCAGCAACCAGCCCAGAACTGTGGTCTAACTGATGCTTAACTGATGCAGAGAAGGAAAAGAAATAATAACCAGAGAGAGAAGACTGTGCCCCCTTGTGAATGGACTGACTAGTGCATGATATCTCAACTGAGTGGTGGTACTACTGGTGGAGGAATTTACCTCAGCATGTTCTCTTCTGTGTTTGAAAGACATTGAAGGTTGAAAACAGACTGAAATAGTGGTGGTGGTGGTTATGTGCTGTGGAGTCGGTTCCAACTCATAGCGACCCTGTACAGAGTTTCCGAAGCTGTAAATCTTTACAGGAGCAGAAAGCCTCATCTTTCTCCCGCAGAACAGCTGGTAGTTTTGAACTGCTGGCCTTGCGGTTCACAGCATGATTGGTTACCATTACGCTACTGAAATAGTAAGCATGGCCAAAGGTACCACCTACCTGACAGTTTTTTACAGAAAGTAATTCAGGAAAGAATACCAAATATTAGGAAGAACTACAATGATTAACAACCTCAAAAATCCTAATGCCCCAACAAAAATCACAAGACACACAAGGAAAGAGAAATGATGGACTATCTAAATAAATATGGGAAAGACAGTGAAAGTACATTTATGAAAAAACAAATAGTAAATAGAATGGAAGAATATTAAACAACATTAAACATAATTGAAGAACTAAGGAAAAAAGTAAAGATCTTACAGAAAGAAGGAAAGCAATGCAAGGGGGAAAAAAATGAGGATCTAAAAATGAAAGAGAAAAATGAAACTAAACAAATATTGCAACTAAAAAGGACAATGACTAAAATGGGGAAAACAATGGAAGAATTGAACAACAGATTTAATCAGGCAGAAGAAAGAATCAGTAAATTAGAGGAAAATTTAGTCAAGATTAAAGAGGCTGAAGAACAACAAAAATGGAGACTCAAGAAGGCAGGTTAATGGAATTATGGGACAACATCAAGAGGCTTAATATCTGAATCATGGGTATTTCAGAGGGAGATGAGAGAGAGAAAAGGACAGAAAAAAATATTTTAAAAAATAAGACAGAAAATTTCCCCAATCTGAAATCTACATGACAAACTACAAACCCAAGAAGCTCAAAGAACTTCAAGTAAGGATAAACAATGACTCCTGGGAGCAGTGAGTGAAAAGCAAACAGTAACCTCTATAAGGATAAGTGCTAATTTCTCTGAAACTCTGAAGGCCAGAAGGCAATAAAATGATATCTTTCAAATGGTGAAAGGAAATAAGACCAGAGAACTACCAACCAAGAAGATTACACCCAGCAAAAAAAGTCATTCAAGAATGAAATTAAAATATTATCAGATTAAAACAAAAAAAGTTGAGAGGGTTTATATAAAAGACATCGACTAATGGAAGTTCTACGGATGGAAGGGAAAACAGTAGAAAGTAATTCAAAGCTTTGCATAAAAAGAAAAATCCCAATGAAGTGAAATGGCATAGACAAATATAAAAGCAAATAACAAGGTTTTCATGCTTGATAATTCCAATTGTGTTGTCTTCTTTTTTTCATGCTTTTTAATAACAAATGTATAAAAAGCGTATAAATATATAAAGATGCTATCAGTGCTAAAAAGCAACAAAGAGGACTAATGGATGGTACAGTATAGAATTTCCTGTATGTCACTGAAATTAAATTGGGAAAAATTTAGGATGTTGTTGTTGTTAGATGTCGTCCAGGTGATTCCAACCCATAGCAAACTTGGCACAACAGAACAAAACACTGTCTGGTCCTGCACAATCCTCACAATCTTTGTTAAGTTTGAAAACATTGCCTCTGCCACCATGCCAATCCATCTCATTGGGATTCTTCCTCTTTTTTGCTGACCCTCCATTTTACCTAGCATGATGTCCTTCTCCTGATATTATTTATGTCCAGAGTATGAGAGATGAAGCCTTGTTATCCTGGCTTTCAAGGACCATTCTGGTTGGACTTCTTCCAACACAGATTTGTTTATTCTTCTAGCAGTCCAGAGTATTTTAATATTCTTCTCCAACATCATAACTCAAATGAATCAATTCTTCTACTGTCTTCCTTAGTCATTGTCCAATATTCACATGCATATGTGGCTATTGAAAATTCCATGGCTTGGGTCACGCACACCTTAGTCCTCAAACTGACATCTTTGCTTTTGAACACTTTGAAGAGGTCTTGTGCAGTAGATGTGCCTAATGAAATACACCATTTGATTTCTTGATGCTGCTTCCATGAGTGTTAATAGTGGATCTAAGCAAAATGAAGTCTTTAACAATTCTGTCTTTTCTCCATTTATCATGATGGAGATTTTGTGTTTTCTCTATATTGAGGTGAAACCCATTCTGAAGGCTGTGGTCTTTCATCTTCATCAGTAAATGTTTTAACGTTCAGCAAGCAATGTTGTATCATCTGCATTATCTTTGGTTGTTAATGAGTCTTCCTCCAATCTTGATGCCAAATTCTTCTTTATGTAATCCAGTTTATCGAATTATTTGCACATTATACAGACTGAATAGTGCGGTGAAAGAATACAACCCTGGCACACAACTTTCTTGATTTTAAACCATTCAATGCTGCCTTGTTCTGTTGGTCTACTGCCTCTTGGTCTATGTACAGTTTCCTTATGAGCACAGAAAGTGTTGCAAATATGCATTCTCTACAATGTTGTCCAGAGCCTGTCATGATCCATGCAGTTAAAATCCTTTGCAAGTCAATGAAGCACAGCCAAACATCTTTCTGGTATTCTCTGCTTTCAGCCAAGATACATCTAACATCAGCAATTCTATCTCTTATTCCACGTCTTTAGCGGAATCCAACTTTAACCTCTGGCAATTCCCTGTCAAGGGACTATTGCAGTCATTTCTGAATTACCTTTAGCAAAATTTTGCTTGCATCTGATATTAATGATAATGTTCTATGATTAATGCATTCTATTCGGTCACCTCTCTTTGCAATGAGCACAAATATAGATCTCTTCTAATCAGTTAGCCAGGTAGCTGTCTTCCAAATTTCCTGGCATAGATGAGTGAGTACCTCCAGTGCTACATCACTTTGTTGAAAGATTTCAATTTGTATTCCATCAATTCCCAGAGCCTTGTTCTTTGCCAATGCCTTCAGTGCAATTTGGACTTCTTCCTTCACTACCATTGACTCTTGATCATATGCTACCTTTTGAAATGGCTGAACATCAACCATTTCTTTTTGGTAAAAATGACTCTGTGTATTCCTTCCATCTTCTCTTGATGCTTTCTGCATCATTCAATAGTCTGCGCAAAGAATCCTTCAGTATTACAAGTCGAAGATTCCATTTTTTCCTCAGTTCTTTCAATTTGAAAAGTGCTGAGCATGTTATTCCCTTTTGGTTTTCAAATTCCATATCTTTACACATTTCATTATAATATTTGACTTCATCTTTTCCAGATGACCTTTAATATTGTCTATTCAGTTCTTTTATCTCCTCATTTCTTCTATTTGCTTTAGCATCTCTATGCAGAGAGCAAGTTTCAGAATCTCTTCTGGCACACATTTTGGTCTTTTCTTTCTTCCTTGTCTTCTTAATGACCTTTTGCTTTCTTCCTGTATGATATTCTTGATGTCATCCTGGTTTTCAGTCATTAGTGTCTAATGCATTAAATCTGCGTTTGAGATGATCTCTAAATTTAAGTGGGATATGTTCAAGGTCATATTTTAGCTCTCATTGACTTGTTTTAATTTGCTTCAGCTTCAGCCTGAACTTGAAAATAAGCAACTGATGCCATGACCTTTTTCGGTCTGATAATATAGAGCTTTAATTTTTACCATCTCTTTCCACAGATGTAGTCAATTAGAGTTCTGATATTCCATCGGGTAAAGTCCTTGTGCAACCGTCTTTTATGTTGTTTAAAAAAAGTATTTCCAATGAAGTAGTCACTGGCCTTGCAAAATTCTGTTGTGTGATCTCCAATGTCATTTCTATTACCAAGGCCATATTTTCCAACTACTGATCCTTGTTTTCCACCTTTGAGTTCCAATCACCAGTAATTATCAATACATCTTGATTTCATGTTTGATCAATTTCAGACTGAAGAAGTTGGCAGAATTTTTCAATTTCATCATTGCTGGTTCTAGTGGTTGTTGCATAAATTTGAATAATAGTGGTATTAACTGGTCTGCCTTGTAGGCATATGGATGTTATCCTATCACAGACAGCATTAGACTTCAAGATAGGTATTGAAATATTCTTTTTGATGATGAATGTGACACCATGCCTCTTCAATTTGTCATTTCCTGCATAGTAAACCATGTGATTGCCAAATTCCAAGTGGTCAATACCAGCCCCATTAGCTCACTAATGCCTAGGATATCAATGTTTATGAGTTCACTTTCATTTATAACAACTTCCAATTTTCTGAGATTCACATTTCATACATTCTATTTTCCAATTATTAATGGTTGTTTATAACTGTTTCTCTTCATTTTGAGTTCTGCTTAATCAGCAAATGAAGGTACTGAAAGCTTTACTCCATTCATATTATCACTCTACTTTAAGGAGGAGGCTCTTCCTTAGTCATATTTTAAATGTCTTTCAGCCTGAGTGGGCTTATCTTCTGGCACTGCATCTGACAATATTCTGGTGCTCTTCATCATATTTCAATATTCCATATTCTGGTGCTGGCAGTGTTCCATTGCTATTCATAAAGTTTTCAGTGGTTAAACATTCAGAAGTAGTCCACCTCTCCTTCTTCAAGTCTGTCTTAGTCTGAAAGCTCAGCTGAAACCTGTCCACCATGGGTGACCCTGCTGGTATTTAAAATACCCATGGCATAGCTTCCAGTATCACAACAACACAAAAGCCACCACAGTGTGATAAACCGACAGACGAGCAGTGGATATTTAGTATAGGATATGATACAACCTTGCTTGCTGAAAGTGAAGAAGACTTAAAATACTTACTGATGAAGCTCAAAGACCACAGCCTTCAGTATGGATTACATTTCAATGTAAAGACAGCAAAAATCCTCAACACTGGCCCAATAAACAACATTCTTATCAGTGGAGAAAACATTGAAGTTGTCAAGGACTTCCTTCTTCTTGGATCAACTATCAAGAAATCAAATGAACATATTACATTAGGCAAATCTGCTTCACAAGACCTTTGTAAGTGTTGAAGAACA
>NW_006408526.1:28266289-28290277 GCF_000296735.1 Chrysochloris asiatica
GTTATTTGTTGGTGAGGAGTCCTGGTGTAGTTCTGGGGATTAATGTGCTGGACAGCAAGGCCAATTTGTATTGCAAGGTTGGCAGTTCAACCTCATCAGCCGCTCCTTGGAAATCCCATATAGGGTTGCTGTGAGTCGGAACTGACTCAAAGACACTTAAACAGAACATTTATTGATACAATTGTGTGGATTTTTGTTTTCTTTACACTTAGGTGCAACCTATACTGAAGGTTGTGGTCTTTGATCTTCATCAGTATTTTAAGTTCTCTTTTTTAAGTAATTTTAAGTTTAGTTTTCTCTTCTCTTTCTAATTCCTTAAATTGTAGAGTTCGGCTGCTGATTTGAAATCTTCTTTTTGTTCATGTAGGCATATACTGCTATAAGTTTCCCTTTGATTACTGCCTTTGTTGCATCCTTTAAGTTTTGATATGTTGTACTTTCATTCTCTTTTGACTTTAAGAAATTAGGGATTTTTTTTTTCTTCTTCTTCTTTAACCTGTTGTTCTCAGGGTCATGGAGACTGATATTGAAGTCAACATTATTTCTTGAATGAAAATCCTAAAGAAAATTGGAATAGAAGTAAGTTCCTCAATATGATTCCAGACATACGTGAAAAGTCAACAACCAACATTATGTTTAATGGAGATAGAGAGTTTGTCCCTTGAAATTAGGAGCATGTCCAAAGTACACGATCCTGACTTCTAAGGAGCATACTGATAATACAAATAAGACAGATTTATTTGTTCTGGCTGTCCATGGGATTTTCAACATTCATAACCAATACCATAATTCAAATGCATCAACGCATCAATGATTCTCTATATTCCGTGTCCAATTTACACTAGCAAATGAGACAACTGAAACTATCAAGGCTTGGATCAGGTACACCTTAATCCTCAAAGTGACATCATCTTTTCTCTTTAATACTTTAAAGAAGTTTCATGCAGCAGATTTCCCTAGTACAATGCATCATTTGATTTCTTGATTGCTGCTTCCAGAAACATTGATTGTGGATCCAAGTAAAATAAAATGCTTGACAACTTCAATCTTTTCTCTGTTTATCATGATACAATTTATTGTCCATTTGTGAGGACTCTTGCTTGGTTTACATGGAGATGCAATTCATACTTTGGACGATACTCATTGATCTTCATCAGTAAGTATTTCAAATCTTCATTTCCAGCAAACAAGGTTTTGTTATTTGCATATCACAGATTGTTAGTGAGTCTTCCTCAGATCCTGATGTCATATTCTTTTTTTATATAATCCAGCTTCTAGGATTCTTTCTTCAACATACACATTGAATAAGTGTGGTGAAAGGATATAATCCTGACGCACACTTTTTCTGATTTTAAAGTATTCAGTATCCCTTGTTCTGTTTGAACAACTGCCTCTTGGTCTATGCACAGGTTCCTCACGAACACAATTAAGTGTTCTGGAATTCCCATTTCTCACAATGTTATCCATAGTTTATTATGATACATACAGTCAAAAGCCCTTGCATAGTCTTTAATAAAGCACAAGTAAACATCTTTCTAGTATTCTCTGCTTCCAGTCAAGATTGATCTGACATCAGCAATAATATCACATCCTCTTCTGAATCTGGCCTGAATTTCTGGCAGTTCCCTTGTTAATGTACTGTGCAATCATTTTTAAAATGATTTTCAGCAAAATTTTACTCACATGTAATAGTAATGGTATTCTTAAGATTTCTATATTGCATTGTGTCACCTTTCTTTGGAATGGGCACAAATATGATCTCTTCCAATTGGTTAGCCAAACACCTGTCTTCCAAATTTCTTGGCATAGACCAGTAAGCACCTCCAGTACTGCATCAATTTGTTGAAACATTTCAACTTGTATTCTATCAATTCCTGGAGCCTTGTTTTTGACCAGCGCCTTCAGTGTCGCTAAGACTTCTTCCATTACCACTGATTCTTGATCATATGATACCTCCTGAAATGACTGAATGTCAACCATCTCTTTGTGGTACAGTGACTGTGTATGAATTCCTTCTTCTTTTGATGCTTCCTGCATCATTCAATATTTTGTTCATTTGTTGTTATTGTTAAGTGCAATTGAGTTGGTTCTGACTCATAGCGACCCTGTATAGGGATACTGAAGAGCTGCTGGTGAGTTTGAACTGCCACTTTGAGGTTCAAATCAACCTTGCCATCCAGTGCTTATCCTACAGTTGTTGTTGGTTGTGGTTATGTGCCATGGAGTTGGTTCCAACCCATAGTGACCCTGTGCAGGGTTTCTGGGGCTGTAAATCTTTACAGGAGCAGAAAGCCTTATCTTTCTCCCGCGGAACAGCTGGTAGTTTTGAACTGCTGACCTTAAGGTGCGCAGCCCAGTTCATAACCACTATGCTAGCAGAATAGAATCCTTCAATATCGCAAGTCGCAGCTTGAAATTTTTTCTTCAATCATTTCAGCTTGAGAAATGCTAAGTGTATTCATCCATTTGCTTTTCTAACTTCAGGTATTTTCACATTTCATTATAATACTTGACTTGGTCTTCTCGAGCTGCTCTTTGAGATTTTGTACTCAGCTAGTTTGCTTCCTGATCTCTTACAATTGCTTTAGTTTCTCTGTGTTCAAGAACAAGTTTCAGAGTCTCAAAGTTTCAAAGTCATACACTTTGGTCTTTTCTTTCTTTCATATCTTTTTAGGGATCTTTTGCTTTTTTCATGCATGATGTGCTTCATGTCATACCACAACTCTTCTGGTCTTTGGTCGTTGGTGTCTAATGCATCAAATCTGTTCAGATGGCCTCTAAACTCAGGTGTAATGTGTGCAAGTTAATATTTTGGCTCCCATGGAGTTGTTGTAATGTTCTTAAGTGTCAGCCTGAACTTCCAGTCATCCCTGGCCTTGTTTTTGCTTATGATATTGAGCTTCTCCATTGTCTCTTTCTATGTTGTTGCTGTTGTTGTTAAGTGTCATCGAGTCAGTTCCAACCCATATCAGCCCTGTATGGAGTTTCCTAGGAGCAACTGGCAAGCTTAAACTGCCGACTTTGCAGTTCAAATGGCTTTGCAGTCTGGCGTATTAACCCACAGAGCCACACCAGGACTCCATCTCTTCCTATAGTTGTAGTCAATTTGATTCTTGTGTATCCCATCAGGTGAGGTCCAGGTATACAGTTTCCTTTTATTTTATTGTTGAAAAAGGTATTTACAATGAAGAAGTCATTGGTCTTGCAAAATTCTGTCCAACATCTTGTCTACCAACATCTTGTCTACCACCAATTGATCTCCAACATCTTGTCTACCACCAATGCCATATTTTCCAAATACTGATCCTTACTCCTTGTTTCCAACTTTGGCATTCCAATCAACAGTAATTATCAATGCATTTTTATTACATATTTTATCAATTTCATACTGAGGAAATTGGTAGAATTCTTCAATTTCATCATCACTAGTTTTTGTGGCTGGTGCACAAATTTGAATATTAATTGGTCTTCCTATGGATATCATCCTATCCTAGACAGAATTTTACTTCAAGATAGGTCCTAAAATGAGCTTTTTAAAGATGAATGTGATGCCCTTCCTTTTCAGTTTGTTATTTCATCTGATTCTGGACTACTAGCCAAAAGGTCCGTGGTTCAAACCCACCAGCTGCTCCTCAGAAACTCCACACAGGGTCCCTATGAGTCAGGACTGATTTAATAGTGCTTAATAATAATAAGCCGAGTATATGAATCTTTATGCATTCCATTTCATTTTTAACGACTTTCAATTTTCCTAGATTCATACTCTGTACATTCCATGTTCAGATTACTAACTATGTCTGCAGCTGTTTCTTCTGATTTTGAGTTGTACTCTATCAACAAATAAAGGTTCCAAAGTTTTGATCCATCCACATCAGTAAGGTCAACTCTACTTTAAGGAGGCAGTTCTTCCTCAGTCATATTTTGATTGCTTTCTAACCTGGGGGTGTCATCTTCTGGCACTATATCAGGCAATGTCCCAGTGCTAGTCATAAGGTTTTTAGTGGTTAATCATTCAGATGTGGTCTGCCTGTCCTTCTTCCTAGTCAATTTTAATCTGAAAACTTGGCAGACACCTGTCACATGGGTGGCCCTGCTGGTATTTAAAATACCAGTGGTATAGCTTCTAGCATCACAGCAACACACAAGGTACCACAGTATGACAAACTAACAGACAATTGGTGGAAATGAATTAATGGGACCTTATAAAAACAAAAAATTATGTTCATAAAAAGATTACAAAAATTAAAAGACAAGTTACTGGCTAGAAGTATATCTTTGGGAACTATATATCTTATAACCAAGGAGCTCTGGTAGCGTAGTGGTTACGAATTGGGCTGCGAGCCTCAAGGTCAGCAGTTCGAAACTACCAGCCGCTCCCCGGGAGAAAGATGAGGCGGTCTGTTCCCGTAAAGATTTACAGCCTCAGAAACCCTGTGAAGGGTCGCTATGAGTCGGAACCGACTCCACGGCACATAACAACAACAACAACAAATATATATACAAATCTTCAACAGTGTAACAACAAAATGAAAACTAACCCAATCATAAAATGAATAAATGACTTGAAAAGACATTTCACCAAAGAGGGAATTCAAATGGCCACCAAATACATGAAAAGATACTCAAAGACATTAGCAATCAGAGATGTTAATCAAAACCACAATGAGGTACCATTTCACTCATACTAGGATGATGGCACAGCAGCAATTGGCTGCTAACCAAAGGGTTGGCAGTTGGAACCCACCAGCTGCTATATTTGAGAAAGATGTGAAAGTTTGTTTCCATAAAGACTACAGCCTTGAAAAGCCTATGAGACAGTTACACTGTATTCTATAGGGTCGCTATATATATTATGTCAATAGGAGAATGACTAATTTTTTTTTAATTACATATTTTTAAAATACAGAAAATTACAAATATTGCCAAAGATATGGGAAAATTGGAACTCTAGGAAACCTTGAATTTACTTGATATGGCTTTTCTATCCAAAGTCTTCTTAATGCCCACCAAATGATTAGGTGTGACCATGTAAATAAGATACACAGGACTCTAAGGCTGGGATTAGTTAGTTTTGCCCTCCAGCTAAGTTTAAAAGAATCCATCTCAGAAGCAGAGATGGGAGATCCCAGGACCATCAAGAAGGAAGAGCATGAGTGGAATATGAGACCCTTATCTAGAGTATGAGACCTTTATCTAGCAAATCGGCAACAGAAAGAGGCAATGGCAGGAGGTGACAGCAGAGGGGCCAGCAGAGGCGAAAACAGAGGCAGTGGCATGGAGACACAGAGCCGCTATGGACTCTAGGCCCATGGACTGAGACAGAGGCCATGGGACCACATAACAGAGAGGCCGAAGACAAGAGTAAGGCATGCCTGCAATATGGCAGACAAGAGACAATCCTGACAGAAGAACCGTTGCATCCTGAGTTGATTTTGATCCTTAATTGTACCCTGCTTACCTCCTATGTCATGGAGTAGTGCCTGGGGTCTTAAAAGCATGCCAGCAGGCCAGCTAAAGTACAATTGTTTTCTATTAGCTTGGAGCAACAAAGGAAGAAGACTCAGAAATGGGGAAAGAAATGGCAGGTTGAGACTAGATGAGAAGACAATGAGGGGGGAAAGATAATAAGGTAACACTTTGCACAGCTTTGAAAGCACTTCTATACATTATCTCATACTGGCAAGAAAGTTACTATGTAATTAACTACATTGCAAAGATGCTAACCAGGTTCAGGATGGGTGTCATCCAGGTGGCCTTGACTCTATCTGTACGCATAGCACTGTGCCTGAAAGGCACTTTTAAACTCCCTTTCAGCTCTTTTGAAAGGAAACAAGTATATGCTGTGAGAATTCATCTCTGGGCAGTGGGCATTCCTGACAGTTACCCAGCAGGGTGGGAGGGACCAGGTATCCAGCCAAGTCTATGGCCAGAAGGTCTCTGCTGCCAGCCTAGGTCCTGTGTTTAATTCCAATTGGAACGTCATCATTCTCTGCCAATCAGACAACTCTTCAATGTACAGGCTCTGAACCTGGCCCTAAAACAGCATCAAGCTATTTCCCCACCTTTAGGACCACAGCCTGTTTTAGTTGTCAAGTGCTGCTATAACAGAAATATGAAAAATGGTAGGCTTGAACAAACAGAAATGTCTTCTATCACAGTTTAGGGGGCTAAAAATCTGAATTCAGAGTGCCAGCTCTGAAGAATGAGCCTTGCCACCTTTCAGCATCTGTAGGCCAAGTATTCCTTGGAGATCTCCATGTGTCTTGACATCAATCTTCCCCTGGATCTAGGAGCATCACAGTGCAGGGACACCAAGCCCAAAGGATGCCCACCACGCCTGGCTCTTCTTCCTTGGTAATAGTAGGTCCCTCTGAGCTCTGCTTATTTGTTTAATCTCTCTTGGATCTCAAAAGAGATTGACTCAAGATACAACCTAATTAAAGGGGAGAGAGGTAAATACTGTTATATACTTAATCCTGGAACAACAGCATTATGCGGGCAGATGCATAGACAGATACTCTGGCTGAAATGATTATCCAAGGGAGAATAGGAGTATTCTGACAAATATATAACAATCTGAAAAACGATATTTGTACATTTGCTGCAAACACACCTATGAATGTGGTGGAGCATGTTGTTGTTCTTGTTAAGTGATGTCAAGTCTGTTCTGACTCATGGTGGTAGTTGTGGTGGTTATGTGCCATGAAGTTGGTTCTGATTCATAGCAACCCTGTATAAGGTTTCCAAGGGTGTAAATCTTTACTGGAGCAGAAAGCCTCATCTTTTTCCCATGGAACCACTAGTAGTTTCGAACTGCTGTCCTTGGGATTAGCAGCCCAACTTATAACCACTAGTGACCCTGTATAGGACTTCTGAGGAACAGCTGATGGGTTTGAACTGCTGACCTTGTGGTTTGAAGTCCAGTGCTGATTCTGCAGCGCCACACCTGGAGTCCATGGTGGACATACAGGAGACAAAATGATGACAATTTCTTAGATATTAACAAACATCTTAAGACAATGAGTTGCTGAGCCTCGGGACTCAAGACCATAACATTCAGTGGCTATCATGGTCAATTGACATAGTCCACAAAGAACATTCTACATCTTCTTTTGGTGGGTAGCAACTGGGATCTTAAAAAGCTCATAAGCAGCTATCTAAGGTGCAACTGGTAGCGTAGTGGTTACAAATCGGGCTGTGAACCTCAAGGTCAGAAGTTCAGAACTACCAGCTGTTCCGCAGGAGAAAGATGAGGCTTTCTGCTCCCGTAAAGATTTACAGCCTCAGAAACCCTGTACAGGGTCACTATCAGTCGGAATTGACTCCACAGCACACAACAACAAAGGTGCAACTATTGGTCTTTCCATGTGTGAAAATTTGAAGCTGCTTGTTATCAACTAGTCCAGTGAACCAAGGTGTGTGACCATCAGTCACCATAATTCTGAGACCAGAAGAACTAGATGGTGGCCAGCTACCACTATCAACTGCTTTGAAAGGGGAGTTGAAGGTCACATTAGACAGAGTGGGAGAAAATGTGGAACAAAACTCAAATTATGAAAAATCCCAGGCTTACTCATCAGAAAGAGACTGGAGGAACCTGATATTTTGATCCTCAACCACCCTTCAGGTCTGAAATGGAACTCCCCCCACATGGCCAATTATCAGCCAAGTAGTTAGGTATATATATATATATATATATATATATAGAGAGAGAGAGAGAGAGAGAGAGAGAGAGAGAGCTCTGATAGCATAGTGGTTATGAATCGGGCTGCAAACTGCAGTTCAAAACTACCAGCTGTTCCACGGGAGAAAGATGAGGTTTTCTGCTCCCGTAAAGATTTACAGTGTCGGAAACCCTGTACAGGGTCACTATGAGTTGGAACCAACTCCACGGCACATAACAACAATAATTAGGTATATAGAGGGAATAACAACACTAGTAAGGTATGCCTACCATGGAATCGTCAATCATTCAAGATCAAAAAGGGCAACATTACCTAGGGACAAAGTTTAGAAGGGATAGGAAGGAGGATGGGATGGAAAAAGGATCCACAGGGAGGAAGTAGGAAACTTATTGTTGCATGGAGGGATTGAAATCATTAAGATAAAACAAAACGTGTAATTCATTGAATGAAAAATGAATGATCTTCTCTATACTGGATTGACAACAAAAAGTTTAAAAAAATTTAAAAAGCTACAACCTAATCTTGTGGATTGCATCTGGCCTTATTAACATCATAGGATGTATAGCACATAGGATAATTAGATCAGGTCAGGGCTGATCACATCAGACCACATCATAAAACTGATGATAAATTACATCATATCAAACCTCATCAGGAAGGTGTGATTGCTACATCTTAACTGCTAAACCACTGAGAGTTCTGGCTCAAACAAGTTGACACAAAACCTGAATTATCACACAGCCATTCCTCAAAACCTGCCCAAGGATCCCAGTCCCCTGACAGAGCAAACTAAACCTCCCAAGATGCAGTCCAGGCCCTTCTCTCTGACCCTTTTTCTCTTCTGCAGTAGTAGGATGCTCACCATCCATCCCACAAACACACCTGCACTCACTGTCTATGGGATTTGGCTCTTTCAGTTCCCTTCACCTAACATCTCCTCACCTTCCCCTCTGCTGGCCTTTAGCTGTGGTCTCCTACCTGAAGTCTTCCTGCTTTCCTTCCAACAGCACTTTCTCTGCACCTAAAATATTGCTTTTGCCCCAGCCTTCCAGATGACAGAGTGATTAATGAATGCATCCACGTCCCCCACAATGGGGTGGGGTCCTAGGACCTACAGGACAGGTCTTCTTCATTTCCCCTACCCATACCCATACAATAAGTGCTTGGTTCCTATTCATTAAGTATGATGTGAGCAGATGTCACAAGGACCCCCAGATATGCTGTTGCTGACCCTTTCACAGCAACACAAAGTCACACCAAAGCACCCAAGGGTAAAGGCATGTTAACCTGGGCTGGGCCCAGACATGACACTGGGGCAGTGGCATATAGATGGAAAAATGACATCCAGGTTTGCTAACCTAACAGCCCCACGAGCAGCCCTCCTTCTGAATTAGACTGGCCCAGAGAAAGAGAAAAATGCTCAGGGCCATTCCAACCCCCCAGAAATGTCAACACATGTGAAAGAGGTCTCCACTGGCCCAGAAGTCTCCAGGCTGCCTGCACTTGTGATAAGCACAATAAATAAAACAATGAAACCCATTTGAAGACACTTGTGAGACAGTGGAGCTTTGAGAACTTGACTTTGATGAGTTTGAAAGGCAGAGAAAAGAAAGAAGAACAGTTTCCTCTTGGGTCCAGGTTTGTTTATCCTGCTTATTGGAAGCCAGAGCCAACAAACCTGATGGTTTCAAATGGCCCTAAATGTTTCTCCAAGTTTAGAGCAGGCTACTCCAAACCCCACATCTAGACAGAACAGGCACAACCATACCGGCTTCTGGAGGGTCCCTCTGGGCAGTGAGCAGGCTTGGGGGAAGGGGAAATCTAGGCTGAGACCACCCTTAGGTGTGCAGAGAGGGAATAGAGGAGTATAGGGAGCAGGTGGCCATGACAAACTTGTCCTGTGCCACATTTCTTCTTTCTTTGCATCTTCACACAAGGTCAGGTATAAAGTGCCTTTGGATCCTATATTCCTTGATTCCTTCACTCTCACAGTAGGTGGCTCTACTGTGGGTCCCCAAGCTCCTTTCTAACTGCTTTCTTCCCCGAGGCCACCTGAACCTCATTCTGCAATGGCCTCGCTCCCTCTCAGCTGTCAGCACAACCCCTCCCCTCAAGACACTCATCCAGCTGGAAACGGTATTGTGAGACCTTGAGGTGCTTCCCTTCACCATGGAAACATCAAACTTGCCCTCCGATGATATAATCAACACACCTGTGTACTCTGCCTATATTTCATAATGAACATACTGTTGTTGTTGTTGTTGTTAAGTCAAGTTCGTTCCAACCCATAGCTACCCTGTACAGGGTTTCTGAGGAGTGACTGATGAGCTTGAACCTCCAATATTGCAGTTCAAACTAACTTTGTAGTCCAGTGCATTAACCCACAGCGCCATGCCAGGACTCCAATGAACATACTAACAGTGGCTAATATTTCTATAGCCCTTACTCCATGACAAACACTTTGTATGCACTTTCCTATGAAATACAACTCGTCTATGGGAGTGCGGTGGCTCCATATGATAAGCACTGGACTGTGAATCACAAGGTCCATGATTTGCGGCCACCAGCCTCTCCATGGGAGAAAGATGAGGCTTTCGGTTCCTACGAGTCAAAATCGACTCAGTGGCACTTAACAACAACCCTTCTACAAATAAGAGAGAGAACTGGAGTCCACAAAGATGAAGTCATTTGCTCTCCCCTGGCCTTTACAAAGGACTTTGGCACCCGTTCAGCCTCACAAGAGACATGTTAGGTAGGCAGCCAGATAGTCCCATTTTAGCAAAAAGGAAATAAAAGCTAAGAAAGGTGAAATGATTTGTTAAGATCACAGCTAATCAGGAGCAGGGTTGGGGCGCAAGGCCAGCTCAGCCAATCACCCTGCCCCTGACATACTTCACTATTGTCTCCAGGACATTCTCACACTGTCCTTATCCCCACTGACTCGCTCATCCACCTTGGCCACAGCCTGACAGGCAGCCCAGCCACCTCCCCTCTGGAGCATTCCATTGAGTATACCGCCAGACATTAATTGGCTCTGAGAAGTGATTACTTCAAAGAAGTTCCCATCGGACCAAGATTTCTCGGAACAAACAAACAGCTAGCACAGCTGCCTCTCCTGGCCTTCATTCCTCCCTCCCCTGCCTTCTTGGAGTCTTGGTTGCTTTGACAGCCTTTGGACTTGCTCTTCTGTCATGTGGAAATCATGGAAACGGCAGAGATGGAATTCAAAAAGTCCAGCAAACTTGGGTCAGAAGTCACGATTGCCAGGAGAGCCAGTGGGCCCAGAAGTGGGGGGTTATGCACCCCTTCCATGGGCATGGCCAAAGTTGTGGCCAACCCTGTCAAGTCTCTGCCTTACCCAGCTGGGTCCAGCTCTTGTCCAGCTTCCTCTGCTCTGACCCCATCTGCAAGTTACTATCTACACACCTGCTATTAGCAGAGCTGGGACTAGAACGCTTTTGGCCAAACAGGATGCCAGATACCCAAAGGTCTGAAATAAGTGGTGTGATACGTTGGAGAGAACAAGGGCGCAAGGACTGGGGAACTCACTGGATCTCTGATTCATTCATCGTACAAGTACTGCACACCTACTATGTTGTAGGCACTGCACTGGGCCTGGGGCTGTGCTACCCTCACAAAGCTTACTGTTGTGCAAGTGACAAGCCTATTTGATTACGACTATGCCTTCATTCCTCCCTCCCCTGCCTTCTTGGAGTCTTGGATGCTTTGGCAGCCTTTGGACTTGCTCTTCTGCAATGTAGAAATCATGGAAACAGCAGAAATGGCATTCCAGAAGCCCAGTAAACTTGAGTCAGAAGTCACAATTGCCAGAATGGGCATACGGCTCACAAGTGAATTTTAAATCATGTTTTTGAAATCATGTCCAAAAGTTAAAACCTGGGAGATTTCACATGAGCATTCAGATCCCTGTCTTTCCTTGATGATCTCAGGATATCTGGTAGCACTGGGACCATGGTAGTCCCTCATTCATTCATTCATTCATTTTTTTCAATCAACCAAGGACCTGGTCCCATTCTAAATACTGGGGATACAAAGGTGAACAAGTAAAGCAGGTCGCTTCTCTTGCGAAGCATATCTCCAATGGCCCACAGTCAGCTAGGACTGCGTTAGCAGGGCATCTTTATTCTAGTTTGCCACAGTCTCCACTCTTCCCCACTACTCACCCAACCCACTTTTCTGATTTATGATCTTTTCCTGCCCACTGAGTTTGTGACTTCCTACATGAGTCTGCTTGATTAAAGGGGGCAGAGAGTGGAGGCTAATGTAACAAAATGCTAATCTCGTTTTAATCAGAGATGAGTGCATGAGTTTGTACTATTAAGTTTTGTATTTGTATGGGTGACTTTTTCATTACGAAAACAGGATGAAAGTGAAGAGAATCACTTGTGAGAGAAACTCTAGAAAGGGGAAGGAAGACGGGGAACGAGTGTAGTCATGCTGGCAGAATGTGTGAAGCTTTAGCAGAGAGAGAGATGAAGAAAAAGGATTTTACAAGTTTTGTTATTGTTATGAATGAATGCCCCTTTGGCATTTTTCAAGCAGCTTCATGAAATATTTAAATTGTTTTTCAATGCTTTTTGGATGTCAGTCTTCTCCTTCTTTTGAATGTAACACTGCAAGAGAGGAGTGGAGAGAGAACGTCAATAACTATGATAGACCCTCGAAAGTTCTTTTCTTGAACATTGGACAATAGGATTCCTGATGTAGTGCTATAGGATCAGCACTGGACTGGGAACCACAAGTTCTGCATTTCAAACCTACCAGCTGCTCCTTGGAAAGCCTATACAGGGTCACTATGAGTCAGAACCGACTCTACAACACTTAACACCAGGCAATAGAAGGATGGGTTTTAAGCAGGGCTATATTTACATACCCGGGAGAAAGATGAGGCTTTCTGCTACCATGAAGATTTACAGCTTTGGTAACCCTGTATAGTGTCACTGTGAGTTGGAACTGACTCCACGGCACATAACTACCACCACCACCATAGTTACATACCGATATTTGCTTATTTGTTTGTTTAGCAGAGTTTTCATTCATTTGTTCAATGATTTTATATTCATTATGTTTATATGGAGTAGTAGGAAGATTTCTGGAGGGTAGGGACATAATGGTGAATTAAAAACCCTTCTCCTACATATCATTAGAATCAAGCATTTGTGCCCATTTCCTTGACATGACTCAGCCCAAGCTGCTATTATGTATTGAATAAGCTACTTCAACAGCTTCCAAGTTTCCCTAGCTCAGCTTTGCCTCACTTTATCCATATCCAACAGAACAGCTTGAGGAAACACAAATTAAAAATACAAACTGATATGGTCAGTTGTTGGTGTTAACTGCCATCAAGTTGCTTCCAACTCATAGCAACCCTATATAGGCATTCCAAGGAGTGGCTAGTGGTTTTGAACCGCCAACCTTTGGGCTAACAGTCCAGTGTTTATCCTACAACACCATACCAGGACTCTGATATGATCCATAAGTCTCACAAAACCCTTGCATTTATGTGTTATTATTGTCCTGGTTTTGCAAGCCTGATTGGATAAGCACTCAATTGCAAGGTTGGTTTGGACCACAAGGGCGGTGGTTCAGACTCACCACCCGTTCCTCAGAAACACTTATAGGTTAGTTATGGGTTAGAACAGACTTCACAGCAGTTAGCAACAACAGCATCCCGATTTTGAGGCACTGTGGGTTAATGCACTGGACTTCAAAGTTGGTTTGAATCACAAGGTCGGCAGTTCAAGCTCACCAGCTTCTCCTTGGAAACCCTACACAGGGTTACTATAGGTCAGAACCGACTCGATGGCACTTAACAACAACAACAAATGCTTAAAGGTCTGACTACTAGCTGAGAGATTGGCAGCTCAAACACACCCAGAGATGCCTCAGAAGTCAGGCCTGACTAGCTGCCTCCAATAGATCCCAGCCTTGAAAACTCTACATACAAGGGGTCACTATGAGCTGGAACCAACTGACAACTAATAACAGTGCTCGTTATTTTACAGGTCAGGAAACTGAAACTTAGAGAAGTTAAGTAGTTTGCTCACAGTCTCCAGGAAAATAGAAAGCAAAGCTAAAATCCCATCCGAATAGTCTTTCTACCCTCACAGACTCTCAGAATGATCCTTCCCAGGTTGAGGTACTCCAATTCCCAGCTCCTCCACCCCCACTGTCATGGAGATCTGAGTGTGGGCGCCAGTGAGGGAAGGTTGTTGTTGTTGTTGTTAAGTGCCGTCGAGTCGGTTCCGACCCATAGCGACCCTGTACAGGGTTTCCGAGGGTGTAAATCTTTACGGGAGTAGAAAGCCTCATCTTTCTCCCGCGGAGCTGCTGGTAGTTTCGAACCGCTGACCTTAAGGTTCGCAGCCCAATTCGTAACCACTACGCAAGGTAGTGGCAAATAAGTCTGGAAAAATAAGTAAGTTGAGCACCTAAATTAAGGCAGTAGCAATGGGAACAAAGAGAAGGGGACACAATACATTTGAGTGGTGAGTCAGACAGCATGGTCACCAATGGCTATAGGGGAGCTGGAGAGTAAACAACCCAGTTGCCGAAGCGTCTACTCCTTCATGCCAACAACCCACATGTGTCAAAAAGCACTGTGCTCCACTGAGTTCTCAAGGGTTGATTTTTCAAGTTGATCTGGTCAGAGAACAACATCATAGAGTCAGTTTAAAACAAACGCAAAAGAGATTTGTTGAGGGATAGAAATGGTCTGGACAAGGAAGATATCCAAATTCCCAAAATGGCCACTCCCCAGACAATGAGGAAGAAACAAAGGTTTTGTTGTTGTTTTATCTTTATTTTTTATTGTGAATTGGGTAAAGGCTGATAGTGTAAATCAGCTTTCCATTTGGAAGAAAACATTTTTGTACAGTTGGAGCAGGAACTAACAGTTACAAAGTCATAACTGGCTGAAAGACCATCAGGAGAGTCAAAGGCAGAATATCTAAAAGTGGGGATAGCAAGGACAGGGGTCCTCGTATGGCTTTAAGATAAGCACTGGACTGTATGTACTTGACCACATCAACAATGGGTGGCTAACATATATGTGGGAATCCCTGATTGATTGCTGCTGTTCAGTGCCATTGAGTCGGTTCCAACTCATACAGACCCTATACAGGGTTTCCAAGGAGCAGCTGGTGGAGTTGAACCACCAACCTTGTGGTTTCGCAGTACCTATCCTATGGTACTACACCAAGAATACATGTGATTGATTAAGAGTACGTAATTTTAAGCATACACCATAGTCACAGAACAGTGGCAAGATAGGTTTCTCAGGTAACTTGCTATAAAACGTTTCCGCAAGTCTATGGTAAAGGCTTATTGATAATGCTGTGCATCAAGACCCTTCAGGTCTAAGCTATCACCTCTTGCATCTGTTTGACCATAGAGGAAAGACCCTCTGGGAATAGATTGTGATAGCCCAAACCTGTGAGACCTTAGGAGCTCTGATGGTTCTGTGGGTTAGGCATTGGGTTAACTGCAAGATCAGTGGTTCAAACCCACCAGCTGCTCCACAGGACAGATGAGATTGTCTACTTCCATAAAGATTTACAGTCTCAGAAACCCTAAATAAAATCACTATGAGTCACAATTGACTCTCTGGCAGTGGGTTTGGGGTTGGCTAGACCCCAGAGAAAAAGAATGTCAGCATTAAGTTTAGATGAACTCCTGCTAGAAAAGGCATCCTTAATAATTTAGCCTGGATTCTAGACTCATGCCACCCTTTAAAAAATGGAGTTAGAGCTCTGCTTTCAGACTGCTCTGTTTACACACGTTAACTGTCTCTGATTTTAAACATATAATCTCCAGGACTTTCTTCCAATGTGCCTCTGGGTGAACTTGAACCAGCAACCTTTCAGTTAGCAGCCAAGCTCAGTAACCATTTGCAATACCCAAAGACTCCAGAAGTTCTGGAAAAGCTGCAAATTTCAGTTCCAGCAGCCACGTAATGGACCAATACTCCCCAGTTCCTGCTGAGACATTTTCTTGCCCCACACCCAGAGCCAGGCCCTGGGAAAGAGTAGAAAGTCAGCCTCTGCCCCAGCTCTCTCCCTGAAACAGCTCCTGTGTCTTTGTTGTTCTCCTTACCCATAGAAATTCACAAATCTCATCAACCCACTTGCCCCTCAAACCAAATAACTCCATCTCTGGCTAAATGGAGAAGAGGAGATCGAGGATTTGAAGAGACACTTATTTATCTCTTTACCAGACAGTCTAATGAATAATTTCATGTTTGCAAAAGCTCATTTTGAAATTTGAAGACAAGAGATATATTGCTAAGGCGGCTCTAATACTGCGACATTAATTTTGCACTGAAAGATTTACTCAAAAATTAGATTTTACAATTTTAATGCCTCCATTCTTTTCTTTAAATAAGCTGTGAAATACAGTTAATTAGACTTAAACCCGGGAAGCTTAGACGTTTGAGCTTTGGTGTAAGCTACAAAAGAAGGCAAGCTTTTTCACTTGCAAATTAAATCTAAATTCATTACACACCTAAACCTATACTACTTGCAGAAATCCTACTGGGCTGAGGAAGGGTCTTCTAGAGGCTCCAGATGACTCCCTACAAAATCCTAGCGGCAGAGAAAACAGACTTGAGCTAGGAAAAACAAAGCACAACTGACAAAGTTGTTTGGGGCAATGTTTCCCAGAGAACATTCTTTCAAATATCAGAACCAAAACTGCACCTTGGGGGGAAAAAGTTCTGTACTCAAAAAAATGAGGGAAATGCCAAGTATAATAATACTCCCTGTTTAGAAAGCCAGATGATTTGAAGAAATAAAACAAACATATTAACAAAACACTGTTGAACTTTGCTTCATCCAGAATTTTCCACGCTTGTTTGATGGCGAGGCCTTGTTTGTGGAAACACCTAATATGAAGGTAGGTCCAGTGCTCTGTGGAATATAGCCTGCTCTGGGCTATGGCCACACTCCCATTCTCAGACATGACCTTGAAGAGTCAGCCTGTTCTCTTCCATGGTGGTCCCTTCAGGATGACCTACACAGACAGCCTGGTGTTGTCGTTAAGTGTCATTGAGTCAGTTCCGACTCAAAGCAACCCTGTATAGGGTTTCTGAGGAGCTGCTGGTGAGTTTGAACCGCCAACCTTGTGGTTCAAACTGACCTTGCGATCCAGCACATTAATTAACCCACATTGCCACACCAGGACTCAGCAAGAAAAATAGGAACCTTTTAGTCCAAAAGGCCTTAATGTCAGATTGTGGTTGGTGGTGGTATGCCATGGAGTCAGTTCTGACCCATAGCAACCCTGTATAGGCTGTAAATCTTTACAGGAGCAGAAAGCCTTGTCTTTCTCTCACAGAACAGCTGGTAGTTTCAAACTGCTGATCTTGAGAGTAGCAGCCCTATTGTAACCACTATGGTACCAGAGCTCAGATTACCTTCTACAAAATCTGTGATGGGTGCATTGAGCGCTGGGGCACCTTTAGTGACAGGGAACTCACTGCTGCCTGGAACAGCCCTCACTGCATGGCTCTGACTTCATATCTGGTATTGGTAAGGTTGGACTCCTGGTGTAGTGCTGTAGAATCAACGCTGGACTGCGAACCACAAGGTTGGCAGTTAAACCCACCAGCTGCTCCTTGGAAACCCTATACAGGGTCACTATGAGTTGGAACCGACTCGACAGCACTTGACAACAAGTTCTGCCTCACTGGCCTGAAACAGAGCTTTCCCAGGACTCTGACAGGGGCATTCCAAATCGGCTGGAATCCCCCACCTCTGACCTCCATTTCTTGGTGAAAGTGACCTTATTTCTAGCTACTAGCTAGTTCCATGTATCATAGCCAAATCGTTTCCCTTCAACCACTAATTCCTAAACCTTCTACGGACCATGGGTCCCAATAAAAATATTATGAAACCAATGAATCTTCTTCTCAGAATTGTCCAATTTTAGAAGTTTCACAAACCACTGGAAGCCTGTTCATCAGCCCTGTCTCTATGACCTCCAAGTAGAGACCATTTTGACTTGATTGCTGGCTTTGGCTAAATCTAACTGACCTCAATAGATTTCAGGGAATTTTTCAAATGTCAATATAGGTACCTTCACCTTTTGTCCTTTATTAGTCAGGACAAACACTACCTTTCTGTCTACTACCTATTATTCTATTTGGAACATAATTCGTCGTTGGAGAATAAAAATTATGATGATAATAAGAATTCTCCTTACTTTTAGAGTTCACAAGAATGAACCTTATTTAATTTGACCCTCACCGGAAAAGAGAAGCTCAGAGGGATTAAGTGAATTTCCCAGTGGTAGAGCCAAGGGACAAGTTCTCTGAATCGTACCTGAATCAGTATGGAGTAACATACTACTTCCAAACTAGAAGCTCCAAGCCCTACGTTTCCACATTGTATGCATGGCTTTCTGCATTTACACAGTCTCTGAAGAGTAAGTGAAAGGACCAACAGATTATTGTGTATAGGACAGGATTAAGAATGATAATATGTTGTTGTTGTTGTTGAGTGCCGTCGAGTTGGTTCCGACCCATAGCGACCCTGTACAGGGTTTCCGAGGGTGTAAATCCTTACGGGAGTAGAAAGCCTCATCTTTCTCCCGCGGAGCAGCTGGTAGTTTCGAACCACTGACCTTAAGGTTCGCAGCCCGATTCGTAACCACTACACTACCAGAGCTCCTTAAGAATGATAATATAGGACTTGAAAAAACCAGGGTTCACTACTGACCCCACTAACCAGCTAGGTAACACTGTGAAAGGTAGACTTCACCTCTGGAAGAGTGGCAGTCAATGTCACAAAGCTACTGAAAAGACTAAATGAGATAACACACATAGAGGACATAAAAATCCACTGCCATCCAGTCCATTCCTACTCACAGTGACCCACAGGGCACAGGAGAGCTGCTCTGTAGAGTTTTTGAAACTGTAGATCTTTACAGGATCTGACAGCCTCATTTTGCTCCTGCAGGGTAGGTGGTGGTTTTGAACCACTGACTTTTTAGTTAGTAGCCCAGTGATTAACCCTTGGCACCACCAAAGTTCCTTATAGAGTATTTAACACATAGTATATAGACTGGAGTCCTGGTGTGGTGCTGTGGGCTAATGCACCAGACTGCAAAGTCGTTTGAACCACAAGGTTGGTCGTTCAAGCTCACCAGTTGCTCCTTGGAAACCCTATACAGGGTTGCTATAGGTCAGAATTGACTCGACGACACTTAACAGCAACAACATATACACTCCTCGTATGGTACTGTAGGATAAGTACTGGGGTGTGAATCACAAGGTCAATGGTTCAAAACCACCAGCTGCTCCTCAGAAACCCTGTACATGGTCACTATGAGTTGGAACTGACTCGATGGCACTTAACAACAACAAACATCCTCAATACATATTAGATGAAAAAGGAATGTGAGCTGGGGAAGCCAAAAGTCTTCCTTGAGTGCAAGAAGTTGTCATAGGTGTGGACATGCGGAAGATAGAATGAAGTCTGTGAAAAAGAGTCCAGGCAGGAAATTGCAAAGTATATATGAGGAGAGGGGGGATAGATATAAATACACTACAGTTTGGACAATTTACATGTTGCATGTGTAGAGGAAGCAGAGTGAGAAATAATGCACATTTGGGATTTTGAGTTGGGGCTTTCTTGAAAGGGGAGACCAAGGAGAAGCACTGAAGGTATCAACTTGGAGAGTGATAAAGGATGAGAGTTAGTCAATTGACTGATGACTGAAGCCAGGGAGAAACTAATGACGAAAGACAACTTGGGGGGTTATGCAGCCACCTGGGTGAGAGAGCTGTAAAGCAATATGATGGCGACAGTCATAAGAAGGATGGATCTACTCTTAGATCTTGTTTGACTCTAGCAAGGTGTCCCTGACTTGTTCCCAGCCTCCAAGTCCTCCTCCAAGTCCCATCCCACTCAGAGTGTCCCATGTACAGTGACCAGGTCCCTGCCATAGGCCTTATTCCAGGAATCCCCTTTTGATGATCAAGCTTATAGAAGTTCTAATCTCAGACTGGAATCATTCTTAATTGTTGCCTTCCTGGGGATGGACCCCTGTCCCTGAGACCTACCTACCCCTACTAAAAACCACAGTGTGACAAATTCATTCACAGAGATGATCAACCTATTACTGACCAGAGGCACAGTTCTGTGTTAGGTGCTATGGAGGATGTATAAGTGGGTCCTCTCATAAAGCCTGTGTTAGAGCGTAAGCCATCTAGCGTATGACTATAATAGAAAGTCACACAGGATGCAAAGACCTTTCTAGAAGAGGTCTGGCTAAACAGCGAAGGTTGATATAAAGTGATGATTTTATAGGGATGTTTCACAGGGCTCCATGTGAAAGTCCCCATCAAGTTCTATGCCATTCATCTGTGAAGCAGTGACTGCCATAGGAAATGGTCACTATCTCTTCCTGGCCTGGATCTATACCTGCTGCTTTCATCTCTGCATGGCAGGCCACCTGCCTTGGACATCTTGATTGGCAGGTCACTGCTGCTACCCACTTTATCTGGCTATTGGGGCCTATCTTCTAGTCTTAGATCTGGAAAAAAAACACACCCACATAGGACTGCAGTGGGCAAAATTCTTTGGGACATAAATGAAAATACCAAGTAAGCCATGAGAAGAAATGATGTTTGCATGTTTGCAGATGCTTTTTTCAGAGTGCAAATCAAAAATATCAACTTCGGTGCCTTCCAGTACCTGCCTTGTCTCTGAGTTGAGTCTCTAGGTGTTCTGTCCAACATGGTATATTTGATTGGATGCTGCTCTCTAGCCCTGCCCCAGCTTTGCCTGCCTGCACTAGCCCACCCATGTCCTTGTTTCTAATCAAGATGTCCCTGACTTAGGACTGGAATTATCATCTCTTTGCTGCATATGTTTCATTTACAGAACAAGCACTGGGTTGCCAACTGCAAGGTCAGCAGTTCAAACCCACCAGCTTCTTGCTCCCCAGAAACCCTATACAGGGTGACTATGGGTTGGAACTGACTCGACAGCACTTAACAAGAACAACAGTTGCCAGTTAAGGAGACCCTGGGCACAATAGTTAAGCACTCAGCTGCTAACCAAAACCTACGCAGAAGCTCCACGGGAGAAAGGCTTGGTGACCTGCTCCCTTAATGATCACAGCCTAGCAAAGCCTATAAGTTGGTTCTACTCTGTCACTATGAGCTGAAAATTAACTCGACAGTAATCAGCAATAACATTTATCAAAAAAGGTCCCTGGATGGCACAGTTTGTTCAAGCTACTAAGCAAATGAGGTCAACAGTTTGGACCCACCTGGTGGTGTCTCAGAGGAAAGGCTATAGCCAAGAAAACACTGTGGAGCTCAGGTCTGCTCTGTAACCATGAGCTCACCATGAGTCAGAACGGACTTGAAGGCATTGGTTTGGCTTTCATGACTTCAATTATCAGAGAAGCTCGACTTCTGTGGCCCTTGCTCATCACATCTTACTCTCATCAGCTTCCGGGAGGTCTTGAGAGCTGAAGCCATCTTTCCCTGGCTGAGTCAGGATGCGTAACAGACGCTATGCAATATTCTGACTATAGGTGCTACTCCTCCTTTCACCCACCCCACAATGTCCTTGGGTGGGCAATAAAGTTGCCTCCTTTCAGCACCAAGATGACAATTGTAAAAGCATCTTAAACATCCTCCATACCCCACGCCTTCACTCCTCAGTCTGCCTTCCACCATGCACTGAGAGTGCAAGCATCTACCCCTGGGAAGACTCCCAGTGACACCCAAAGTCCTCAGGACAAAACCCATTGCCTTGACATGATTGACAATGTCGTGCACAATGCATTTCCCCTCATCCCTGGGTACTCCTCATCACACACCTTCTAGGGCATTTGAGTTACCCAAATGTGCCTTCAAGTGTGCCCAGTTTTCCTCTGTCCCTCTGCCCTAACAACAATTCAATGTTGATTCATTCTATTTCAGATTCTCAGACCCTGCATAGGAAGTCCTTACCACAAAGGAAGAATAGCTACATTTATTTAGCCTTTGCTTAGTGCCTTGCACTTGACAAGAAGACCTGTTGGCACAGTGATTAAAGTGTTTGGTTGCTAACCAAAAGGTCAATGGTTAGAAAGATATGGAGGTCTGCTTCTATAAAGATGGCAGCTTTAGAAACCCCAAGGAGCAGTTTACTCTGCCCCATAGTCACTCTAACTTGGGGTTACAGGTATTGATCCATTTAAAGCTCATAGCAACTGCATGAAGGTAGCATTCTTGTTATCCCTATTTTGTAATTAGGAAACAGAGACAAAGAGGCTAACTTATGTGCCTAAGTGAAAACAGCCAGTTCAAACCTAGGAAGTCTGGTTCCAGAGACTCCAAACCTAAGACAACACAGACTGCCTCTTTCAGTATTCACTAACCATGGATTTAAATAACAAATCAGCCAATTCATCTTTGTATACTTTGCACCTAACGTGAACACAACACCTAATGAGTTAACATAGTTGATTGTTGACTAATGATGAGAAGAAATACCAAGTGCAAGGAACCAGACCTTCATTCCCCTTGTAACCATGTTCGCTGATGTTTCTTGACTCTGAGTCCCTGTAGGAACAGACTCCCCTCATCCTTGCACTCAGATTTACCGTGAACAAGTACAGAAAATAGAGCAGACCTCGGTCCCTAAGCGAAGGGAGGAAGGCCAGAAGGCCCCTCACTGACTCAGGCCTGACTCAAGTCGCTGCAGCCTCTGGCCCTTCTCAACCCCAACACACACACTTACAATTGTCAGCAGAGAGAGAAGGAAACAGAGAGCCCCAGACAGGGAGTCAGGACTGGAAGGGAGAGATAGAGAGAGCATTTGATTCATTAGATGAATATTAAATTCTGACGTCTGAACCTGACAGAATCAGAGTTGGGCTGGAGTAATGAATTAATCCCAGAGAAAAAGACAGGTCAGAGGCTCCTCAGTTATTAGCAGCCCACTGTGAAGGGAAGCCCCGCTAAGGCAACATGTGCCACAAAGTTTGTTCCCCACCACCTGGCTCATTTGGGAATCTCCCCAGCCTGGCCTAACCAACCCCACAAAGATGGTAGGTAAGTATTCCGTAAGTGTGAGCCAATGTTTGATTGATTTTTATTGTCATTATTGAAGTCATTAACATTACTCCCCTCAGTTTCTCTGGGGACAAGGCTAAGTCTCCTGAAATTCTGTATCTTCAACTTTCCTAGGGTCACCTGGTTGAGGTCCCCGCCTTTTGGCAGACTGTTACCCTTTTCCATAGACAGATTCAGGTGGCCACTAATCAATGGATCACAAAGAAAGTGGTCCTCAGTTTATCGGAATGTATTTTCATCCAGTCGTTCTGTGTGTGTCTGTGTCTCTTTCATACACACACACCTGTGCGTGCACACATGCACATCTACTCCCAAAATTCACCGTTGTCCACTCAGCCTCCCTGGCTGCCCACATTTTTAGTGGCACCAGATCCAGAGGGAGCCACTGTTCAGTGCTGGCGTGAGCCTTCTTCAAAAGAGAAAAGCAAGAGAGGAGGCCTACCTGCAGCCCCTGGCTCTCTTCCCCCGGCTGGGCTCTTTCTAACTTCAGACCACAGAATTCATCGCTCACTCTGATTCAGTGGGACACTTATTTTATATTATTAAAATAAGAGATTATCATCACCACCGATCTCCATCTCCTTTCCAATCTCATCTGAAAAGCAAGCATTGCCTTCTGCTCCCGGACCCCTAATTCCTATCTGCCTTGGCTGTTAAATCATTTAACCCGGCAAAGTGTCAGGAGATGCATTTTACATGAGAGATGCGAAGTAGGATAAATCTGGGCTGACTGCAGAGCCTGAAAAGAAATAGATGAGGTGCAGGCCAGGGTCAAAGGAGCCCTTGGGTGGGAAGCAATGTCAGGAAGTCTCCTCCGGCTTCTCTTCTAGCTTAGGAAACAAGAGCACCACCAAAGTCTAACCCCCATTCATTGAGAGACAAACTGAAGCAACATACAGGCACCAGTAAGATAGGCCAGTGGACACTACTCAGTCATGGCATAACCAGGCATGGGCTTACAGTCACAGGGACCCATTAGGGCTTACAGCTCAGCACTAATGGACTGGTATCAGGATGTCTAAATGGTAAAGACCCCCTAAGTTGACAGATCAAAAGCCAAAGTCCAGAGGAGGTAGAATTTAACAAAGATTATTGTTGTTGTTGTGAAGTGCCATTGAGTCGATTCCGACCCATAGCGACCCTGTGTAGGGTTTTCAAGGAGCAGCTGGTGAGCTTGAACCACCAACCTTGCAGTTCAAATGGCTTTGT
>NW_006408526.1:28291128-28309274 GCF_000296735.1 Chrysochloris asiatica
CCTCCACGTGGTATCCGTCTTTCCCAGTTTGTGCTTACTCGTCTCTGTGTCTCTGCTTCTCCTCATAACTCAGAAGTGATTAGGTTCAGGACTCACCCTACAGTGATATGGCCTCATTAACGTAACATAGAAAATCTTCATTCATCCCAAATGACTTTACAGTCACAAGTAGAGGGGTTAGGATTCCAAATCTGGGGATTAGCAGGGACACAATTGAATACATAACACCACAGAAGAGATAAGTGAAAATACCCCAAAAAACAGGAGGCAGATGTTAGGAATAGAATTTCCCACATGATCAGTAAAGGAGCCCTAGTAGTGGAGTGGAGTCCTGGTGTGGAGTTGTAGGATAAAGCAATGGACTGCAAGGTCGGCGGTTCAAGCTCACCAGCTGCTCCTTGGAAACCCTATACAGGGCTCCTATGGGTCAGAACTGACTCGATGGCACTTAACAACAACAACAGTAGTGTCAGGGATTACAAACTGGGCTTCTAACTGAAAGGTTCGCAGTTTGAATCCACCAACTGCTTCTTGGGAGAATGATGAGACTTTCTGCTTCCATAAAGATTTACTGTCTTGGAAACCCTATACAGAGTGGCTATGAGTCAGAAACAACTCCATAGCATATAACCATCATCATCACATGATCAATAATGTAATATTAAATTTCATTGGTGGATCACTAAAATGGAGATTTTACAAACCATGGTGTAAGAGTTCCACAAATGCTTACCCACCCACAGCCATTGTGTCAATACCTACTCAGAGCAACCCTCCAGGGCAGAGCAGAACTGCTTTGTAGGATTTCTGAGACAAAATCTTTACAGAAGCAGGCAGCCTCATCTTCACCCATGGGGTGGCTAATGGCTTTGAACAACAAAATACCCCAGAATTCAAGGTTACTTAAATCTCACTTAATCCAGAAAGGAGAAAAGGTATTTCCTAGGATACTTGGCATGCAGACAGCAGATCCGGGGCTCCAACCCAGGAATCCTGCTTCAGTCTGATGTTGTTGTTCTTAAGTACCATCACATTGGTTCTGACTCATAGTGACCCTGTATAGGGTTTCCAAGGAGCAGCTGGTGAGTTTGAACCTCTAACCTTGTGGTTCAAATCGACCTTGAGATCTAGTGCTTTATTCCACAGTGCCACACCACTGTTACTAAAACAGGGTGGGGATACTGGGTTGCCAGACAGCAGATACAAATACAGAATGCCCAATTATATTTATATTTCAGATAGCCAATGAATTTTTTTTTAAATAGAGATAAAATATTTATTGTTGTTTTTTTAAAAATAAGTATTTATTGTTGGTTTGAAATTATGATGTGACTGGGAATCTTATATTTTATCTAGTAATCCAATGGGAAGTATCACTTGGAAACTGGGTGCTCAGTGACTCAGATGCGAATTGTCTGGGCTCAGGAGCCAGAGAGCCTAGTCGGGAGCCCAGTGGGTACCTGGTAAGTGTCTCTTCAGCTCTCAGGGGACACTGAGCTCTCCCTCCAAGTCATTCTTTCCCATCACATCAGCAACTTGAATGGCCTCTTGCAGCTGTGCTAACGAGAATGCTCTTCCCCAAACAACAGATTAATTGATTTAAAACTTTTAATGCCAGATGCTCGGTGGAAGCGTTTTAATAATCCTCAAGTCAGAATTAATCACGTCTCCTGATCTTTAAGGAGGGCAGTTATTAAATCCTGAAGAGTCAGGGGATGGGGGCACAGAGTGGGAAGCGCTGTGTCTCTGTGTCCTCTTTACAACCTCGGCTATAATTCAGGGTTCTGAGGCCCACCTAGAGGATGAAGGGGGGAGCAAAGGAAGAGACATCTCTGGATACCACCTAGGATGGCCCCTGAGATACAGAAAGTTAGTTCGTTTGTCCCTGGCTTCTCAAAATCCAAGATGGTGGTGGGCGAAAGTGAGGCTGATTCCAGAGATTCCCCAGTTATTCTTCACCCCTCAGCCAGTGCCCTTGTTCAGCCCCAAGACAAGTCACCTTTCTGTCTGAGGATGAGGCACCTGCTGTGAATTCCTACCACTCACTCCCTTCTGACTTCAAGAGAACCTTAGACACTTTTCTGAATTTGGGGATAAGGGGGGAAATAAGTTCCTGTTATGGGGGTGTAGGATAAGCACTGGACTACTAACTGCAAGATCAGCAGGTCAAACCCACTAACTGCTCCTTGAAAACCCTATACAGAGTCCCTATGAGTTGGAACCAACTCAATACCACTTAACAACAACTGCACAGTGAAACCAGAGTCCTGTGCCTCTCCATGCTACAAACTTACTTCCTGCCCTTTCTGCTTCCCTGGGCTCAGCCATGGCCCCTACTACCCTTTCTCCTCTTACTGTTTCCCTCAACTCTGGTCATGTGCTCTCTCATCCCCAGCCGCTTCTCCTCTCTTCTGTCCTAAAGCCACCAAATTCCTTCCTCCTGTCTCCAAGCTACTATCTTCTACTTCTCTCTTCCCTGTTTTCCAGTTGTCCATTCTCTGTTCCTCTCAATTCATCCTCCTACATGTAGAATGTACCGGACCCTTTACCAACATAAATTCTAATCTTTACACTCCTTCTAAGGAGCAGATTGGAGTCCTGGTGTAGGGCTGTAGGATAAGCCCTGAACGGCAAGATTGGTTTAAAATGCAGGACGGCAGTTCAAACTCACCAGCCGCTCCTCAGAAACCCTATACAGGGTTGCTATGAGTCAAAACCTACTCCACAGCATTTAATAACAACAACAACAAAAGGAGTAGGATTATAATAAGTCTTTTGTTTATAGAGGGATAAACTGAGTTTCAGTGATGTCACATGACTTGTCCACAGTCACATGGCTGCATCACGCCAGCCTCAGGAGTGCCCTCTATGTCTTCGAATCTTATCCACTCAGCCATCCCATGCCCCAGCTTCCAGGTACCTCCAGCCATCATGTTCCTCTTCATTTCAAAATTCCTATTGTTGTTACATGTCGTTGAGTTGGTCCTGACTCAAAGCAACCTTATGTACAACAGAAACATGGCCTGGTCCTGCTCCCTCCTTACAATTGTTCTCATATTTAAGCCCATTGTTGATGCCACTATGTCAATCCATCTCTTTTTCACCCACTCTTTACTTTACCAAGTATGATGTCCTTCTCCAGGAACTGGTCCCTCCTGATGACATGCCCAAAGTAAATGAGACAGTCTTACCAAACTTCCTCCTAAGGAGCATTCTGGCTCTACTTCCAACATTGTTGTTGTTGTTGTTGTCAGGTGCCATCGAGTCGGAACCGACTTATAGTGACCTCATGCACAGCAGCACGAAACAATGTCCGATCCTGTTATGGGGGTGTAGGATAAGCCAACCCCACCACCGCTGCCACACTTGACACCATCAATGATGCCATCTGGCTGATCCATCTCGTTGGATCCAACATAGAATACCTAAAATAGTAATAATCATAGGGACCTGATTATGTTTTTAATGATGCCAAATGTTCTGGCCTATTCAATGCTCCTAAAGGGTGGGGTCCTTACCATGTACTCCTTTCTAGTTTCTGCACCATCCAGCTCGAGAAGGTAAATCAGGTCACCTAGAAATTCTTGTTGGTTGACAACAGGATGTCCACAGCAGGTAGGAACTTGTCGGGGCATCAAAGTCTCTTGCTAATTGAGCCAAGGAATTGCATTTCTTTTGAGGGTCACTTAGATTATTGAGGATGGGGTCACCCCTGCCTCTCCTCAGATGCTTACCCTTCAACACTGCCATGTAGATACAAAGTTCTGAGCAGACAAGGACTTGCCGGTAGTCTTCACCATGGAGGAAGCGGAGCTCAAAAGCTACACAACCCCAGAACGGCCTTGAGGGTGACACACTCTGTGTCCCCTATTAATGCTGGACACCCCTGGGCTCCCCTGGTCCCCAGATGCCCCACTGTCAAAGCTAAATCGATACTCCCTTTTTTCTCTGCTAGAACATCTCCGTAATCCTAATTGGTCACTATGGCAACCCCAGCTGCAGCTTCTCCTGGCCTCAGAGAAGAGACAGAAGGCTGAGAGGGGGTGAGATGGAGGTTAAGCCTACTTATTGTATAATGCTCTGCCTTTGATATCACCTAGATCCACATGCTAAGTACCTGGAAAGAAACAAAATCCCGTGTAAATTAGAATGATAGCATCCAATCCTCTGCTTATACCCTCACTAGTGGTGGCCGATAAGGCCATTGTCTGCAGCCACTGGGCCTGACCCTGTCTGCCTCGGCCGCTGATGAGCTTTCAGTGGTGGGTCACATTCATCAGGGAGGATGGGCTGGGATGTTAAATCCTACGGGGGGCAAGGTGGCTGTGTAGAGGCCATTGTCTGCAGTAGTCTACCCTCACCCACAAAGAAGGGGGACCAAAAGAAGAGGTGATAGACAAAGATCATGTCATGGAAACTTGGGTCTCTGCCTTGGTGGAATCATGGGGCTATTGCTCCTTGTCCTTGGCAGATGGGTCTCGCTCCATCCAGCACTTGATTACTGTAGGATTCTCAAAGCCCCAATTCAGGATTCCTGCTGCTGTGAGCTCAGGGGTCCTGTCTCTCCATCATAACACACACACACACACACACACACACACACACTTTCTTCCTACAGATTGGCCTTTCCATCCAGCCACTTTCAGAAAACACCATTGCTGTCTTCCTTCTCCAAAGGCCCCCTGACCCTTCCCTTTGGTGCCGTTACCTACATGGGTTATGACTTGGTGACTCCTCTATGGCCTAGGTTGGCTCTGCAACGGCTGCCTACTTTGACCCGCTGGCCTCAGGTCCCTGAGCTCTGCTCCAAAGTCTGTCTCTATCCCCATCCCTGAGAAGGGGGCACCCTGGGCTTTCTCTCCCAACACACTGCCACCTATTTACACTCCACGAGCTCCATGTGAATCATCTAACCTGCTTCCCACAAGTTGCAACAACAACAACAACAACAACAAAAACTGCCGGATTCTTATCCTGCCCTGCCTGGGACCAGAGTCTAATCAGCCCTTATGTGTGAAAGGCAGAAGAGGGTGCATCCTCTATGCTAAGTTCAGCTGCCCCAGGTCCATTTTAGCAGAGTTTCTCATACCCCATAGGTCTTGAGAGAGACTCCTTGAGTGGGAATCTTCCCATGTTTCTCTGTGGCCCGTTTGGGTTCTCTCACCATTGAAAAAGGTGGACCCACCAATGTTGTTGTTGTTGTTGTTGTTGTTATGTGCTGTGGAGTCGGTTCCGACTCATAGCGACCCACCAATAGGTACTGGATTTTTCTTAATGCTAAACAGAATTTAAGAAAGCCTTGTCCATTCTGGTCTCTCTTCTGTAGCTTCTCCTCCTACAGCACATACCAATGGCCCGCCCTCTGAGTTCCAACCAACCCCTAAACATTTTCCTGCTTCCCACCAATTTACTCTCCAACCATCCATCTTATAACCACCTGGGGTCACCGTGAATCAGAATCAACCTGACAGCAACTGGTTTTATTGTGTACCAGGCCCTGTTAGAGATATTGAGGATCACAGAAGTATTTCTAGTTTCTAATCCAAAGAGGATTAGAATACAAACATCTGTCTCTGTCTAGTCTGTAGAAGATAAAACTTTTCACTGTATATCTGGAACACAAGGGCAGAACAGCAGTGCAATGGTAAGAGGAAATACAACTTTGGAATCAGACAGATCTTGCTATGTAACATTGAAAAAATGACTCAACATCTTTGAGCATCCACTTCAGAGAGACCATGATGCCTGGTTTGAAAGGTGAGTGTGAGGAGTTAATGTGATATTTTATAGGGAGTGGGGGTCGGGAAGAGCTTTGTAAATGCTAATCCATGGTCCAAATGTAAGGAGCCATCTTTATCAGAGGAGTGATGGGGATCTAAGCTCGCTTGGCTCTGTGTGGGTGAGGGTGTTGGGAGGAGAAAAACCTTCTTCCTTTTTCTATGCTCATGGATCCTGTTTCAGGAGAGGCCGAGTCACTCACCCTATCAGGTGCTTGTCATCATTCTTGTCTTCCCCCACCCAGCTTGGTCCAGGATGAGTTACTGGGGCTAGAGAACTTAGAGATAGAGTCCTCCCCTGCCATCTCTTGCCCATAGCAGGGGGATAGACTGGATCCTCTTGGTCTAAAATATGATTTTTTTTTTTACCTCTGAATCTCTACCCTACCTGTCTGGGAACCTGATGCTATCTCTCCCTTGTAGGAATTTTTTTTTTTTTTTTTAAATCAGAAATGCACTTTGTGTCAACACAATTTAGATATATCATTTGACAACCCAAACCATCTGTAACATAGATAGAAAAAGCATTGTGCCTATTCTCAATATACCAATGAGGAAACTGAGGCAAGATGGGCAAAACATCTTTTGCAGCAATTTGCAGATCTGAGTCTTCTCATCCCAAATGCAAAATCTGTGCTTGCTGCCACTGTGCCGCAGCTGCCTTCCTCCTGAAAGCCTGCTCCCCGTGCCCCACTCATCTGCTATTCTGGCAGGGTAAACACTTGAAGAAGGCCCTTTGCTCAGAGGGCATGTTGAGTGGAATATCAGGTCAGAGTTCATCTGCATTTTTGGCGACAGAAGGCTGCAGAGATAATAGGAGCCTCTTTGTGCTCAGTGGGGCTGGCTGGGAGCAGGCGGATGTCTGAAGGAGATTACAAGCAGTTATGGCTATTGCTTGTCATGCTACCATCAGCAGACGCCTTTTTCAATTGACTAGTTGCTTGTATTTCCAGAATAGGGAATGCCAGATGTATTTACTGCAGTAAAAGAGAGTGCTGAAGGTCCTTGAAAAGATACCCAGCTGTCGAGTATCAATGGAGTCCAGGGAAGTTTAACCCCTCATGGCTGAGTAATCAGAATTCCTACAGCGCCCAGGAAAAATAGACAAGGCACCCCACATCTTGTAGACTTGAAAGTCCTTCTTAGATTGAGTGTCTGGAATTCAAAACTCACTTTTCTGTGTCAACAATACTTTTAGAACTAACATTTATTGAGTCCTCATCTTGCTTTACACTAGATAGAATCAAGACATGCCTGCACTTGTTCATGGCATCCTCAACTCATTACAATCCTACAAGGTAGGAATAGCAGACACTGGCTTGTTGTTCACCAAATCAGAAATCTTTTTCTCTTAGGTACACAGTTATTTCCTACCCTTCCTTTCATTAGGCATAGCCATGTGACAATGGGACACTGGAGCATAATGGATCAGGTGTGCCTCCTCCAAGCCCGCCTATCAATATGCCTCCTGCTCAATCTTTAGAGTTCTCTCTCTTCTTTCATCTGCTTGCCTTATGCAGATGCCATATTGGAAGGAAGTCAGACTCTAGGGAATTGTAGTAGCCATTACCTGGAAGGATCTGGGGACGATGTATGAACTGCAGGGAGCCAAATTCCTCTGCTGATCTACATTAGGATGTGACATGAATGAAAACTAAAGCTTTGTTGTGTGATACCACTGAGATTTGGTGGAGTTTGTTACTCAAAGTCACCTATCTTAACTAATCCAGTAAGTGTCCGTACATGCCAATAGTTCCCATATTACAAATGAGAAAACTGAGGTTCCGAGAGGTAGTGTGACAAGGTTACATAGCAACTAAGTGGTAGACCCAAGGTTCAAATCCAGGCATGTCAGAATCCAAAGTCAGTACTTTGTCCATGTTGCCTACCATAACTTGAGGGGAGGTCCCCAGACCAGTCATAAACAAATCTATTTCACTAACAATATACTCAGTGTATTTTTCATCCACCCTTAGCCTTTGCTCATAGTAGAGTTTCTGTGGGACAGTGCATCAAGGATCCAAACTTGACTCTGAGAACATATCCCATCACCACAACCTTACCCCCATGCTGTATGATAAGAGCTATGCGTGGACCCTGATGATTTTCAAGTTCTCTTTGGGACTTCAAACCCCACCACAATTCCAGGTTAAGTAAAAGTGATGCATCTGCAGATGTTTCTCCCTAAGGGTTCTGAATTAGAATAAAAGAGCACTTGTCCTTATGGAAATAATTCCTGGTAGAGTAGTAGGGTAAGCATTGAGCTGCTGACCCCAAGGTCAGTGGCTAAAATCTACCAGCCACTCCAAGGGAGAAAAATGAGGTTGCCTGATCCCATTAAAAAAAAGTCTCAGAAACCTGAAGGAGCTGTTTTGTTCTGTCTTACAGGGTCGCTACGAGTCTGGATCAAGTGGACAGCAGTGGGTTTGGGGTGTTTTTTTTTTTTGGTTTTTGGTTTTTGGGTGTTTTTTTTGTGTGTGTGTGTGTTTTGATGGTTTGGTACCATGGGACTAGGTGGCTGAGGCAATCTCAAATAGCCCTTAGTAAATCAAATTGCTGGTAGTTTGGAAGTTTACTTTCAACCTAGGACAAGCAGATCAGTTTGTGTTCTTAGTATATTTCTGTTTCAATCCAAGAAGCATAATGGCCACTTTTTCAGAACCCAAAATCCAAACACATGGCCTAACCAGGTGAGGTGCCATTAGGAAATTGGAGGAAAGATTATTATTTTCAGTGACCAGGAGATTCTGGGACCTCTGATTGCTCAAAGCAGAGGGAATCTCATGGTTCCTGTTTGAATAGAACTTAGCTAGAGGAAACAAATCAACCCTTCAGTATTCCTAAATGTGTGGTATATACTCACAATGTGCCACTGTGTGGTAGAAAGGAAGGCAGAGGAGGTACCATTCCTGCTTTCCAAATGATTACAAACTGATTAGGATGAATAAGCTGAAACAGGAGACAAAATTTTAGAAATTCTCCATTATCAACCAATCAAAAAACTTTTCAGTCAGGTAATGTTAATTTGCTTACGTTCACATGTAGAATCCAGATTTCATGGTCTCTTTCAGCCTCCACTTCAAGCTCCTAAGTAAATCTAGTTGCGCAAGGGTAAGATAAAACTATTGCTACTAGTGTATGCTGAGTAAATAATCTGAGAAACTGGATTATATGGAGAAGAACATGGCATCAGGATTGGAGGAAGACTCATTAAAAACCGGCTATATATAGATCATACAACCTTGCTTGCTGGAAGTGACGAGGACTTAAGATACTTACTGAAGGTAAAAGACTACAACCATAGTCTTTTGGTTGTAGTACCATACAACTTTGGTATGGGTTGCACCTCAATGTAAAGAAAACTCACAACTAGACCAATAAATGACATCATGATAAATGGAGAAAAGATTGAAATAGAAAAAGATTTCATTTTGCCTGGATCCACAGTCAATACTCATGGAAGCAGCAAATCTACTGCACAAAATCTCTTTAAAGTGTTCAAGAGAAAAGATATCAGCTTGAGGACTAAGGTGCGCCTGATCCAAACCATGGTATTTTCAATAACTTCATATACATATGAAAGTTGGAGAAAGAATAAAGAAGACTGCAGAATAATTGATTTACTTGAGTTATGGTGTGGAAGAAAACTATTCAAAGTACCATGAACTGACAGAAGAACAAACCAATCTTTGTTGGAAGAAGTACAGCCAGAATGCTCCTTAGAAGCCAGAATGGCCAGACATTATTTCTCATATTTCAGACATGTTTTCAGGAGGGATCAGTCTCTGCAGAAATAAATTATGCTTGGTATAGTGGAGAGTCAGTGAATAAGGAGAAGACCCCCAGCAACATGGATTGGCACTGTGGCAGCAGCAATTGGCATAACAACAATTGTGAGGATGAAACAGGACCGGGCAGCCTTTCATTCTGCTGTACATGGGATTACTACTATGAGTCGTAGCCGACTCAATGGCACCTAATAAAAACAATTAGGGCTCCAGTTTATACATACATGTTTTTGTTAAGTGCTGTCAAGTCGATTCCAACCCATAGCGACCCTGTATAGGGTTTCCAAGGAGCAGCTGATGAGCTTGAACCAACGACCTTGCATTTCAATCAACTTTGCAGTCTGACGCATTAGCCCACAGTGCCATACCAGGACTCCACAGATTTATTCAAACAAAGCAGACAACTTTGTGCAGTAATACACTTGTCTTAGTCTTATTAGGGTGCCTCAAAAAAATAAAACAGGTCCAATTCTAAAAAATGGATAAACAAACTTTGGTACGTATGCACGATGGAATTCTATACAACATTAAAGAATAACAATGAATCTGTGAAACATCTCATAATGCGGATGAACCTGGAGGATGTTATACTGAGTGAAATTAACCCATCACAAAAGGACAAATATTAAATGAGAACAATATTGTAAAAAAAAAGGTCGGAACCTTCTTTGATGGTTATCTAAAATGAGAGAGGAAGAGAGGGCAAGTCATGGTTAAAAAGCAGACACATGTTAACTTGGATGAAAGAAAAGGTGATATACAATAAGAGGATGGTTGGGAGGAAAATGATGGGATGGGGGAGACATGAGGAGGAGTACAAGAGTTAAAGGCAACAGAGGTAAATACTGTTATATTCATAGTCCTGCAATAACACTCATCTACAAGTACGTGGCTTGGATAGACAGGCAGGCTGAACCAGTGTAGAAGGGAGAACAGGAGTATACACACAAACATATAAAGGGTTGACAGGGGATATCTGTACATAGGTATTTACCTTTGCCGCAAATATATCCATGAATGTGGTGGAGCATACAGAGAGCAAAGTTATGAAAACTTCTTAGACATAAACAAACGCTTTGAATGAATGAGTTGCTGGGTGTTTGGGGGTTCAGGACTATAGTCTCCAGGGAACCAAGGTCAAATAGCATACCATAATCCACAAAGACAATGTTCTACATCTTATTTTGGTGAGTAGCAACTGTGGTCTTAAAAGTTCCTGAGTGGTCATCTAAGGGACAGCTATTAGTTTCTCCCTGTTAAGAGGAAAGATGAGTGTCAAAAATTGAAGACTCATGGAAACATAATCCAATGCACTAATGGACCACATTAACACCATTCTCCTTCACCCTGAGACCAGAAGAACTAGATGGTGCCCAGCTACCACTACCAACTGTTCTGAAAGGGATCACATTAGAAGATTTTGGATAGAATAGGAGAAAAATGTGGAATAAAACTCAAAATCATAAAAAGATCAGACTTATTTGTTGAAGACAGACTTGTGGAACTCTTGAGACTAGTTTACTCTTAGTCACTATTCAGGTCTGGAACTAAACTCACCCCCATGACTCAATTTTCAGCCAAACAATAGATCTATCTATATGGAGAACAATAACACTAGTGAGATGCTAATACCTTCTAATGATCAACCATTTGATATTAAAGGGGCAGCAATTACCCAAGGACAAAGTTCAGAATATTTAAGAAACAATAAGGAATGGAAACAGAAAACACAGAGAGAAAGTAGGATAAGTGATGCTATACTGAAAGGATTGCAATCAGTGGGATGAAACAAAATGCATGACTTGTTGAATGATCTCTGTACACCTTCACCCAGTTCACAATAAAAAATTTAAAAACCAAAACAACACAGTGGCTTCCAAGAAAATCTGCTGGGTCAATTAAATTCAAAGCAGAGATATCAGCTCAGAAGGGCTAGTGATTGTTTTTTTTGGGGGGTGGGGGAGGTGTAGGGATTCCTGGTGTGGCACTGTAGGATCAGCACTGGACTTCGAACCCTAAGTTCAGCAGTTCAAATCCACCACCTGCTCCTTGGAAGCCCTATACAGTGTCCCTGGAACTGATTCAATGGCACTTAACAACAACAAGGGATAATTCTGATAGATCATCTCTAACAAGACACAGGATGATCACAGGAACTTATGGAAAAATGTTAAGAAGACTGAAAACTACATTAGTAAGAAAAAAGTCAGGAAAGGTATACCAAGGAATTTTGTTTCCGTCACAACACACCTGTTCATTTTTCTAGGGTAGCAAAGGCTAAGAGAATGTCATTGGAAAACCTTACCCCATCTACCCTACAGCCCTGATCTTATGACTTCAGACTTCTTTTTGTTCCCCAAACTCAAAGAACATTGAAAAAGAACATCATTTGAGTCCCTTGAGGGTGCCAAAACTGCCATTTTGACATATGGTGTGAATCAAAGAGTGGAGCTAGATGGAAACACTGCTTTCAGAAGCATATAGAACAGATGAAAGATATTTGAGAAACAATAGCTTCGCATTTTGGTATTTTTTTTTAATAAAGGTTTCTGTGATTGTGTAGCAGTATTTTGTGACTTCGCTTCTCAAATCAAGAGTGTCAGATTTATTGACCATTTGATAGAGATGGAGATTTACTTCACACTCCCCACAGATCTTTTCTTTTAACATCTGCTTAGCTCTTCTTTCTCCTTACTCCAAGTCCTATCTCTTCCTAGACTCCTCTTGGGACTTCTCCCTTCTGAGTACACACATGTTTCCTGACTTCTGTTTCTCACTCCTTCACCCAGTTTAACTTCCAAATGGACTTAAAATATATCCTATGCTAATTCTCTCACATAACATAAAAGACAACTCATTCCCAAATAGGATTATAATCACAGGCATAGGGGTTAGGGTTTACAACTCATATTTTGGGAAACAAATTTCAATCCATAATACTCATGCAAAGCAATTAGCACCATACCTGGCAGAAAGAGCTTAATAAATGTCAGTATTTATTATAATCACGTCACTTTTCTACCCAAATGTCCTCTTCATCTGCTACTACCTCCCAGACTCCTATCCATAGTCTTTCCTCCCAATCTGCTGCTAAAATAATAGTTACATAAGTGACGTCACCCTCATCCTTCCCCACACTTTGCTTTTCCTTTGTTGCTTTTTCCTATAGCAATGAAAGGGAACCTAGGGTTAATAAAACAAATAACAGAGATGTTACCAATCTGTGTTGTTGTTAAGTGCCGTCGAGTCAGTTTGAGCTTATAGTCGAGTCAGTTAGACCTTGTATAGGGTTTCCAGGGAGCAGCTGGTGGATTTGAACTGCCAACCTTGTGGTTCAAACCAAACTTTTGTTTCCCGTGCTTGTCCTACAGAGCCACACCGGGACTCCTACCCATCTACAAGAAAACTCAAATGCCTGCCATAACTGATTTCACAGGTTGAAATGTGAGAAGAACTCATCCCAGAATTGTTTTAAACTTCAATTTAGTTCTGTCATTGATTCATCTCTTAATTCCCCTTATGGGAATAAGACCCACCCAAATGCTTCTTGTTTGGTTCTTGTATTATGTGCTCCCAAGATTCCCTGTGCTTGATTCTCTCATAGCACATCTCATGCTCTGCTGAAACTGCCTGTTGATAAAGACTGTAGTATTCATCTTGGTATCACTATTCAACTTGAAAAGCATCGGGCTTTGTAGGCCGAAGTGAAGAAATAAATGAAAGAACAAATGAACAAGAGTCAGTGGAATGCGGTGAGTTGCATTTTCAGTCCCAATCATTCTCCTCTCCCTATGTCCATGTCCCTTTTTTATGTGTCTTTGCAATTCTTCTCTCTTAAGGGATGGAGTATATTTCTCTCCCCTTGACTTTGGATTTGGACATGTGAAATTCTCTGACCATACAAGGAGGCAGAAGTGACAGTGAGCCAATTCTCAGACAAGATCTTAAGAAGTCTCACACCTCTGATTTTGTTATGTAAAGAGCATGCCTAGGATTAAGTCTCGGTCCTGGAAGATGATGAGAGCCATTTGAAGCTGTCACCAGATCTGCTGCCATCAAAGCAGAGCCATCCCAGCTAGTCATGTGTCTGTAGTGAGAAACAGAACCATCTAGCCAAGTTCACTCTCAATGTGCCACATCTCAGCTGACCTGCAGAAGCATGAATAAATGATTATTGTTTTAAGTTACTGAATTTGAAGAGTGGTTTATTACCCAGTGTTATTTAGGCAATAGCTAACCAACATAGAAAACAAAATACACTAGATTTTTGTTTCGTTTTTGTTTGTTTTAATCAGAAGACCATGATTTATGAACTTTGGTATCTCACCTTCTCTAAGCCTTAATTCTTCTACTATAAACAACTATGGCCAACCTGACTCACAAAAGTCATGGTTAGTTTCAAATGAAATAAGGAGGGAGACCACAGTAGTAAACTAACCAGTAGCACAGAGATAAAGAAGGTATCAGGAGTTGTTGCTCATACATCCCCCAACATCCCAGTACAGCCAGAGTCTCTAGCCCTGGCTCCTGCAGATCCAACTGAATTGGAACACTGGGTAGCTAAGGTAGCTATCTGAACCCAGAAAAGTACAGGTAAAATTCACTTGAGATGCTTTCTTTCAAGTTCAACCAGGAAATCCAACAAATTCTTAAATTTTTGGAATACGAAGTTCTCACTCTGTCCTGTCCATTGTAATGTACTTTGCCATGTTACTGTCAAGAGTCTTCCAGTCTCCACTTAAACCCTGCAGTCCAATGCTCCAAAGCACCTATTTCAACTTCTGGCAACTCTAAATACAAGAGAAAAAAGAAAGGTAGCTCTTCCGTATCTTCCCTAACCTTCACCCAACAAACTAAAATCCACTACTGTAGAGTAGCTTTTGACTCACAGCAAGCCTGTATGGAGAGTAGAACTGCCCCACAGAGTTTCCAAAACTATGAACGAGGCAGACTGCCACATCTTTCTCCCTTTCAGACACAGTAGCTGATGAGTTTCAACTGACAGCCTTTTGGGTCATAGCCAAGTACTTAATCTTTGCACCACCAGGGCTCCTTAGATTTCCATACTATGCCAGTTTCCCTAGCTATAAGCTTCTTGTATCACGTTACACTTTTTTTTTTTTTCAGAGCATTTATTGTTGCTTTATTGTTGTCAGTTACTGTTGATTTGGTTCTGACTCACAGCAACTTGATGCATAACAGAAGGAAATACTGCCCATTCTTGAACCGTCCTCAATTATTATATTTGAGTTCATTATTGCTGGCACTGTGTCAGTCCATCTTATTGGGGATCTTCCTCTTTTTTGCTGACTCTCCACTTTTCCAAGCATGATGTCATTCTCCAGGGACTGAACTCTCCTGACAAAATGTCCAAAGTACAAGACAAAGTCTCACCATCTTCACTTCTAAGGAGCATTCCTGGTTGTATTTCTCCCAAGACAGATTTGTTTGTTCTTCTGGCAGTCCATGGTACTTTCAATATTCTACTCCAACACTATAATTTTAATGCATGGTTTCTTCTATTGTTTTCCTATTCATTGCCCACCTTTCACATGTATACGAGGTGATTTTAAATGTTTTTTGTTTGGGGTTTTTTGTTGTTGTTGTTGTTGTTGTTGTTTGGTATAGTAATTTGTTAAAGGAGTCTGGTGTGGTGCTGTGGGTTACTGTACCAGATTGCAAAGCCATTTGAACTGTGAGGTTGGCAGTTCAAGCTCACCAGCTGCTCCTTGGAAACCCTATACAGGGTCGCTATGCATGGGAACTGACTTGATGGCACTTAATAACAACAACAACAATTTGTTCAATGTCTGTCTCCTTTGAGGACTGCAACAGTCATAAGAATACAGATTGCATCTATTTCGGTCATTGTCATATCTTCAGCATCTAGCATTATGCCAGTAAATTAATAGACATTCAATGAACACTTATTGACTAGCTAGATCAACAAAGTATTTTAAATTTTATTTAATAATATATTATATACCACTTATTTTCACAAAGATTAAAATTCACTTAGTACTGAATGAATGAAGGCCCAAGAAAGGGTATGTTTTCCTTCCTGAACTTCTTCCTCTTAACTGATCTTCATTCTATTTCTTGGTGGTCATACAGGACAAGTCCTCTATCTATTATTCCCTTTCTTTCAGCAATGTCAGAGAGCTGACTCCTGGAAGGTTTCTAGGTAGAGGATATAACGGATTGCAAGTGACAACATGAGAATTCATTTAAAGCCAATGAATCAATGATTATTGTTTTAAACCAAAACCAAACCCACGGCCATCAAGTTGATTTCAATACACAGCAACCCTATAGGACAAAGTAGGACTGCCTCATAGGGGTTCCAAGGCTGTAAGTCTTTGTGAAAACAGACTGCCATATCTCTCTTCTGCAGACAGGCTGGTGGATTCAAACCACCGAATTTTGGTTAGCAGTTAAGTGCTTAACCACTGCACTACCCCAAAATCCACAGCCATTGAGTCAATTCTGACTCCTAGGATTTCCAAGGCTGTAAATCTTTATAGGAGCAAAAAGTCTCATCTGTCTCCCAAGGAGCAACTGGTGGGTTTGAACTGCTGACTTTGAGGTCAGCAGTCCAGTGCTTAACCTTCAGTACCACCAGTGCTCCCTATAATTCACAGAACATATCTACTGAATATATGCTATTCACCAGGCATTTTACAGGTACTGGGGAGACAGCAATAAGTATCCCCCAAACAAAAGGAAAATCCCCTCTCGTGGAATTTATGTTCTAAAAGGAGAAGACATAAAATAAACAAAGAAGTAAAATATATAGTGTATCAGATGGCAATAAGTGCAGAAATAAAGCAAGGGAGGAGAATAAGAAACTTGGGGGAACAGCTTCTGTTTTAGATATGATGGTCAGGGAAGGCCCTTTTGAGATGACATTTGCACAAAAATCTGAAGTTGGTAAGGGATTGAGCCATGCAGATAAATCGGGGGAAGAGAAAACAGTAAGTGGAAAGGTCCTAAGTGGGTGGGAACATGCCTGCAGAATATGGAAAAGGTGTGGCGGCCAGTGCACTGAAGTTAAAGGGACCTCTAGAGCAAACAGTAAGAGATGAATTCAGAGGGGTCACAGCATGCAGCCATTGTATGGACCCTGATTCTTACTCTAAATGAAATAAGAAACTTCAATGATTTTGAGCAGCGAATTGAGATGTGTCCTGAGCACTCTGGCTGGCATGTTCAATATAATCTATAGAAGAGCAAGGACACAGGCATATCAGTGAGAAGTTACAACAATAATCTGAGAACGATGATGGTGGTTCAGCCCAGGGTGGATTTATACTCCTCTGCTAGTCACAGCCAATTAACTGATGTCACTGCCCTAGCATTGAAAAAAGGAGCTCTGGTAGCGTAGTGGTTATGAATCAGGCTGCAAACCGCAAGTTCAGCAGTTCGAAACTACCAGATGTTCCACGGGAGAAAGATGAAGCTTTCTGCTCCCATAAAGATTTACAGCCTCGGAAACCCTGTACAGGGTCGCTATGAGTCGGAACCAACTCCACACCACACAACAACAACAACAAGCACTCCCAGCAGATATCACACAAAGGACAAAAATGAATATTAAATAAATGATTGGAAGAGTGAACAAGAAAAAACACTCTGATTTGGGAGTCAAAACAGACTGGATTTAGACTCAGAATTTCACAGTCAAGTCTTGCCTATTTCCCTTGAATTTATTTCCCCCAGAATCCTGTCTTCAGCCTACAGATGAGATTTACAGCTTCTTTTTTTTTTTTCTTCTTCTGCTTTTTAAATTTGATATGATTTTTGGTGAAAGTATGTACAGTAAATCCACTCCCATCCAGTTTCTAGACATAACTCTTCAGTGGTTCCATTCTCCACATTGTGTCAACATTCTTGATATTTCTGTTCTACTTGCTTCACTCCCAGTAACTTAAATGCCCTGCCTCCTGACCTTCTCATCTACACTTTGTTGATAAGTTCCTTTGAGTCAGTTCCAATTCATAGTGATGCTCCATGCACAAGAGAATGAAGCACTCACCGCCTGTGCTGCTCCATCCTCACAATTAATGTGCTTGCTGCCACTGTCTTAGTCCATCTGGTTGGGGGTCTTCCTCTTTTTGTTGACCCTCCTTTTCACCAAGAATGATGTTTTTATCCAAGGACTGATTTCTCCTGACAACATGTACAAGGGACGTGAAACTAAGTCTTGCCAGCCTCGCTTCTACGGAGTATTCTGGTTGTTCTTCTAACATAGATTTGTGTGTTCTTCTGGAAGTCGATGACACTTTCAGTATTCTTCAGCAACACTAAAATTCAAATGGATCAATTTTTCTACGGACACCCTTATTCATTGTCTAACTTTCACATGTATATGAGGCTACTGATACCATGGCTTGGGTCAGACACACCTTAGTCCTCAAACTGACATCTTTGCTCTTCAACATTTTAAAGAGGTCTTGTGCAGCAGATTTGCCTAATGCAATATGTCATTTGATTTCTTGACTGCTACTTTTTTGAATAAATCCCACCTGAATTTAGAGATCATCTTAAGAACAGCTTTAATACACTAAACACTAAAGACCGA
>NW_006408526.1:28311153-28335609 GCF_000296735.1 Chrysochloris asiatica
GTACCAACTTGATGGTGCCTAACAACAACAACTTCCTTGAATGTTGATTTTGGATCCAAGCAAAATGAAGTCTTTGACAACTTCAATCATATCTCCATTTATCATGATGTTATTTATTGGTCCAGTTTTGAGGATTTTCATAGTCTTTACACACTGAGGTGTAGTCTACTGAAATCTGCAGTCTTTGATCATCATCAGTAAGCATTTTAAATAATGTTTGCTCCCAGAGAGCATGGTTGTGTCATCTGTATGGCACAGGTTGTCAAGAGTCTTCCTCCAATCTGGATGCCATGTTCTTTTTCATATAATCCATCTTCTCAGCATACAAATTAAAAAAGTATGGAAAGGATACAACGCTAGCTCACACCTCTCCTGATTTTAAACCATTTAGTATCCCCTTGTTCTGTTCTAATGACTGCCTCTTGGTCTATGTACAGGTTCCTCATGAGCACAATGAACTATTCTGGAAAACCCATTCTCCACAATGTTATCTATAGTTTGTTTAGATCCAACCAATTGTTTTTCCATAGTCAATAAAGCACAAGTGAACATCTTTCTGCTATTCTCTGCTCTTAGCCAAGATCCACCTGACGTCAGCAATGATATCCCTAGCTCCACATCCTCTTCAGAATCTGGCTTGAAATTCTGTCAGCTCCGTGTTGATGTACTGCAGTAACTGTTTTTGAATTATCTCCAGCAGGATTCTACTTGCATGTGATATTAATGATATTATTTGATGGTTTCTGAATTCTATTGAACCACCTTTCTTTGGGAGGAGCACAAATATGGATCTCTTCCAAATGGTGGTACAGGTAGCTGTCTTCCAAATTTCTTTATATAGACCAATGATCACCTCTATCCCTACAGCAATTTTTTGAGGCATTCCAATTTGTACTCTGTCAATCATTGGAGTCAATAATTGGCTTTTTGCCAATATGTTTTTCTTCCTTTAATAACCTCAGTTCTTGATCATATTCTACCTCATGAAATGCTTGAACACCAACCAATTCTTTTTGGTATAGTAACTCTGTGTATTCCTTCCATCTTCTTTGATGCTTCCTGCATCATTCAATGCTTTGCCCATAAAATCCTTCAATATTGATTACAGCCCCAGGCTTAATTTTTTTTTCAGCACTTTCAACTTGAAAAATGCTCAGTGTCTTGATATGCTAACTCCAACTCTTTATACATGTCATTATAAACTTTGTCTTCTCAAGCTGCCCCTTTGAAATTTTCTGTACAGTTCATTCACTTGCTCATTTATTCCAGTAGCTTTAGCTTCTCTCAGTTCAACAGCAAGTTTCAGAGTCTCTTCTGACATCTATTTTTATCTTTTCTTTATTTTCTGTCTTTTAAATGATCTTTTGCTTTCTTCATATGTGATGTTCTTGATGTGATGTCATAACTCTTCTGGTCTTCTGTCATTGGTGTCTAATGCATCAAATCTTTCTGGAGATGATCTCTAAATTCAGATGGGATATATACAAGGTCATATTTTGGCTCACATGGACTTGTTTTCATTTTACTCAGCTTTAACCTGAACTTGCATATGAGCAATTGATAGTCCATTTCACAGTCTGACCCTAGTCTTGTTTTGGCTCTTGGTGGAGCTTCTCCATCATCTCTTTCCACTGATGTGGTCAGTTTGATTCCTGTGTTTCCCATCTGGTGAGATGCACAAGTATAATTGATTTTATGTTGATAAGAAAAGGTATTTGTAATGAATAAGTCATTGGTCTTGCAGAATTTTATATGAACTCCAGCACCATTTCTAGTACCAAGGTCATTATTTTCTAGCTACCGCTTCTTCCTCCTTGTGTCCAACTTCCACATTCCAATTACCAGAAATTATCAATTGCATGTTTGATCAATTTCAAACTAAAGAAATTGGTAGAATTCTTCAGTTTCATCATCACTGGCTTTAGTGGTTGCTGGATCAACTTGAATAATAGTGATAATAACTGATCTTTCTGTTGTTGGTGTTGTTATGTGCCGTGGAGTTGGTTCCGTGGTTCTGACTCATAACGACCCTGCACAGGGTTTCTGAGGCTATAAAATCTTTATGGGAGCAGAAAGCCTCATCATTCTCCCACCGAACAGCTGGTACTTTTGAACTACTGACCCTGAGGTTAGCAGTCTGATTCATAACTGTACTTCAAGATAGATTTTGAAAAATGCACTTTTTTTCAGTGAACATGATATTCCTGGCAAAATGACAAATAGCAATCCATTTCAGCTCATTAATGCTCAGGATATCAATCTTTAGCATTCCATTTCATTTTTGATGACTTCCAATTTTCCTATATTTATACTTTGTACATTCCACATTCTGATTATTAATGAAAGTTTGCAGCTGTTTCTTCCCCTTTTGAGTTGTGCATATCAACAAATGAAGATCCTGAAGGCTTTACTTAATTCACGTCATTAAGATCAACTCTACTTTGAGGAGGCAGCTCTTCCCCTGCCATTTTATGATGGCCTTCCAACTTGATGGGCTCATCTTCCAGTAAGATATTGTTGTTGTTGTTGTTGTTGTTGTTGTTGTTGTTAAGTGCCGTCAAAGTCAGTTCCAACTCATAGCAACCCTGTTTAGGGTTTCTGAGGAGCAGCTGGTGAACTTGAACCACCAACCTTGTGGTTCAAACCAACGTTGCAGTCCAGCGCATTAACCCACAGCGCCACAAATGTTAAGCTGCCGTTGATAAGGTTTTCAGTGGCTAACCATTCAGAAGTGTCCTGCTTCTCCTGCCTCCTAGTCTGGAAGCTCTGCTGAAACTTGTCCACTATAGGCATTTGGGAGTCCCGGTGTGGCGCTGTGGGTTAATGTGCCAGACTTTAAAGCTGTTTGAACTCCAAGGTCGGTGGTTCAAACTCCCCAGCTGCTCCTAGGAAACCCTTTACAGGGTCGCTATGGGTCGGAACCAACTCGATGGCACTTAACAACAACAGCAACGTTGGTATTTAAAATATTGGCGGTACTGCTTCCAGTATCACAGCAGCATGCAAGCCACCACAGTACAACAAACTGACAAATGACAGGTGGTAGTTTTATAGAGATTTCTTTTTAAGGAAACAATACTCAGGAGTGTTACAATCTCCTTTTTGAGCTAAAGTAATACTTAATCTAAAGGTGACTTCAGGGGATAGTTCTCATTCAAAGTATAAAGGGTAAGTAAGCCAGGGCCACGGTTTCAGGGACTCCTCCAGCTTCAGTAGGTCCCAAAAGTTTGGATTCTTTAAGAATTTGGTGTTCTGAAAGCTACAGTTCATAAAGCATGGGTAAGAGTGGCCGCATATTGTACAAATCCATATATACAAAATGCCAAGAACTGGCATATCCATACAGACAGGAAGTAGATTGGTGGTTGTCAGGGACTAGGGGGAGGGGAAACTGTGAAGTGAGTGCTTATGGGTACAAGGTCTCTTCTTCTTGATCTGATAAAAATGTTCTGGAATTACAGAATGGTGATGGTTGCATGAATAAATGAAATACTAAAAACCACTGACTTGTACACTCTGAAGGGGTGAATTTTATGGTATGTGAATTATTTCTTTATTAAAAAAGAAAAAGAGGAAAAAATGATAATTGATAAACTGTCAGAATCCAGAAGTTCTTAAGGAGACATGACAACCAAATGTAATATGCTGTCTTAGATGGGACCCTGAAACAGAAAACAGACATCAGGTAAAAGTGAAGGAAATCTGGATAAATTATGGGTCTTAGTTAATAATGATGTATCAATATTGGTTCATTAATCATGATAAATGTACCATATTAGTGTAAAAGGTTAATAAAAGAAGAAGCTGGGTGTGGAGTACATGAAAACTATATAAGAAAGCTTCAAAACATCCATGGAAAAAAGTAGAATTTAAAAGTTAATAGAATTTTTTCCCATGAAATTTTTTAGACTCCTTTGTATTTTACTATATATCTTTCCTGTAAAACTAAAACTCTTCTATAATAAAAAGTTGACTAAGAAAAGAACTAAGAGTGGCCTACCCAGAGCTGGGAAATGGAAGGAAAAGGCTCAGTGATATGTCAGGTAGGAAGCAGGGGCCCCCCACTAGAGCTGTGTCCCCTCTAGAGACCTGGTGCTCCAAGTACTGAGCCTGCCTATGCCCTTCTTCCATAATCCATTTTTAGAGCTGCTTGTACCTTTCTCTGTGTGCTCTGGGAAGTAAATGGATTTTTTTTTTTTAAATAATAATAATAAGGTAAGAAAACTTGATACAAAAAGTATATTTCTAAATGACTATAACTAATGTCCTCTGGGCTTCTGGGTGGATAATCTGGGCCACTTCTGTGTACAGGCAAATGTGATTACAGCAGGCCCTGTATTGGCCAGTCTCTGAGCTCCCAGCCCCCTAGGCCACTGCCTGCCCTAACCACATTAGCAGCACCACAGTCATCCATCAGACTAACAGGGGCCTGGGATTGGGCCTAGCCCTTATGCAAGCAGCTGGATCCTACTGTCTGGAGATACCTGGTTCCTACTTCTCACTGATCAAGGATGTGGCTATGGGACCAGTATGCCTTCTCTTGCTTGCCCCTTTGTCTTGCTGGCATTAGCCACTGCAACCTCAGAGTTGCTTGGGTGGGGAAGGGGAGGGAGGATGCTCCTTGGTTCATGCAGACAGACCGAATCTGCCTGGAGTGGAGGTCATGCTTCAAGCCACCATCTGCCTCCCACCTCCAATTCAGCAGGTGCCCTCTCTTCTGCCCCCACCATCAACTCTCCTAGTCTCCCTGGCCCAAGCCTGTCAAAAACAGAACTAACTGGCAGCAGGAACTGATAGTGGAAGGGGTAGGGGGCCTTGTTTACTTAACACCATGCTAGTTGTTACAAAGGTCAAGGTCCATCTGCCAGGCAGCAGGTGCCAGGAAACCAGCTGTCTTCATGGCATGGGCACCAAACATTAGTGAGGGGCAGGTGGACAGACCGAGAAATAGCCTTGGTGCCCTGGCCTGCATACACATGCACGCACACACACACACACACACACTCAAACTCCAGACCCACAGATGAATGACTAGACAATGGGGAACTCATTCGCTAGCTAACCTTGAGTCCTATGCTGGCTTCTTCCTGTTATTTACCATTCCAAAGAGCCCACCCTTGCTTTCTAGGAAAGCTCGGGAGCCCCTTCTAATACTAGACTAAATTCCACAGAATGAATAAGCTTAAACTGGTATCATCAGTGGGGAAGTAGCCAGGCAATAAGGATGCCACATCTTCAATCTGAACAAAAACAAGACAAGAGCACCTTGGCTTTGGGGGGCTAGCCTCAGACAATCTAGAGGACCCCAGATAGCCCACCTCCCAGTCTATCTCTGCTCCAGGCAGTGTGGAAGGGCTACTGAGCCAGGTGGTGATGAGCAAGAGTAAAGTCATGGTGGGGACAGACCCTGGAGCACCCTGGGGGCTGAAAGAATGGGAACTGAGCAGAGTGGACATCTCCCAGCCTCAGCACCTCCACCAGCAAATGGGCAGGCCATTTCAATCTGACCATCAGAGTAAAAACTGGCTTTAGAGATTTAAGAATGAATAGCCAATGAGTCTCCCTTGGAAGTTTCCACTTTTCAGGCCTTCAACTGTGGGGTAAGGGAAACCAGAAAGAGGTGTAATATTCCAGCATAAACAATCCCCTTCTTCAGAGAGTTTTCCATGTACGTAGAAGAGCACATCTTCCAGAAAAGCAGACCTGTTTTGACTGCAAGAGTGGTCAAACAGAAAACATGGGTGTGGCTCCCTGCTCTGAAGGAAGTTGTTAAAGGTGGAACAAGGGCTCCCAGGGGTGTGAATCCCTCATGTGCCCAGAAATATTGACCACCTTAGAGCAAAGAAAGTAGGGAGAAGATTTTGAAGAGGACTTGCGACTTGCACCAGCTGTGTGACCTTGACAAGCCACCTCCCTTCTCTGAACCTGTTTCTAATCTGTAAGCCATCAGACTAGAACTCTAACTTTTCAACCCACCTTGTGCATCAGAATCACTTATAGAATTAAAAAATATATAACAGTTGCCTGAAGTCCATCCCCAGAGAGTTGAGTTAATTGGTGAGTAGCGGGGAGAAGAGGTGCCACACATATCTGACTGGCTGTTTGTTGTTGTGATTCTGGGAGCTATGTGACCAGTATTTCAAATACCAGCAGGGTCACCTATGCTAAACAGGTTTCAGGAGAACTTCCAGGCTAAGACAGACTAGAATAAAGGACTGACACTCTACTTCCAAAAATTGTTGTTGTTGTTGTTAAGTGCCGTCGAGTCGGTTCCGACCCATAGCGACCCTGTACAGGGTTTCCGAGGGTGTAAATCTTTACGGGAGTAGAAAGCCTCATCTTTCTCCCGCGGAGTGGCTGGTAGTTTCGAACCGCTGACCTTAAGGTTCACAGAGCCGATAAAAATGTTCTGAATCAGAACAAAATCTATGTGATATCATGCCGGAAGATGAGCCCCCTAGGTTAGAAGACGTTCAAAAACAACTCAAGCATATTAACAATCATGAAGATGGAAAGGTCAGGCAACATTTTATTCTGTAGGCTATAGGAACACTACAAAGAGAAGCCACCACGATGTTTTAAAACTCACCAAATGATTCTGAAGTTTGGCCATGACTGAAAAGCAGCTCAGTGGTTTCAGAGCCACTTAGCTTGTGTCCGAATCACCTGGAGGATTGTTAAAGATGACTGAGTCCTGAATTCAGGATTTCTGATTTAGTATGTCTGGGGTGTGGGTTTGAAATTTGCATTTCTAACAAATTCCAAGCTGATGCTGATGCTGCTGGTCTGGGGACCACTGCCTTAGACCACCACTGCCCTAGACCAGTGTTACTCAAAGCATGGTCCCAGGAGAGGCAGCAACATCACCACCTAACAGCTTGTTAGAAATGCAGACAAATGTGCCTTGTTACAAACTATAAAACAGTAAGTCCTAATGGGATGACGAGGAGGAAGGGAGGACAAAGGAGCTGCAGTGCAGAAAGAAAGAGGGAGAACCCACCACTACACTGGTGTGTGATAGAGAAGGACTGGAGAGAAGACGGTCAGACCCATGCATGGTTACTCCGCCGAGATCTGTTCTTCTCTCCCCTGGCCCTACTGCACTGTTGTGGAAAGTTTGCCAAAAGCTCCCCATCCCATTTTCACTCACATGGTAGATTTGAAAAAATTACTGACTCAGTCCCTTTTACCCCCACCTGCAATCATCCATCCTGTCCAAGCTCATCATCTTGCCTGTGTTACATATGAGCAAGAAGAAGTGATTTGAATGACTTTCTGGAGGTCCCAGGGCAAGAGTTGTATATTCCTTTGATCTGGGGTCCATGCTCTATTCTGGAGCTCTAGTCTGGTCCACATGAAAAGGTTTGCAGGCTGAGTGTTCTGTACAAGGCCCGGCCCCACATACTCTGGGTTTGGAAGACCAGCTCCCTTGCTTGGCCTGCTGCCTCATTTCCAGTGCAAGCAAAAATGCTATGAGTCATTATGAGAGAAGATAGCACTGGCCAGTTGGGAGTGCTCTGGGCTGTGAGACAAGAGCCCTTGTCCTGCCTTGGGCTCAACTCCAACTTACTGTGACCCTGGCCCAGCCACCTACTCTCTTGGGGTCTTAATTTCTCTATATAAAAAAATGGAAAAAGTCATTTTAGCTGGTTTCTCACCAATACAATTACAAAGTGTCTCACTTTAAAATTTTCTCCACTCCAATCTCTACTGGTATTCCTATATTTAAAGGACAAAGAACCAATAGGTAAAGGCGGACATCATATATATCTCATTCAGTGTGTATACACATGACACCCTGAAGTCCCATTCCTGGTATCTCCACTATGTAGAATAAACCTTGACAGTGTAATTGATTTTGGCATAATACAACATAAACATCATAGTGAGAATAGGAGCTTATTCCAAATGTGGTTCCATTACTCAACCCGCTCTCAGGACTGCCAGAAGAACCTGTTGCACATTGCTTTAAATAGTCTTGTTGGTGGCAAATCTTCATCCAAGAAGGGTGGATGTGATTGTTGGAAACAACCCAAAGCTCTCCAGAGCCAAGAATGGTGAATAGAGTTAGAGATTAAGGCCGGGAAATAGCATTTTGTCATCTAAAACAAGGTACAACTATAATTAAATCGATCCAGGGGTTAATCTGGATGATCTCTAATGTCTCTCCCAGTTCCCACATGCTATGATTTTCTTGTGTAAATAGAAAAATGGGTTCTGAAGGCAAGGGTAAAACATTCCACAGGTGTTTTGAATGAAGTAATTGCTAAAGGAATCTAGGAAAGTAACCCTTCCAAGACAACTAACTACTTCACAGGATAAGTCTTCTCTTGATTCATACATACCTTGTTTCATGGATTCAGACTTTTTTTTTTTTTCACATTTTATCTCTGAAATTAGGATATAAATGACAGTTGGTGGAGGGTTTCAGTTTAGTTGGCAGTATTTTTTTTTTTTTTCTTTTTGTTGTTGTTGTTAAGTTCCATTGACTCGGTTCCAACTCACAGCCACCCTATATAGAGTTTCTGAGGAGCAGCTGGTGGATTTCAATAACCGACCTTGAGTTTCACAATCCAGTGCTGATCCTACAGCACCACACCACATAAAGGTGTGTCTTTCAACAAATGGCATCTTAGATTTCATGAAATATAGTAAATCCCAAAATGGTTTGGTTTTACTTTCAGTACCAATTGTTTCAGAGTTGCATGTGTTGCTTTTTTTTTTTTTTCCACTTCTCAAATAAGTATTGATTCTCAATTTTGACAGCACATTCTAAATATCTAAGAAGTTGTGCTGCAGGTTAATGCACTGGACTGCAAGGTCAGTTTGAACCACAAGGTTAGTGGTTCAAGCTCACCAGTCACTCCTTGGAAACCCTTTACAGGGTCGCTATGAGTCAGAACTGATTCAATGGCACTTAACAACAAGATGCCATCTCCTGAATCTTATAACCAGAGTTGTTGTTGTTGTTGTTAAGTGTCGCTGAGTCAGTTCTGACTCATAATGACTCTGTATAGGGTTTCCAAGGAGTAGCTGGTGGGTTTGAACCACCTACCTTGTGGTTCACAGTCCAGTGCTTATCCTGTAGCACTACACCAGGAGTCCCAGGACTATTTAGGAGGAGGTAAAGGGAAGGGCAATGAAGGCTCTGCTGTCCTGAGCCAAGAGATTGGTGATCCTTGCCCAGAGGTATCAAGATAGCTGGTTAAACTTATGGTCAGACTCAGAAAACATATTTACCAAGGCTTCAATGTCCCAAAGTTGGCTTCGGCAAATTCAAGAATTCAGCCTCCAGCAAGGCTTCAAACTGGCCCATCTTAAAACAGGCCAAGAGCCATAGTCTACGGGGACATCTAGGTCAATTAAAATAACACAATCCACAAAGACAATATTCTACATCCTACTTTGGTGAATATATGATTGGAGTCTTAGAAGCTTGTGAGCAGCCATCTAAGATGCAACTATTGATCTTTCTGTAACCAAAGGAAAGGAGAGAGAAGAAAATAAAAAATACAAGCAAACAAGCAGTCCAAAGGACCAGGTGAGCCACAAGCCTCCAGTAACCGGAGACCAGAAGAACCTGATGAAACCAGCTACCACTGCCCACCATAGGGATCATAGTAGACAGTACTCAACAGAGTGGGAGAAAAATATAGAATACAATTTAGAATTATAAGAAAGACTATACTATAGAATACAATTTAGAATCATAAAAAAGACTACACTTACTAGTCTAGCAGAGATTGGTGGAACAACCAGTTACAAACACACACACACACACACACTGTTTTCCCCCAGACTATGGTCCTTATACACCCCTCAGACTTGGAACTGAACCACCCCTTTCAGCCAATCAATAGATGAGCCTATAAAGTAAACAATAGCACTTGTGAAGAGCACACCCCCCAAAACAATAAATCATACAAAACCAAAAAGGCAGTGCCCCAAACGAAAGTTCAGAGGGCAGTAAGGGGCAGGAAAGAAGGACAAATGGAAAAGGGAAATACAGTAGGAAGTGGAATAAGTATCGTTACATTGATGGGATTCCAACAAATGTCACAAAACAAAATGTATATAAATTGTCAAATGGGAAACTAATGTGTTCTGTAAATTTCCACCCAAACCACAAGAAAATGTTCCAAAAAAGAGAGAAAATATGGATTTGCTAGGAGAGAGGCTTTTTAGCTTGTAGTCTGCAAAATAAATTCCCCAGAGGTCTGGCAATTAATAATTAGCTTTGCAGAGTTGGAAAAACCCCATTTTCTACATCAAGCTCAATTTCCTGCAAATAGAGGACGGAAGGAAGAAATATAGCAGAAGACAGAATGGACCCAGGAGAAGCCTAATTTCTAAGGTCTTTCTCAAGCACACCTGTTAAGTATTGTCTGCTTAAGAAAAGGGTTTATCATTCCTCTAGCTAAAATGGAGCAGTAGACAAGAAGCTTTTAGAGGTGCATCTGCACTCCAGACTGAGGATTCCAGTTGCCCCAGGATCTGACCAATTAGGGAACCACTGGGTAGTGTAGTTTAAACGCCCAGCTGCTAACCTCAGAAAGGCTGGAGGTTTGATTCCACCTAATTCACCTCAAAAGAAAGCCCTGGCAAACTACTTCTCCCTAAAATCAACCACTAAATGCCCTAAGGAGCACAGTTCAGCTCTAATATACACGGATTATACAGGGTCACTATGGGTCAGAATTGACTCGATGACACTTAACAACAGTAAACCATGAGTTGGAGGTGACTTAATGGCAACTGGATGTAGGGGTGTTTGTTTTGTTTTATTGCTTAATAGCTTATAAGTAAAGAAAGGAGTCCTGGTAGCCTGCTAGCATAGTAGATTACTAACTAGGATGCTAACCACTAGGTCAGAAGTTCAAATCTCCCAGTTGTTCTATGGGACAAAATGAGGCTTTCTGCTCCCATAAAGATTTATACCCTTGGAACCCCTACACAGAGTTGCTGAGTTGGAACCAACTCTATGGCACACAACCAGCACCACCACCACCATGGGTAAGCAAGGAGTGGTTATGTGGTTGGGCTGCTAACCACAGGTCAGTCATGTGAATCTCTCAGCCACTCCTCAAGAGAAAGATGAGGATTTTTTTCCCATAAAGATTTACAGCCTTGAAAACCCTATACCGGATTTTTATGAGTCCTCATCTACACAACGATACACAACCACCACCACCACCATTGGTAGAACACCAAGGCCAGGGCTGGTCGCTTAGGGATAGAAGTTTCCAGACCTTGTTCTAGCCTCAAAGACAAATTATCTCACTTTGTTTAATTGTCCGTGGCCCTGAAGCCCATAGATTCATAGGTTACAGTACCAATAGGATTGAGTTGGTTGCCTTTTCAGAAACCAGACTACAGTGAGTTCACCAAAATAGGTGTTTACTTTTCCTACCTCAGACATCCAGAGGTAGCCATTGCAGAGTAGCCCCTGGAGATCATCAGAGGTTGCCATTGTTTCTAGATTCCCCCGTGCCATCTTTGGCATGTGATTTTCTTTTATCTTCATGCTCACCAGATGGCCGCTATACCTCATCACATGCACAATCCAGTCAAGAGGAAGACTCAAAGAATAAGTTTGTTGAACTCATCTTCTTTCAATGAAATTTCCAAAAAGGTCCAACCAGCAACTCCCATTTAGGTCTCATTGGACAGGACTGTGTCAACAGGGCCACTCTTGGCTGCCAAGGAGGTTAGCTCAAGTCCTGTAGCTATGCACATTGCCACCCAGGACAAGAATACAGTTCTGTTAGAAACAAAGAAGGTGAGGGTGGAAATTGTCTAGGCATCCAGCAAATCCTAATCATAATCTATGTTCCTAAATGAGTTGTTTTGCTACAACCTCTAACTATTCAACTGAAGTTCATGATTGTTCAACCCTAAAGCCAATTCCCAAGACAATGAACAAACACCAACAGGAAATAGACTCTTAAAGTAAGACACTCCCACATAAAAAGAAAGAACAGATGTAGGTCAGGAAGGCAATGGTCATGGGAAATCCTTCCAGAGAAGAGAACCTGGGATGATGAACAAGGAACTAAGCAGGAAGTCCTTGCTGTCCCTGCCCAGCTGCTTTATTGCATGAGCTGTGGACCAAGAACTACTCTTCTGCTCTATGCCATCCTTCCCTTTCCACAAAGGCATTTGTATTGAAGCTACCCCAATCTCTCTCACCATTGTGAAGTGAGTATGTTAGAAGTCAATGGTTGATGCATCACTGAGGTCACCAGATCCCGAGGCCCCTGGTCAGGAGCTGATAGAGAAGATTGGCATCAGTCACAGAACTGTTCTTAGCGTCTGACACAAAAACTGGACGGCACTGTGTTCTTTCCCTTTCTGGGTAAATGAGTGTATTTCCTATAAGATGAGCATATGTAAAACTATATGGACAGAAATAGGGATATGTATAATCAGGGTGAATGCCTCCTTTCTCCCTTCTTAGCAGGAATTCCCCAGCTATGTCTTTGAATGGAAAACTACCCCAAGTGGAAGCTCCAGTGACCATATTCTCTAACTACAGTGAATGATTCTGAGATGAGCAACTAGTGCTGTTCTTGAGACCCAAGAAGATGTTTGCTGGTGCCAAAAGATCGTGTGTGTGTGTGTGTGTGTGTGTCGGATGGCAATAATCAAAAAGGTAAACAATCAAAAGTGTTGGTAAGGATGTTCAGGAACTAGAAAGCTTACACACTATTGGTGGGAATGCAAAATGGTGTAGCCACTTTGGAAAATAATTTATAAGTTTCTTAAAATGCTTAACAGAGAGTTACCATAAAACCAGTTGAGTCAAGGGCATCCCCAGGGGCTGCCGGAACCAGGGGCTTGGTCGCCATGTTGCTGTTTTACCCAAGCTGCGGGAATGGGCTGATAGTGGAAGAGGGGAAACGCTGCCACCACTTCGCCTGCAATACCTGCCCCTACGTATACAATATCACCCGCAAGGTAACAAATCGGAAGTATCCCAAATTGAAAGAAGTGGATGACATGCTTGGAGGAGCTGCTGCTTGGGAGAACGTTGACTCCACTGCAGAGCCATGTCCCAAATGTGAGCATCCACGTGCCTACTTCATGCAGCTTCAGACGTGCTCTGCTGATGAACCAATGACCACCTTCTACAAGTGCTGCAATGCCCAGTGTGGACATCGCTGGAGGGATTAGGGGCCAGGTTGGCCCAGCAGCATGCACACCTGGTTCTGTGGGACTGTGTCCTGCATTTTGAGGGCTATGGGCCTTTAATAATGTGACAGAAAGCCAACCCTTTGGGGCAAAGAGACTGGAAGTGTGGTCATGCAGTCCATTTGCCAGTCAGAGTGAACAACTTCATTTATGTCTGTGTGTGGAGTTTTTGTGCCTGAGAGGAACATCCCTCAACTATGTCTACCCTGTTTAAGGTCCAGATTGTTTATCTTAACATGTTTCAAGCAATTGACATTCCTACATCTTCTCTTGCTCTTCAGTATTTATACAAATAATAAAGCAAGAAGTATTCACTTAAAAAAAAAAAAAAAAAACAGTTGAGTCTACTCCAGCTGATGGCAACCCCATGCACATCAGAGCATAACTGTGTTCCACAGGGCTTTCAATGACTGGGTTTTTTTTTGCAAGTAGAACACCAAGGCCTTTCTTTCAAAGCACTTCTGGGTAAAGTTGAACCTCTGATCTCGAAGTTAGCAACCAAGTACATTAATCATCTGCATCATTCAGAAACATCAGAAATACCATACTGCTGTTGTTGTTAAGTATTGCGGAGACAGTTTCGGCTCACAGCGACACTGTATAGGGTTTCTGAAGGAACTGCTGGTGGTTTTGAACCGCCAACCTTGTGGTTAGTACTCCAGTGCTTATCCTACACTGCCACACCAGGACTCTCACTCTTTGTTGGAATTCTACCCAAGAGAAATGAAAGTATATGTCCACACATGACTTATATGTCAATGTTCATAGCTGCACTATTTGTAAGAGCCAAAATGTGAAAACAATCCAAATGCCCACTGACTGCTGTATAAGTAAACAAAACAATAATTATTATATATAACTAATAATATGTAACCATGGCAATGAAACAATATACGATAGGATGAGTGTAAAGCTAATGTTCTCCCATGTAAACTATCACATAATTCACAATAAAACATTTAAAATCATAATAATAATATGTAACAAAGTACCTATATGTGACATTATAAACATTATGCTAAATATATCAGTCATAAAAGGTCACACATTATATGATTCCATTTACATGAAATGGCCAGAATAGGTAAATCCATAGAATCTGAGAATAAATTAATGATTGCCTAGATCTTGAGACAGGAGGGCTGGGGGTGATGGCTAAAAGTAAAGTATTTCTTGATGGAGCAATGAAATGTTCTAAATTTCAATTGTGGTCATGGTTGCATAGCCCTGTAAATATACTAAAAACCATTGAACTGTACACTGAAAATGAGTGGATTTTCCAGTATGGAAATTACAGTTCAATAAATCTAAGGAGGAGGAGCAGATGTCTGCTGTATCGAGCCGTCAAACTCTGCCAAGTGAAGCCATCCTGGAGACAAGAGGCCAGTCTTCAACCTCAGGCACTGTGCTTTGGGTTCACATTCACACAGCTAGGCTTCTTGATGATGTTGCTATGTGCCATCGAGTCAGTTCTGACTCATAGCAACCCTGTATAGGGTCTCCAAGGAGCAGCTAGTAGATTTGAACTACCAACCTTTCAATTAGCAGTCCAGTGTTTATCCAACAGTGCCACACAGGACTCTGGGCTTCTTGATATATTGATTACATATAGAATTTGACTCTGTTTTAGCAGCCTGTAGCACTGAACAAGATTAGCCAGAGCTTCCTAGAGGAAAAGGAGTCCCTTTTGGAGTGAGTTTGTTGAGACCGGCAAGATTGGAGAGTGAATTTGGCAAGAGGAACAGATACAACTATAGTTTCCAACCAGAAAATGCAACACAAGCAAACATACTCAGAAAACAACAGGGTAAATTATATGAAAAAATGCCTACCCATGGATCCCCAGACTTGGATATGGCCATATTAACCTTCTGTCTGAGTGTTCAGGGAGGAAAATTTAGAGTCTGTGTCTGACCTGCTTTTAGAAGGGCTTGTTCCCCAGGTATGGAGTTGCAGTCACTGTGTAATAAACGGCATCATCCAAACAGGCAGGGAACTCATGTGGGCATCAGCCTGTCCTAAAAGCAAGGGCCTGGGCTGCATACGTTCCAAGTACATGAAGCCCATCCCCATCCATCCATCTTCACACCTGAGAGAGAGAAAGTGCAGTAACAAGCGTCTTGATATATATTCCTCTACAATCTGGTTATGAGGTTATCAAGCAAGAAAGACGCCCCAAGGGAATGTGTACGCTTTTTTCATAGAAGAAACTGTGAGTAAATAGCTGGAATTTATCTTGAGGGAGATAATAGAAGCACTTTTTTAAAATGTTGGAAAAAACAATATTTTTCCCCAGAGCATTAAAAGCTCTTCCAGGTTTCGATCATGTTTCTCATTAATGGGCCTCCCAGCCAGATTCATCTTAGGTATAGGGGACAAGAAAGGAAGTGGATCTGCCTGGTCAGTCTTTTTAATACAAGTCAAGGTGAGTCACTCCAAAACCAACTTCCATTTCTGCCCAACCTAAAGCCTCTTGGAAAGAGGCCAAGGGTATTCACTGCCCATGACCTTGGGGACCTTGGAAAACTCTGAAAGGTGTCTAAGTTTGTCTATCTGCTGAATATGTCTTCACTCTCTTGGTGAGGGACATTGGCCCCTTTGCCTGCACAAATGTGAATACTAAATGTATTTACTTTACTTACCTATTTGTGTAAGAGCTCTCTTTGCTGGCTGAGACAGAAAGTCAATGGAATAATGGATATGACAGCACTTTGTGAACAAAGAGGCTTTGGGTAGGGGTGCAGGGGAAGTGGCAGGGGCAAAACTGTATTGAATCCATTCATGTACTATGTATTCTTCATTCAGTTACTTTATGAAATCCTTTAAAATCTCTAAGAGGTAGGTGAATTTCCATTTACATATGGAGAAAGTTGAGCTTAGTTGCCATCGAGTCATTTCCAACTCACAGCTACCCTATGAACAATCAGTGTCAGATTACCCAATAAGCAAGGTAGCATGTGCTTATTTAACTACTCTGTAGTGATCAATTCCACATTATTTTCACCACATTAAAGATTCTGCTTCTAGGTATGGCTGGCATCTATCTCTCTCCCAACCCTACAGAATCAAAGACTCTTTTCAATCTTCAATCCCTGACAGGGGTGGGGTAACCTGTAAGCAAAGTAAGCATGAGTTTATTTGTGCTTAATTATTAATCTGTAGCAAAGAGTTTCACATGTTTTCCCTCACACAGTGAGAGTTCACAACATGTGAAAATTACAAAAAGATGAAACTGTTCACTATAGAATGGAAAGTCAGCACAAGTAAATTCTTGCTTACTTTGCTTATTGGGCGATCCCCCTCTGTGTACAACAAAACAAAATGCTAGCTGGTCTTACAACTTCTTCACAACCACTGTTATGATTGTGCCCATTGTTACAGCCACTGTATTAATCTAGCTCATTGAGAGTCTTCTTTTTCCCAACCCTCTACTTTATCAAGCATGATGTCTTTCTCTAGGGACTGGTCCCTCCTATACATAAATATGTATACATATCTGATATGTATACATATTTGATATGCATACATATATTTATATGTATACATATAAAAACTATGCATAACTATGTATACATATATGATATGTATACATATTTGATATGTATGTATATATCATATGTGTATATATGATATGTATACACATCTAATATATACATATGTATACTAATGTATACATATAAATATGTATCGTATGTGTATATTATATGTAAACACACATATGTTGTTGTTTCCACTGAGTTGGCTCAGAATTATGGTGGCCTTCACCAAACTTGCTGTCACTGAGTGGATTCCCACTCATAGCAACCCTACCACACAGGGCAGAACCGCCCAATGATATTGCTAAGGCTGTAATCTTTAAGGAAGTAGACTAGCATATGTCTCTCTCAAGAAGCACCAGGTGGGTTCGAACCATCAGCCTTTTTGGTTAATAGCCAAACACTTTAGTCATTGCACACCATCAGAGCTCCTGACCTGCTATATAACACAACTAAAGGTTGCTCAGTCCTTCATCATTTTCATGGGTCCATTGTTACAGATAGGGAGAGATATGCACCATTTAGTTCACAAATAGCATGCGCTCAGAAATAGCAAGAACATAAAATGCACATAGCACACATGAGAAACTAACATGCGAGAGGTTGTGAGGTTTGGAAGAAAACATACATTGTTGTTATTGTTTAGTGCTGTCGAGTCGGTTCAGACTCATAGTGACCATACATCGCACCCTGGTGGTGACTGTGTGCAGTTAATTTTTAAGTTAATAATTTTGTATGGCCCACAAATGATGCTACAAATATCCAAATAGCCCTTGGAAGAAAAAAAAAGATTCCGAGGATTGGCTGATGGATTTGAACCACAGACCTTGCGAAACAGGTTGCCAGGAGAAACATTCTGGGGATGGGGAGAGGCTCAGAGCAGCGGATGGCACAGAAGGAGCTCAGTGGTCCCTACTCTGGAGCAGAAGAAGTGGTCCAGTGTTTATCCTACAATGCCACAAAACATACAGTAGGTATGTTACTTGTGTAAAAATAGAGTCAACAAACTTGATTTTGAGAAATATATAGGTATATGTCACAAAATGAGGTTTGATATTTCACAAAACAAAATTTATTCTTACTAAATATGATGCACTTTTTTTTAAGTTTTTATTGTGAATTATGTGATAGTTTACATGAGAGAACACCAACTTTACATTCATCCTATCGTATTTCATTTCATTATAATGATTACAATCCCCTCCATGCATCATCAAACAACCAAAGGATACATCCCCAAGCCTGCCCCCTGGCTGCCAGCACAGAGTCCCTCTCCCTCCCTGAGTCCAGGGTCCCCAACTACTCCACTAAATATGATGCACTCTTATTATTTTCTATTTTATTTTTGTTTGTTTGCTTTTTCAATGCTGGTCACAGCCTATTAACTGATGTCACTGACCTAATGGGTTTGTAAACTTCCCATCTAGAGAGTCTCTGGCAACCACTCCAGCTGTGACACCTGATGATTCTTTATCCAGCGTCTTCTGCTCCAGAGTAGGGGCCACTGAGCTCCTTCTGTGCCTGCTGCTGCTCTGAGCCTCTCCCCATCCTGGTAACCTGTTTCACACGCACATTACCTTCCTGAACCACCAAGATTAAATGACTTGCTCAAGGTCACAGCATCAATAGCTGGAGTAAGGACTTTAATCTGTGCAGCATGACTGCAGTTCAGTACTATTCCATGCTGCCATCTGCCTGTGGAGACTGGCACCCTCCATCCTGGAAAAGCATCTCCATCCTGGAAAGACTGCCCTCTATCCCACCTTCCTGGAGGCTGCTAAACCAAACCTATTGCTGTCAAGTTAATTCTGCGCTTTTCTCCTGGCCCTTCTGATTCTAGCTCTCCACGCCTTTCAATACTTCCTCCCCAATCTGTCTCCAATATCTGTGTGCACCTTGGTCACATATGTGTTTGGGGATGACATTGTTGTTGTTGAGGTCCATCTAGTCAACTCTGACTCATAGCAATCCCATGTGACTGTGTTATAATAATTATAGAAACAGACCACTAGGTCTTTCTCCCACAAAGTGACTGATGGGTTTGAAACACCAGTTTTTCAGATAGCAACCTCTTGTTTAACCATTGTACCACCAGAGCTCTTTGTATGAGGGTGAAGTTCAGGTATGTCCTTCCATTTTGATCTTCCTTATCTACAATTCTTGTCCCCATAGGTGTAGACGTTCTACATTGGTGGTGTTGTTAAGTGCCATCGAATTGGTTCCAACTCACAGCAACCTGCATAGGGTTTCCAAGGAGCGGCTGGTGGAGTTGAACTAATGACCTTGCTATTCAAATAGACCTTGTGGTCAGGTGCATTATCCTACAGTGCCACATCAGGACTCCAGATGTTCTACATTATGCAGGCTTTAATTTGACAGATTAAATATATATCATTAAAGCTATATCTTTCTTCCAATCCCAATACTGGAACTTTCATTTGTCCTGTCAACGATGCCCCTGGAGCTGGGATCTGTTAGCCAAGAGTTTCATGGAAACACTGATGTAAGGATGCTGGAAGGGGTAGAGAAGACCTAATGCCTCCCTAAACACATAGGACACTACCATGGAGAGTGTCACTCAAAATTTATGGTGGCAGAGTTGAGGCCCTTGCCCCAGAGGGACATCTGCAAGCAAAGTTCTGGCTTGAGATTTCTAATGGTTATTAATTACTTTGTGTGGGCTTTGGAAGAGAGGCAAGATGGAGAATGATAGCTAAATGGCAGTTGATGGGTGCTAAATAATACATAGTAGCTGGTAGATGGTAGGTAAGCACAGATAGTAGAGAATTTAAAGTAGCTGATAGATTGTAGCACATAGCCGATAATAGATTAAAGAAATAGTAGATCACAGATAACAAATGGAAGATACTGAAAATGGTTGAGGATAATAGAAGCTGATAGTAGATAATAGTAGATAGTTGATAAGAGTAGCTAATAATGGATAATAGTAGCTGGGTGATAATAGTAGCTAATGGTGGCTAATAGTTGGTAAGTGATAATAGCTACTAATAGAGGGCAGCACTAATAGCAGATAATAGAGAGTGACTGGCTGTAGATCATAACTGAGAACTCACAGGTAGTGACCTGAAAGATCCCTAGGGACAGAGTCATCGCCTGGTTCCATCTACTATTCTAAATGGCTTTAGGACACACTGGGATGCCCTTGTGTAAGCCTTTCCTGAAGTCTATATGGTCCAAGGTACAGTGGCGCGTGGTTGATGGGGTGGGACGACACTCAGCACCACAGTTACAAAACCTGACTTCCAGTTTAAGCTCCTTCTTTACCTAAAGCCCACCACTTACTCCCTGTTGTTGTTGTTGTTAAGTGCCGTTGAGTCGGTTCTAACTCATAGTGACTCTGTCTAAGGTTTCCAAGGAGTAGCTGGTGGGTTTGAACTACTGACTTTGTGGTTCTCAGTCCAGTGCTCATCCTACTGCGCCACACCAAGAGTCCACTTAACCCACTAGGTTTCTTCAGACCTAAATGATGAGTCTTAATCCCACTTCTAGCCACCATAGAGAGGCCCTGGGGAATACAGGTGGCTAAGCATGTCACTACTAACTGAAAGCTTGAAAGTTCAAGCCCACACAGAAGGGACACCTCACAAGAAAGGGCTGGAAATCTGTTGCTAAAAGGTCACGGGCTTGAAAATTCTATGGAGCAGAGTTCTTCTCTGACTTGATGACAACTGTTTTTTGTTTGTTTTCATGTTCAAAAGAGGGCAAAATGAGGATAAATGATCAGGGTAAATCCAATTGGATGGGAGCCCTAGTGGCAAAATGGTTAGTCACTCTGCTGCTGACATGGCAATTCCCATGGAGAAAGATCGAGCCATCTGCTCCAATAAGGATTGTTGTTATTAAGAACCAGTGAGTCAGTTCTGACTCATAGCAATCCTGTATTGGGTTCCCAAGGAGCAGTTGGTGGGTTTCAACTGCCAGCCTTATAGTTAGCAGTCCAGTGTTTATCCTACAGCACCACACCAGGATTCCAAGTGAATTACAGCCCAGAAAATCCTATAGGGGTAGCAGCTGGGAGGCTACTCAAGTATGTCGGCTGCTTTTGAGGAATGTAGGGAGGTGGTATCTTTCTGGACGCTGTGGGGCCACTGGTACCAGGCCCTGGAGGAGGTGTTCATTGAAGTTCAAGTGTCACCAGACACTCGTATCCAGGCTATCCACTGTGGCCTGCAGAGCCAGCATTTGGCGCTGGCCACCAGATTCTATAATACCTGGTAAAGGAACATGGACATTGGAAGACAGAAAAATATCCATGTTGTTCTTACTAAGACAAAAAGAGATGCAGCAAAATGCTGGACTTCTCTTCTGGGATCTGAGTATGCAGCTGATCCTTGGGTACAAGACCAAACACAGAGTTAACTTACATTAGAAAGATTCCGGAAAGAAAATCCTGGTTTTGACTTCAGTGGAGCAGAAATCTTAGGAAACTACACTAAAGGTGGGCCAGATTTCTCAAATTTAGAGAAATAACTGCTTTATGTTTGCTTGGTTTTCTTTGTATTCCATGGATCTTTGCAAATGTTGCCAACCTAATCAAAGAAGCAGATTATGTGGTAAAAGAAAAATGCGAATGCCTACAGTTTAAAAACTGCAAAATACATCTAAAAATTGTTTTACATATTATATTCAAATATAATTTTTATAGGAAACATCTTAATAATTTGATAACCATTCTATGGTTTTATGGTCACCTTTTGGGCCTCATTTTTGCTTAGCATGAAGTTTCATATGCTGCATTTTACTAATTTCATATTTAACCTATCTTTTTAGTACAAAAGAAAACCATGAGGTATAGATCATGTAAAATGGCAGAATGCTTTCAGAGAAAATTAAGTTTTTTCTTTCAGCATGTGTAATGCAGGAATAATCAATAAACTTTCCTAAACAGGGGGTGGAAAAAAAACCCCGTAGGGCAGTTCTGGAATCCTGGTGTGGTGCTGTGGGCAAATGCACTAGATTTGAACTGTAAGGTCAGAGGTTCAAGCTCACCAGTCACTCCTTGGAAACCCTATACAGGGTTGCTATCAGTCAAACTGACTCGACAGCCTTAACAACAACAACAACAACAACAGTAGGGCAGTTCTACTCTGTTACATGGGGTAGTTATGGGTGCAAACTGCCATTTTGGAGTGTGGAGCAAGAGAAAGATGGTCAGCAAAGCTGGTGAAGGCCCCCTGCAGGAGACAAGCCATTGGCCCCAGTTTGTGGGCAGAGAGATTAACTGCCCGGGTAATACTCAGTCGGCATGCACAGAACAGGGGTCCTATGTGGCTGTCAGGCTAGCCTATCTGCAGATGGACCAATGGTACCCTTGGCCAGTCACTCAAAACTGAATGTTCCCCAAACACTGCCCAATGGTTTATGTTGTTTGCTGATCGCTTCCCCTACTATATTTGGAATCAAATTTGAAGGCCCCACCAGGACACAAAACCAGCTGCCATGTAGTCAACACTGACTCATAGTGATCCCATGTGTGTTAGAGTGGAGCTGTATGCCACCAGGTTTTCAAAGGTTGCTTTTTCAGGAGATACCTAGGTCTACTTTCTGAAGTGCTACTGGATGGACTTGAACCTCCAACCTTTGGGTTGCACCTGAGCACACTAACCATTTGCATCAACCAGGAACTCCCACCAGGACCTTCAAGATCCCTTCTGATCTGATAGTTTTCTACTCTCCAACCTGGATCACACCCCTTTTCTCATCATTCACTGCATCAGTGATTTCTGCTGTCCTTCAGACAAACCAAGCTCATTCCCACAAGGCCTTTGCACTTAGTGCCCCTTCTTCCTAGACATCCCCCACTCCCTCTGTCCACCCCTGAACGTTTACATAGTTAGTTCTTTCTCACTCTTCAGGCATCTGCTGAACTGTTATCTCCTCCAAGAAGCCTTCCCTGACCACCATGGAAAAAGCATACCCCTACCTCGTCACTTTCTACCACAGTATCTTTTTCACATTCCTTTATAGCACATAATGACTATTTCAGATCATCTTCTTCATTTACTCATTAAGCTGTTCAACATTTACTCCCACTCAAATATAATTTCCAGAATATCCAGGCTCTTGTTATCTGTTCATTAAAGTTTCCCCAGCACCTAGAACAGTTCCTGGTACCTAGTAAGGTCTTTGTTAATATTTATTGAATGAAAAAAAGGCCTTCACATCTGCAACAGGAAGGCAACTTTGAAACCACACAGGCCAGGGATCAGAAAATTGTTCTACTTCAAACTGACCTTGAGAAGTTGGACAGGCCACTTAAATGTTCTCATTATCATTCGTTGCTTAGTTTGCTACAAACAACAGGGTGATATTGATGGTGAAGAACTGTTACCTGAGCCCTGTACTCCTGAAGATTGAGAAGCCCTACTACTTGGACTCAAGTGTGACAACAATAGTGAGGTTGGCCCAGGATCAGGCAGTGTTTCATTCTGCTGTGCATAATAAGGTCACTATGAGTCAGTACCGACTCGATGGCATTTAACAAGAATAACAATAACCCCTTGTGTGTTCCCCAAAATGGCAGATCTCAAAGTACCACCCTGATCTCTGAGATTCCAAATATAAGACATATCTCCTAGATGCCTCATGACTTCTGTTAGACTCCCTTGTTTTCCTGCCTCTGTAAATCCAGGACCACTTCCTTTTCTTTGAGATGCCACTCAGTAATGGATGTGCCCTGTAGCAAAGAGCCTGAGTGAAATTATCTCTTTAATTGCACATTTTGTCTTTTATGATATGTTTTCCCCTCATAGAGTTCAAGTGAGGATTAAATCAAGTAGCATGCGTGGATGTCTTGCCCAACACCTTTAATCTAGTTTTTTTTTTCTTCGGTGGGATTTGAATGGTTTCCAGTGACTTGTCAGACTGAGGCAGAGTATTGGTCTATTCATGGAGGCTGTGGGTGATGTAAATGGTAAAGCATTCTGCTACTAACCAAAAGGTTGGTGATTCAAATCCACCCAGAGGTACCTTGGAAGACAGGACTAGGGATCTGCTTCCATGAAGACCCTGCGGTGCACAGTTCTACTCTGCACACATGGAATAAAATTGATGACAACTAACAACCAACCTGGGCCTGCTCACAGGTCAGAGAAACAGTTATCACAAAACGTAATCATAGCTATTCAGAGCCCTAACTGCCCCTTACCTCTGCTCCCATGAAAAAGAAAAGAAAAGGCCTATCCTGGGTTTACTGTTTTTATGTATGATTCATATATAAATGCAATACATGCTATATATTATAGTAATATTAGGGACCATTTTGATGTCCACTACATATTGTGTGATGAACATATGTACTAATTATTATTTTCATTTTCCAAGTGAGGAAACAGTCTTAGAGAAGACAAGTGATTTGTCCAAGGTAATTAACTAATTAGTGGCAAAGCTAAACTTTGAACCTAGGTTTAGCTGACCCCAGAGCTCGTGTACTTTTCCTCTAAATACAATTTGTTTAGCTCTTCACTTGCCATAAAGAGAATATAAAGGACTCCTAATACATATGTTGCACTCAGAAAGTTTGCCGTCTGCTTTTTTTTTTTTTTTTTTTTTTTTTTAAGATTTAATTGTGAACTGAGTGACAGTTTACATGGGAGTACATCAGCTTTACACCATCGTTTCATTGCAATAATTACAATCTCCTCCATGTATTATCATTCAACAGTATTTGCTTCCATTCCCTCTGTTTTTTTGTTGCTTTTTGAGGAGG
>NW_006408526.1:28335999-28352556 GCF_000296735.1 Chrysochloris asiatica
AACTATTCAGTGGGAACTCTATCTCCCCCCACACACTCTTAAACTAAACTCCCTCTTGAAAACTTGTCAGCCAGTCACTTCGTGCCTTTATCACCCCCTCATTTTAGGTAGCCAATGTCCAAGTTGCCCATCCCTATCTACCTTGTATACAGAGGGGATAGGATTGATACTTGATGTGAAGACTCCTTCCCTCTCAGTTGGTATTTTGAGCTACTACATCCATAAGTAGAGGCCAAGTTCATCAAACTGTAGCAATTTACACTCATTTCCTTTATCAGAAATTGTTATTTTATCTTCCTCTAGTCGAGTTCTGATTATCAAGGCATCAAGGCTAGGTCAAATGGGTACTGTTCGCAAGTTTAGGCATTCTTGTGCATCTCCCCTCACTTTATATCAGCTGGATGCTTCACTCTCAGCTCTAGCTCTCTGTGGCTATGTCCTTGTCTATGGGCTCAGGAGTCCCCAGGTCTCACCACACTTTGGACTAACCCACCCTTCCTCTTCTTTCTCTCATCTCCAGGTCATCGGGAGTCTATGGAACATGGTTGAACTCAGCCCATTTCTTCATTGCTGCCTTTCCCCCCTCTTCCACTCACCAGTAGACCAATGTGGTTGACAGCAAGTCTACATATCTGCTCATATCTTCCCTTTGAGTTTCAGTCTTAGAGGGGATTTGTCCTGAAGAGACTTGATTGCTTGCCTTGATGGCTTTTCAGCAAACAACTTGCTTATTCTCGCAGTAGCCAATCATAGGGTTTTGGGTTTATCTGCTGTTCTTTCTTTGAAGATGTATCTTCTGTTGCTCTAACTGTTCCAAACTAGTCTATTTGTCCTGTCTAGTGGGAATGTCCCACCTCAGAAGGTTGTGGATGGGGTTCAGGATTCCACCTAAGGTCCTATACACTGCAAAGGCTCTGCAAAAGGCCTATTTCACTTGGCAAGTTCTAGAACTCCCTTTAGGTATTCCAACCTGTTATAGACCAGCCTGCTTTTTAGAGGTAAAATTGAGACCTTTAGAACAATGAGGAGACCACATAAAACATTCCACAAGTAAGACCTCAAGGGAGAGTTTCTGAGAAGAGCAAGATCAAGATGCACCCAGGAGGTTGGAAGTACATTACTTTGTGTGTGAACTCAAAAACAGTTTGGAATGAGTAAATGATTTAATTAGTGTTTAAGGGAAGAAGTGGGATTCAATTTAGTCTTTAACTACAACTCAGTACGAGACCTAGACCTAGATCTCCATTCACTGTTATAAGGATGGGAGTGAGGAGAGTCCTAATCTCCGTGGACTTCTGCCCTTCTGTGGCTTCCACTGCCCCCACTCCTGGGGGCCTGGGTTAACCTTTCGGGTGAGAAAAGACCCTCAGCTAAAAATCTGATCCTTTTGCAAGCAACACTATTCCTTCCAGCTGTCACACGTGACTGTCTCCAAAGAGCCTCCCACAATCTGCTGAAGATTTTAAGTTATGGAAATTAGGGAGCAGGCATATTTCTCAATTTCCTGTGTGGCACAATGGCCATTAACCAATTAATGGCTGGGCAGGTGCCAGCCAGTGCCAGGGTAATTATTAGATCGTAATTGCCGTATCATTATAAGGTAAATATAGGGTCGGACTGCCATCCACCCTGAAAAGGGCAACTGGGATTTCATTTTATTCCTATTAAGCATAATTATTCCCCAGTCTCTAGGAAACTGTGATTTCCAATATAATTATAGGGTGTTTGCCAACTCCATCCATAAGACATGGGGTACAACAGAAGACAATGAGGGGCAGCCTGGGGAGGTGTGGGACAGCAGCTGAAACCTCATAACAGGATCGATTCTGAAGCTCATCACTAGGGGGGGCGGGGTGTCTCTGAAGAAAAAGGGGCCAAGAAAGAGAAAGAGAGAAATAAGTTTCACTGACATTTAATAGAATTATTTTCTGAATATCTGTTAGCTGCTGTCAGGTTAGCCCTAAACTCCTCGTGATCCACAAATGATGGAGAGCTCATGCACAGTGAACCAAAATGCTACCTGCCCTGCACCATCGCCAATATCTGTTGAGATTCAGACTGGGGTTATTGTTCAGATCATAGGTTTTCATTTTCTGAATTTCAGAAGGCGATCACTAGGCCTTTCTTCCTAGTCTGTTTTAGTCTGGAAGCTTCAATGAAACTTGTTCAGCATCATAGACACACATAGCCACCACTGACAGACAGGTAGAAGCTGCACACAAAAATGCATTTGCTGGGAAACAAACACAGATATACCCACCTAGAAGGTGAGGTTTCTACAACTGAACCACCAATGTCCTCCTAAAGCCAGAAGCAAGTTGTTGTAGCTAGGTGCCATCGAGTCAGTTCTGACTCATAGCCACTTTATGCACAATGGAACACTGCCTGGTCCTGTGCCATCCACACAATTGTCATTAAGCTTGAGCCCACTGTTTCTGCCACTGTGTCAATACATCTTATTAAAGTCTTCCTCTTTTTCACATATCCTCCCTGTTATTAAGCATGATGTCCTTCTCCAGGGACTGGTCCTTCCTGACAATATGTTCAAAGTATGAGAGATAGTCTCACCATACTGGCTTCTGAAGAGCATTCTTGTTGCACTTCTTACAACACAGATATATTTTTATTTGTTCTTCTAGCAGTCCATGGTACTTTTACTATTCTCCTCTAACACCGTAACTCAAATGCATCAATTATTCTATGTTCTTCCTTATTCTTTGTCCAACTTTCACGTGCATATAAAGCTATTGAAAATACCATGGCTTGAATCAGGTACACATTAGTTCTCAGACTGTCATCTTGGCTTTTTAACACTTTAAAGAGGTCTTGTGTAGCATATTTGCCTAATGCAATGTGTCATTTGATTTCTTGATTGCTGCTTCCATGACTGTTGATAGTAGATCCAAACAAAATGAAATCTTTGACAACTTCAATCTTTTCTCCATTTAACGTGATATTATTTCTTGATCCAAAAGTGAGGATTTTTGTTTCCTTTACATTGAGAGGCAACACATATGGAAGACTATGGTCTTTGATCTTTATCAGCAAGTATTTCAAAGTCCTCTTTGCTTTAAGCGAGAAAGATTGTATCATCTGCATATCACAGGCTGTTAATGAGCCTTCCTTCAATTCTGATGCCACGTTCTTCTTCATATAATCCAGATTCTCAGACTATTTGCTCACCATACAGATTGAATAAGTAAGGTGAAATAATACAACCCTGTGCATAACTTTTTAAATTTTAAACCACTCAGTGTTCCCATGTTCTGTTCAAATGATTGCCTCTTAGTTTATGTACAGTTTCCTCATGAGCACAATTAAGTGTTCTGGAATACTCATACTTTGCAATGTTGTCCATAGCTTGTCATGATCCACACAGTTGAAAGCCTTTGCATAGTCAAAAAAGCACAGGTAAACATCTTTTGGTATTCTCTGCTTTCAGTCAAGATCCATCTAACTTCACCAATGATAACCCTCATTCCACAACCTTTATCTCGATCTGGCTTGAACCTCTGGCAGTTCCCTATCAATGTACTGTTACAACCATTTTTTAATTATCTTGAGCTAAATTTTTCTTGCATGTGATATTAATGATATTACCCAGTGATTTCCACATTTCATTGGATCACTTCTCTTTGGAATGGGCACAAATATGGATCTCTTCCAATCAGTTGGCCAAGTGGCTGTCTTTCAAATTTCTTGGCATAGATGAGTGAGTGCCTCCAGTGCTGCATCAGTTTGTTGAAAGATTTCAATTTGTATTCCATCAATTCATGGAGCCAATGCCTTCAGCACACCTGGACTTTTTCCTTCAGTACCATTGTTTCATTATCATATGCTATCTCTTAAAATGGTTGCACATTAACCATTTCTTTTGAGTTAGTATTATTCCAGAACTTCCTTAGACTATCATTTGTGCCTTCATTTCATTAAATATTGTTGAGTGAACATTACTAAGCACCAAGTATTACAAATATGAGTAGCCCTAGAGAATGAAAAATAAAACAGGATACCTATTTTTATGAGGCCAGGTAGTGGCAAGGAGCATGCTATCATCACCCCTCATGTCAGCAGATAAAGTAGCTGAGGCACCGAGCAAAGAAGGAATTAACTTGCCCAAGTGCAAAGCCCTGACTCCCTGACCCCTTGTCCTGTGTTCCTTTGTCAACCAAAGCTGCTCAACCCTCTCCAAGAAAAAGAATTAGCAATCTGCAGAGCAGAAGGTCATCTACAATGCCAAAAGGCTCCTTCTTACTTGCCGACTGAAAACTTTTAATGCTTGACAGGAGCTGCGCAGGTGTGACAATCGAGACATAAAGTTGATAAAGAGCTGCAAATGCTGCTGGGTGAGATGGTTGTGAACCAACCAGTGTTCCCAGCCATGGAAAATGTAAAACTCCTGACCTGGTGTAATCTGGGAGATCTGAAGACACCACTTTTCATGCTAATGTATAATAACGCCATATATCACCTTTAAAGAGAACTTGATTCTAATAAACATTTACACCAAAACTATCTCCTATAAATCAAGTAACAAATCCCCAGCCTATCTGAGACATGCTTTGTATCTGGGAATCTCACTATTAAATCAAGTATTGTAATTTGCTTCAGAAATGTTTTGCCAAAAGGTTAAAATATACATACTCTTAGCTCATCAATCTCAGGGGTTGATAGAAAAGCCCTTTTAATTTTTTTCTTTATAATCTGAGCTTTCTTTTGATTTCCCCATTGGTTGCCCTGCAGTCCTTCTGGGTTCTAGGTCACTGGAGTGAGAGGGGATGGGTTGCTGGTTCACTTAGAACAAGAAGCAAGGGAGCTAATGAAATTGAGGACCTTTGATTACCTGCCAGCAGTGTCAAAATAATAATTACAACAGCTCCAACAAAAATAGTGAATAACCCAAAACCAACCCAGTTGCTGTCAAGTTGATTCGTACTCATGGTGGCCCTGTGTGTGTCAGAGTAGAACTGTGCTCCACAGGATTCTCAAAGACTGGTTTTCAGAAGTAATTCTACAGGCCTTTCCTCTGAGATGCCTCTGGTGTGGTGGACTCCAACCAACAACCCTTCAGTTAGTAGTGAGCAAGCACATCAAAAACCAAGACCTATTTCTGAAGTCAGTTGATGGGAACTTAGAAAGAAAAGGCTAGCCGTGTACACCTATGGACTCCCAAAACTAGTTTCATGGAGGAAAATGTGACTCACAGTGACCCCATGTGTGTCAGAGTAGAAATGTGTACCACAGCGTTTTTTAATGGTTCATTTTCAGAACTAGATCACCAAGTCTTTTTTCTCAGGCTCCTCTAGGTAGACTGGAACTACCAACCTTTCGGTTAACAGTCAAGCCCATTAACTATTTGCTCTACCCAGTACCATAATTGCTATCACTAATAAAAGTATTATATGTCTGACACTAAGGTAGCACTGGAGTTTTGGTGTGGCGTTGTGAGTTAATGTGTCAGATTGCAAAACCGTTTGAACTGCAAGGTCAGAGGTTCAAGCTCACCAGCCACTCCTCAGAAACCCTGCACAGGGTTGCTATGGGTCAGAGTGGACTCAACAGCACTTAACAACAACAACAAGGTAGGATTAGGGACAAAGTAGAGAACAAGACAAACAGGAATTTCTGGAACATATAGTTTAACAGTTTACAAGAACCTTTATAAGAACCTTTACATTCGGTGCCACATTTAATCTTCATAACCTGTTAGAACTATCCTCACCTTCTTGGTGAGACTAAGTAAATGACTCCACACTTTCCACAGCTAGAAAACCTACAGAGCAGGGATTTCAACTCAAATCCGTCTGGTTTTAAGCCCGTACTCTGTTCACCACCCCACATCCTTCTGTAAACAAGGAAGTGTAGTTCTCTGAACAGTAAAACATCATCTACCTCAATTCCCAGGGGGCCCTGCAAGAGTGACGTGTTGTCTCCTGCCCACCCGACCTGCCAATAATCACTCTTCAGTTGTATGTTTATTATCTTTGTGGCGCATGGTTATGGTAGCAGTAAAATGTATGCTCAACAGTACACTACTCTGATTTGCAACTACTAATGGAACTACTATTTTTGTTTGTTTTAAAGCCATAGCCATAAAACAGGCTCCCCAAAATACTCTTGCAGATTTTTATGTCTTTAAATTTTACTGGAAGTGCTAACTATAATAACAGAATGCCTGTAAACATATAAATGGCCTTCTCAAAAAAGGGGAGACTGTTTTCTTTCATGGGGTGAGGGACACAGGGTGATCAATTTATGGAAGCTTAGAAAGAAAAGGTTAAGAACCATTATAACCTAGGTGGTCCCGAAGAGTCAGACAATTAAGGGTCTCCTGCATTCTTCCTGCCCCGAGTTTCCAAAAAGATCACTGGGCAAAGAGAAGGGGAGTTGAGGGAAGTTTGGTGTACCAGAGTTCAGGCTCCTCTCCTCCATGTTCCTGCTATGGAGGGGTAGATGTCAACAATGTGGATCACAAAGACACCCTTTATTTTTCCTGTAAGCTACACCCTAGTTGTTAGGCCAAGGTTCGGGGGCAAATTTGAGGATGAAGATGGTAAACTTGACCTTGTGCCCTCACTGAGATGAAGACTATTTGAAATATGAGGCATTTCAAAAGACGCACCCCCTTCCCAAGAATGTTACCATCCATGACTTTCAAATTTTACCTGGAATGCTCACCTCATTGAGTCAAGACACATGGAGCATGAGAAGAGTTGTGTTAAGTCACAAGTACATGACTGTTACTGTAAAATACTGGCCTTCTAAGTAAAGGTTGGGTGATCAAGTTGGCTATCTCCACAAGCAACACTCTTAAGGGAAAAGATTCTAGATACAGAAAATTTGTTGGAGGTTAGGGAGGTTCATAGCCTTCCTAAGGCTCAACCTTAGGAGGCAGTGATTTTAGTTAATAGGGGATAAGAATGATTACATAAATCAATCAATGTCAAGAAATGGTACATGTAGAAACTGTTGTATTGCTATATGTACTGCTATGCATATTCTCAACAACAACAAAATCAATAAAATTTAAAAATAAAAAAGGAGGAAAAAAAGGGAAAGACCAAGGTTGAATCAAGATCTCCACTCCAATCCTCCAAATCTCTCTTCATTCCCACAAGAAGCCTAAGACTGATACCACTAATACCAAAGTGCATTGGACAAAAATAAACAAACTTACCTTTACAAAAATAGAAAAGGTTCAGAATATAGAGGAGGGAAGCAGTTTTGGCTGGGCCACCAAAATGAGGGAGGTCAGACAGAAGGTCAATAGAAGGAAAGAAAGGGAAAGGAGTTCAAGAATGTGGTAGAGGGAGGGGAGAAAGGGGAAACTCCCCTCACAAAAGAAAAAGACTCTAAATGCAGGCATAGAACTGGGAGCAGGGGCAATGTCCTCCCAGCATGTTAGAGCACAGGGCCTGCCCGATGGGGCAGGATGCTTCGCTGGAAAACTGGAATGGGAAACAGGGGGCCATCAGAACCAAAGCTCCTGGGAAATACCCCAAGAAGAGCATCAGAAGGAGGAAAGTACAATGAAAGGGAATTTGTCCAGTGGCCCAAAAGGGCAAAGAGACTAAGTAGCCCAAAGTTTAGGGTGGATGGAGTAAGTCAGCCCACCTGATTAATGTGGTCAGCTGAGTCATGCTGAATTAAGTGACCAGGTTGGATCTATGGAACTTGCCAGTTGGTATATACTCTATACGCCAGAATTTTCTTACATCACACATAGCTGGCTGACTTAGCTCAGGGTAGATGGACAGCCTCCTAGGGAATAAGTAACATACCCAGGAAAGGTGACAGAAATTCACCTCATGGAGAACCTCAGTCTCTTTTTAGATGCCCAAACACTGTGGATTAATGCACTGAACTTCAAAGTCAGTTTGAACTACAAGGTCAGCAGTTCAAGCTCACCAGCTGCTCCTCAAAACCTTAAACAGGGTTGCTACAGGTCAGAACCTACTCAATGGCACGCAACAACAATACAAAGTGACACAGAAATGCGTGCAAAGGAAGGATCTGAGGGACTAGTGACCACTTTCTTGACCTCTCCATCTTCCCTAGGATGCACCCTGTGCAGGCACCCACACCCTTCATAACCCAGCAGAACCATTGCTCACACTCACCCAGATTCAGGTTCTGGAATAATCTGAAGCCACTCTCATTTCACCAGCAACATTGAAGACTGCACCTGCTCCATCCCCGCCATGAGACTAAACTGGCAGGAAAGCAGCCTGCTCCAAGAGCCCTGGGGACCCCGACTTAGCCTGTCCAAGCCCCAGCACTGCATGCACCACCTCCACTGACCCCAGTATTGGAGGATGTCAGATTTGATCAAGTTGTGCCTGATGTTTGGTGAGCCAGAGGAACAGGCTAGGCATTATTGGCTAGGCTGCTTCAAAGGGAAGAAGTAGACACAGCAGGCGCTGAGAAACACAAAGAGGCCATTTAGTGGAGCAGGCTTCTAGAGAACACAATTATAAGGCAACCCAGAGGGTGGACGGTGAGTGTCTGAGTGCATACCTGTGTCTGGTAGTGAACTGATTCAGGGAAGAAACTGTGAATTCTCTATTACCCCGCTGCAGCTCCATGTTGGCCAATCTTAAACAACACTCCTAGCCACATCATTCATGCTTTTAGGGCTCTTTCCAGATGGTTCAAGTCCCCCTCTCCTCCAAATCCTTCTTTAAAGAACCCAGCCCAAGAGAAGCAACACCCTTCTTACTTTTATGGAACCATCAAGAGCTCCCCTCTCTAAAGCTGGCTCGCTGTTCTTATTGTATTATCACAAGTATCGGGTAAGCTCCTTGAGGTCAAGGGGGGGGGGGGAAACCCATTTTCATCCAGTCAATTCTGACTCATGGCAACTCATGTGTGACAGAGTAGAACTATACTCTTTAGGGTTTACTATGTTGTTGTTGTTAAGTGCCATCGAGCCAATTCTGACTGATAGTGACCCTGGTTAGGGTATCTGAGGAGCAGCTGGTGGGTCTGAACTGCTGACCTTGTGGTTGGCAGTCCAGTGCTGATCCTACAACACCACACTAGGACTCCCAGGGTTTACTAAGCTGGTGTTGTTGTTCAGTGCCATTGAGTTTGTTCTGACTCAGCGACCCAGTGTAGGGTTTCCGGGGAGTGACTGGTAAGCTTGAATTCACCAGCCTTGCAGATCAAACAGACTTTGCAGTCCAGCAAATTAATCCACAGTGCCACACCAGCCATGATCTTTTAGAAGTAAATCACTGGACTTTTTTCCCAAGAACTCTGGATAGATTCAACCTACCAGTCTTTCAGGTAGTAAGGAAGTGCTTAAACCACCCAGGGACTCAAGGAAGACCCTGTCATGTACTGCTCTTGTGCCCTCTGCAGTTCCCTGTCGCATTTACTCACATATTCAATATAAACTTCTTTATGGATTCCACGAAGTTGTGGTGTGGCACTACAGATTAATGCTCTGAACTGCAAAATCAGTTTGAACCACACAGTTAGTGGTTCAAGCTCACCAGCCGCTCCTCAGAAATCCTATACAGGGTTGCTATGGGTCAGAACCAACTTGACAGCACTTAACAACAACATCGACTCCATGGCACACAACCACCACCACCATCAATAAGAACAGTAATCTTTTATGGATTCTTACAGAGAATGGGCTGATAATGGCTCACATTCACACTCTTTTCTGATAGGTGAGCTCAAGCAATATATGTATCTTCTCTAAACCTATTTCCTCACAAATAAATGAAGAAATTGAGCCATACATCATGGCAATTGTGAATTTAATGAGGTAATGCTTGCCAAGGGTTAACACAAAATAGACATGTAATGTTGTTGTTAGGTGTCACCAAGTTGGTTTCAACTCACAATGACCCTACAGAACACAACATTGCCCAGTTCTGCCCCATCCTCACAGGCATTGCTGTGTTTGAGCCCATGGCAGCCACTGTGTCCATCCGTCTCATTCAGGAGTTTCCTCTTTTTCAATGAGGCTCTACTTTATCAAGAGATGTCTTTCTCCAAGGACTGGGCACGTACAGATGTTCAAATCATTAGTTCTCTCACCCATCCCCCATGTTTGCTCAGTGCTTTACATTTATCAACGCTCTTTCCTATACATCATGTTTTCCCTAACTTTTCATTGTGAATTGAGTGAAGGTTTACAGGGCATATCATCCATTTTATATTCAACAAATCATACACTTCGTTTCGTCTCAGTGATTACAAGTCCCTCAATGAAATATCACTTAGCCCACTTCCTCCTTTATTTCTCGTTTCCATTCCTCCTTTCCCAACCCTTTTGAATATTGTCCTTAGGTAAATGTTGCCATTTTATCTTGAATGGTCTACAGACAACTTCACTAGTGTTATTGTTCCACCACATATCTATCTATTGCTTGGCTGAAAATTAAACCACAGGAATAAGTTCAGTTCCAGACCTGAACAAGGACCAAAGACCATAGTCTCAGAGTTCCACTTGCCTCTGACCAGTAAACCTGGTCTTTTTAATGATTTTGAGTTTTGCTCCACATTTTCTCCCACTTAATTCAGTAATTCTAATGCAATCCTTTCCAAATCAGTTTGTAGTGATAGCCAGGCACCATCTAGTTCTTCTGGTCTCTTAGAGTTACAGAGATGAATGTTCACATGATCCACTAATCTATCGGACTAATTGCTTCCAAGCATTTTCTGTTTCCATCAATCTTCTTTCCTCTGGACAGAGAGAAGCCAATTGTTGTACCGTAATCTAATACGATGGTCTCTTATGAACTTGTAAGATCCCAGTTGCTACTCACCACAGTTGACTGTCCTATACATCATCTTATAAGAGCCCTACATAGAGGTATAGTCTATTATTACGGCTGTGGAGAACCTGAAGTATGGGAGTTTAAGTAATTCTAACTAGGGAGCTCTGGTAGCATAGTGGTTACAAATCGGGCTGCTAACCTGAAGGTCGGCAGTTCGAAACTACCAGCCGTTCCAAGGGAGAAAGATGAGGCGTTCTGCTCCCGTGAAGATTTATAGCCTCGGAAACCCTAGGCAGAGTCACTATGAGTTGGAACCGACTCCACAGTACTTAACAACAACAACAACTCAAGGTAACACTAGTGTCATCATTAGGTGGATGTGGGAGTGTGGATCGCACCAGTGGCATTGTGAGATGGGGTGACAAGAAATTAACTGTCAATAAAAATTTCTGTGCAGTGTTTCTGCAGAAATGCATTACTTTGTATAAAAATGCCCCTGTAGTTAGTTATAACAGCAAAAAGATTTTTGGTAAACCCAGATTACATGTATCAATATACCTCAAAGGCTAAAACTCTAGACTCATGTACATTTTGAACCTTCTAATGTGAGCTCTATTAGCGAAGCGGTTACGAATCGGGCTGCGAACCTTAAGGCCAGCAGTTTGAAACTACCAGCCGCTCCGGGGGAGAAAGATGAGGCGTTCTGCTCCCGTAAAGATTTACAGCCTCGGAAACCCTGTACAGGGTCGCTATGGGTCGGAACCGACTCGATGGCACTTAACAACAACAACAACAATGTGCCAGCAGAGCTGTCGTTATCACCCAATTACAGGGCTGCTTCAAGTCACATGGCTTCACCTGCACACACTATAAACTTGCGCTGTTGCTTCTGTTGTAGCAGATGTTTTCATAGTTACTAATTTAGTCAAGCATTCTGGTGTTTTAGCTACAATATTGTGGTATTAGTATTTGTGAACCTATGTCAATAACAGTTTTTATAATGAAGATGTAATTAAAAGGAAAGGAGCAAAATCAAACACTTTCACTCAGTGACAAATGTAATCAATAATGTTGTGACTCAGTGTAGAAAGAGTTTACAAAATAGTTTTGTTGTTGTTGTTGTTGTGTACTGTGGAGTCGGTTCCGACTCATAGCGACCCTGTACAGAGTTTCCGAGGCTGTAAATCTTCACGGGAGTAGAACGCCTCATCTTTCTCCCGCGGAGCGGCTGGTAGTTTCAAACTGCTGGCCTTAAGGTTCGCAGCCCGATTCGTAGCCACTACGCTACCAAAAGCTCCTTAGTATTTATATAAGCTAAGAAATCTTAAATTTAAGCAAATTGCAACTGTACTCATTGCATATTGTTTTATGATTAAAATTAATAGTAAGCATTATAAAGGAGTCCTGGTGTGGCATTGTGGGTTAATGTGCCAGATTGCAAAACTGTTTGAACTGCAAGGTCGGCAGTTCAAGTTCACCAGCTCCTCCTCAGAAACCATATACAGGGTCGCTATGGGTTGGAACCGACTCGACAGAACTTCACAACAACAACAAGCATTATAAGGACTCTGTAAGGTCTGGTATGACAGGAGACCCCTAGGGTGAGGGATGACATCTGAGTTACCATTCTAGGTCACCCTAACCATAATGATACCAGTGGGAGACTCCGCTAGAGGATACATTTGAGCAGGGCCCAGCTGATCTCAAAGTCCAAACTGTCTGGCGAGGACCATTCGGCATCGAGGCAGTACATGGGCCTAATGCCTCTTAGACTGGGGTCCATATGTTAATGTGCAGGCTGCTGTTGTTAATTATGGTCCAGTGAGCCCCTGACTCATGATGACACCATGCACAACAGAATGAAGTGCTGCCCAGTCCTGTACCATCCCCTGGAATTGGGCCAGTGTGATCAATAGGGCTTTCAATGACTAACTTTCAAAAGTAGATCTCCAGGCATTTTCTCCTAGTCAGTCTTAGTCTGGTAGCTCCACTGAAACCTGTTCAGCATCATGTTGTTTCATGACCATCAAGTTGGTTCTGACTCATGAGGACCTGATGTATGATAGAATTGCTCAGTCCTGCACCATCCCGCAGCAATACAAAAACCTCCACTGACAGACAGGAGGTTAACTGTGCATTGGGTGCATTGGCCAGGAATTGAACTTGTGTCTTCCACATGGAAGGAAGAGAATCCCACCACTGAACAACCAATTTCCCTAATGAGCAAATTAGTCTGCCTCAAGCAAATGAGTTCAGAGAGGTGGGCAGAGCTCCAGGGCTGGAGTGGTTGTTCCAACCAGGTGGTAACCTTTCTCACACTGATCCATCATCCATGACAGCTGGTGTTGGGTCAGCAGAATCTAGGATGCAGTCAGCATCCTGCATGAGGAAACAGGGCTGGTTTTGCCTCAGTCAGATTGAAGACATCACCATGGCGATAGTGATGGACCAGCCCTTCTGCTAGGGACAGAGAAAAAAGATTTCCCAGGTTCTTTCTGGCCCCCAAATCTCAGCCTACCATAGAGTCTATCTTAGCTTAGTAGCACCACCACGAAACTATTGGAGGGGCCAGAGGAAGTGAGATGGACTCAAGGAAGCCAAGGAAGCCCCCACGACCCCAAATGTCTCCCCACCATTATGTGTACCACCTTCAGATACCCTTCTTCAGATACCCCTCTGAAGGCTTCAAGAAAGTAGTGGCACAGAAGCAAAAGTTTCCTTGAACAACAGCTATGTGTCCATTTTTTTGCTAAGTCCTTTAAGAACTTTATCTCCTTTGATCCACACAACATCCCTAAAGAGGAGGGTATTGGTGGTGGTGGTGGCTGTGTGCCGTGGAGTCAGTTCCGACTCATAACGACTCTGTACAGGGTTTCCGAGGCTGTAAAGCTTTATGGGAGCAGAACACCTCATCTTTCTCTCACGGAACAGCTGGTAGTTTCGAACTGCTGACTTTGTGGTGAGCAGCCTGATTCATAACCACTATGCTAAGAGGGTATTAGCATCCCCATTTTATGGATGAAGGAACAGGGGTTCAAAAAGGTTAAGTCATTTTCCTGAGGTCACAAAGCAGTACTTAGCTAATCCAAAATTTGACCCCAGGCCTATTTGATCCAAATCTGCAACATGTTTTATCATCAAACCCTTCTAGTTATAAACCATGGTTTTATGGGGCTCATGAATGCTGGCTGAGAGGAAGGCTGAGGAAATAGAATGTGAGTTGGGGCAAAACCAAGCCATTGGTGAAAGATGGGGCATCGTAGGGAGAAAGCACCAAAAACACAAAATTCAACAGTGTTCCACCTCTCTGGCCCTTAGCCTCTCATCACAACTTCTGAAGGGATGAAGGGGGAAGAGGAAGTCTAGAAAAACTCTAGCGCACATGTGATGGCACCCATTGGACAGGGCAGATGGTCTAGGGTTGTGGGCCTTGGGAAGAAGCAGTTCACTCTCCCCTTGTGGGCCTGCTCCCCTCCCCTGTCAATAGCTAGGGACTGATTCCCTCCACCCTCCTGCAGACTTAGGTTGACAAAAGTCAGAGAAATAATTGATGATGGAGAGGATTTATTAAATTGGATAAGTCCTGGTTACAACGTTCTTTTTAGGCTTTGAGTGGTGTGTGTGTTTCTCTTTCATTAAGGCTGCATAATAAAATAATTGCATAATTAGTAAGGAATTTGTTACCTTTCAGGAGTCTTTAATTCCCCAGAACACTACCCTCCCCCAGACTCTGTCACTATGATGGCAGGAGGAGGGAATAAGGGGAGGGGAAGAGGGCTACCATGACCATCAGCAAGTCCTAGAGATGAAAAATACAATTAATGGTCATTTACCCACCTCCACCATAACCCAAACTTGCCTAACTATGTCAGCTGAACCCACCAATCATTGATTGCTTGGGATGGCAAAGCATCCTGGGGCGTCTTCTGTCCTTCCTGATTCTAGACCCTGCCATGGCCTCTACTAGTGTTCCACAGACATGAGATTCTCAAACCAGTAAAACCAGTTCCATGGTGCCTAGTTCTGCTTGTGGCAACTTCATGTGTTTCAGAGTAGAACCATGTTCTGAAGGGTTTTCAGTAGCTAAGTTTATGGAAGTAGATCACCAGGTCTTTGTTCTAAGAAACATCTGGGTGGACTTGAACCTCCAACTTTTCAGTCAGCAACTGAATCTGTTAGCACTTTGCACCACCCAGGAACTCAGGCAGCTTCAAGAGAATCGAGATTAAATTCAGATTCCTGGGTTCTGTGTCTCTATAGCCTAGGAGGAATAGAGTTTGCAGGCAGCTGTATGTATGTTTTTACAAAGCATTACGAAGTGATTCTTCTTTCTGTTAGAGTGCAATATCCATTCTTTGATTCAATGATCGATTATCAACCAACTTCTTATCATTTGCCATCTTCTACAATGATCCAGAAGGAGCTCTGGTAGCGTAGTGCTTACGAGTTGGGCTGCTAACCTCAAGGTCAGCATGTCAAAACTCCCAGCTGTTACACTGGAGAAAGATGAGGCTTTCTGCTCTTGTAAAAGATTTACAGCCTCAGAAACCCTGTACCGGGGTAGGTATGAGTGGGAACCAACTCCACAGCACATCACCACCATAATGATCTATGTATAGACTCCTGGTGTGGTGCTATAGAATAAGCACTGGACTGCTAACTGCAAGGTCAGCAGTTCAAACTCACCAGCTGCTCCTTGGAAACCCTGTACAGGGTCATTATGAGTCAGAACTGACTCAATGGCACTTAACAAAAATAACCACAGCAAAGACCTATGATTGACACTCTAATTTTAATGAAAGATACAGAGAATTCAGGACAGTTTAACCCTGGATAGGCAGTGTAGTGGGTTGCATGTTGGGCTGCTAACCACAAGGTTAACATTTCCAATCTATCAGTTGCTCCATAGAAGAAAGATAAGGCTTTCTGCTCCCGTAAAGATTTATAGTCTCAGAAGCCCTAAACATGGTCACTATGAGTCAGAACCGACTTCACAGTCCACTACCACCAGGGATCCTTGGGTGGTGCTGTTAATGCACTCAGTTGCTACTGAAGCATTGGAGATTTGATTCCATCTAAAGTTATCTCAAAAGAGAGGCCTGCCAATCTACTTCCAAAAAAGTAACCACTAAAAACTCTATAGTGCACATTTTACTTCTACACACATGGCGTCCCCCTATGTCAGTCAACTGGATCAGAAATGGTTTTCAATATGAAAAATCTCTTCAGATTCCAAAACCTAAGGCTTTGACCCTGTTGTTGTCTGGTACCATCGAGTTGATTCCAACTCACAGCAGCCCCTACGTACAACAGAAGGAAACACTGCCCAGTCTTGCGCCATCCATACAACTATTGTTAAATTTGAGCCTATTGTCACTGTCACTGTGTCAGTCCATCTCATTGGGGTGTCCCTCTTTTTAGCTGACCTTCCACTTTACCAGCATGATGTCCTTCTACAGGGACTGGCCCCTCCTGATAACATGTCTGAAGTATGACAGACCAAGTCTCCCCACTACTGTTATTTCCAAGGAACAATAGGCCATACTTCTTCCAAAACAGATTTTTCATTCTTCTGGGAGGCCATGGTATATTCAATATTGTTTATCAGCACCATAATTCAAATGCATCAGTTATTTTCCAGTATTTCTTATTCATTATCCAGTTTTTTGTAATTGAAAATATCATTTGAAAATATGAGGCAATTGAAACTATCATGACTTGGGTTCGGTGCACTTAAGTTCTCAAAGTAACATCTTTTGCACACACACAAAAAAAGTTTTTTTGCAGATTTGCCCAATCCTTTGGATTTCTTTTTTTTTTT
>NW_006408526.1:28353441-28362633 GCF_000296735.1 Chrysochloris asiatica
AGTGAATAACCTTAGCTGAGAGTGTAAACTGGTTATATTGAATCTTATTTCCCTTAAGCAATCTTCCTGGATTTCTTTATTGCTGCTTCCATGGACATTTATTATGGATCCAAGTAAAATGAAATCTGTGACAATTTCAATCTTTTATCCATTTACAAGCCTCCCTGGGAAGGTTAAATTTAAGCTGTCACCAGCTTCTTTATTCTTGACAAAAGATTTTATTAGATAGATGATGGAAACAAAAATAAAAAACTCAGATAGAAATAAGTTAAAAGTGTTAAAAAAAAACACCATGACATAGTAATTTGGGAGTCTAGAGTCCTGAATTCCAGTCCTACCACTGCATGTTGTTGTTAAGTGCTGTCAAGTCAGTTCCAACTTACAGTGACCCTATATAGGGTTTTCAAAGAGAAGCTGCTGGGTTTGAACCACCGACCCTGTGGTTCACATTCCAGTACTTATCCTCAGCACCACACCAGAAACCATGGTCACGGGCAAGTTTTGTCACTATGATTTCCTCATCTGTAAAATAATAAATATAGGTCCCAAGGTGGTCAGGCTGCTACCTGCACATTTGGCAGTTCAAACTCACCAGTTGCTCCTTCGTTGGGAGAAAGACAAGGCTCTTTGCACCCACAAAGATTTACAGTCTCAAAAGCCCGACATAGGGTTGCTGTGACTCAGAATTGACCTGACGGCGGTGGGTTTTTGGTTGAGTTAAACGATGCAAACAGTTTCCACTCAACTACCAACCCAAAGGTCAGCAGTTTGATTTCACAGTGGTATGTTGGAAGAAAAACTTGCCAACCAACTTCTGTAATATCAAAATCATGGAAAACCCCAGGGCATGCAGTTCTTCCCTGACACATACAGGGTTGCCATGAATCAGAGCTGGCTCAGTGGCAATGGGTATAAAAGTGCTTTGTAAGTCATTAAAAACAATAAAATGCAGTGCAAGTGTCTGGGATCAGATTTTCCTCCAAAAATGAACTCCAGCTCCCACCTCCACTCACTCCTGCTCTTTCAATCTCTGCTGTGCACTCAGCTCCCCACCCAGCCCCGTCTCCCACCCAAGTTCAGCTCAATCATCCCCAACCACTGATGTCACCTGTCCCCTCCCCAGGCCCATTCATTCCTCACTCATCACTGTCACATCCCAGACAGGGTTTTTATTTAACAACCAATTTATTGCCAATTTAACTAATTTGGGATGGGCTATCTCTCTCCCATGCCACTGAAGATGCCTGAGTTGTAAATACACTTACAAAGGTGTGTGCTGGGTAATATAAACGCTCATCACAGCAGCATCAGGAGAGAGGGGCCTAGAGAGTGCACAGAGATCAACATGCAAACTCCCAAGGTAAACAACCCCTGGCGCTCTCCGTCCTGGTCCCTGCACTCCAGGCTGCTTAGGATGCTTCATTTATTTGTTTCCCTGATTCCTTAGCTAACCTTGAGACCCCGACAAATGCTTCATAAACAATGCATGGGATGTTAGCATAGAGTTTGGTGGAAACTGCAGGTGGCTGAGGAGATGACCAGCATCTGGCCCCAGGCCAGGCCCCTCACCCATCCTGCCTGGGGTGAGGTTGCAAAAGCCAGCATGTACTTGGCTGGAACAATGGCACCAGATAAGGAAAATCTTGCTCTTTGAAAGGAACAGCTAATCAGTAGTCTACAAGGCCCAGCCTGCTCAAGGAATACATATTGATCCACTGGAGATACTTGAGCACAGAAAGGGCTGTGTTTACATCTGCAACTGGGCTGGGCTGAGACCCGGGCCATCACCTAAGCTGGGTGGGCCAGGTCTTCTACCAGCAGGCCTACAGGTTGTCTGAGTGTTTTCTCCAGATTCTCAGGTTGTGTCCATCAAGTTCCCTCCAGGCCTGGGGCCCTAGAAAGTTCCCTTTCTAGGAGTCAGAAAATGCAGTCTTAAAAAGAGTGGAATGTTCCTAAGTCACCTCCCCACCACTCTGTTTCCTTCCCCAATGATGACAGCCTTAAACTAGATCTCTGAGCTCCCTTCCAGATCTAACCTTTTGAAAGGTGAAACCATGGCCAGCCAGGGTGACTCACTGGCTGATACAGATTTATCCTCTCCCCAGCCTCCACAAGGCGGCCTGCCAGCAGAACTCTAAATTATGCCTCCTAAACTCTGCTTAACTCGGCTCTTTCTCAGGCTACCTTGGAGGGCAGAGGAAGTTTATGTTAAACAAACACCACTTGGTTATTAAAACCATATTTATAGTGACTGTGGAGCTCTGGGGATGGAGATGGGTTCATTCCCAGCCTGGGTCTCAAGGAAGGACCGACCACAGCTTTCCAAGAAGGATGCTACCCTAGCCTCAGTCCATCCTGACTTGCTACCCTGTGCAACTGCCATGATTCCAGGCCCATAGGATGTACTGCGTGTCTGGAAAACCAACTGGCAGGCTTGTTGATTACATTTAAGGATGATGTATAGAAGCACAATTTGTAGTTGAATGGTCAACCCAGTCCTAAGTCAACCTATGAGAGAGCTGGGAGCCCTCTCTGATAGAGCTGACTTCAGGGTACTGGTTGTACGTTGGAGTTACGCCTTGTAACTAGTAACTAGTAGGTGGGCAGCCAGAATCTCAAGAGCAGAGAGAGGGCCCAAGAATAAGGAAAAGTGAGAGAGGGCCCTTACAACAGAATTGTTACTCCCGGAGGAGAAAACTGAGGGTAGGAAGGGAGAGAAGCAATCATGTCAGCCTTAGGCTCTTCTGCACTCCCAGGTCCCAGTGTTACCTGGCTGGATTCCTCCAGTCACCAGAAACATTTAATGGAATACTTTTGTTTGGATCTTACATCCCTGGTAACCTGAAGCTGTTACCATGGCAATCCCTGAGTAATACATCTTGATTATATACGGCCTTGCAAATGGGATGGAAAACCACTCCAAGACTCACAGACACCTATCATTTTCTCCTCTCACTGGACCCAAGTGACCCATGGGAAAGGGAAAAGGAAGAGACCAGTCTGGTCTGCTGGAAAGTCCTCAGGAGCCTTTGGGGATGCATGATCTTACCTCACTACCGCCGCCTTTTATGAAAGGGGAACATTCCCATGTGAAAACAGAAACTTTCCCATTCTCCATCCCTTCCCTTCTGTGGTCCTCACAGTTCTCCAAAGCCATCTCCGGGTCCCCAGGGAGTAAGTCAGGGCAGAAGGAATCAGGAATATTTAGTGACATGGGCCCTAATCAGCCCTAAACTTGAAACTCAGATAGGGCTAGGCTAGGATCCTATTCACATCACATCATCCTACATCTGTGACTTGCCCCAGGGCTTAATCTTTGACTCTTCTGTTTCTTCTGCCAAATGTTCTTATTGTCAAGTGCCATCGAGTCAGTATGGAGTCACAGTGAACCTATGCTATGTACAACAGAACGAACAACTGCCCAGCTCTGCACCAACCTCACAATCATTGCTAAATTTGAGCCCGTTGCTGCTGCCACTGTGCCAATCCATCCAGTTGGGGGTCTTCCTTTTTATCTCCGACCCTCCACTTTACCAAGCATGATGTCCTTCTCCAGGGACTGGTCCCTCCTGACAATATGTCCAAAGTATGAGAAATGAAGTCTGGCCATCCTGCCTTCCAGGGAGCATTCTGGCTGTACTTCTTCCAAAACAGATTGGGTTTGTTCTTTTGGCAGTCCATGGTATTTTTAATATTCTCCTCCAACACCATAACTCAAATGCATCAAATTGTCTATGGTCTTCCTTATTCACTGTCCAACTTTCATATGCATATAAGGTTATTAAAAATACCATAGCTTGGGTCAGGTGCACTTTAATCCTCAAACAGACATCTCTGCTCTTAAACACTTTAAGGCGGTCTTGTGCAGCAGACTTGCCTTATTTCACAGACTTATGGCAAGAATTAAATTAAATAATGCATGTAAAACTCTCTACCGAATCTGGAACATAGAAAGTGTTCAAGAAATCATCGTTGTGATTATAATAAGCACATTACTACATTATCAAGCACTCTAGCACATCCTTGTCTGTGGGCAGAAGCCAGGATGTTGAGGAGCATCCAGGGGCAGGAAGACAGAGCTGAGAATGGGCTGGGGTGGGGGTGTTAGACAAGGATTTCTAATTTGTTTTTTCTCTCATCTAGAGAACCATGAAATTTAGTGAGCAGACTAAGCCTGTACCCTTCATTCTAGTTCTCTGGTATACCTGGTAAAATCTCCCTCCCACCCAGGGACTCCTACTAGATTGAATCAAAGAACATTTTCTTACTCATATTGACCCTCTAAAACCAACTATCACTGCACCAGAGGGTTCCCAAGGCCATCAATCTTTACAGAGGCAGACTGCCTCATCTTTCTCCCACACAGCAGCAGGTTAATTTGAACCTCAATCTTTTGGATTATCAGCCAAGTATGGTGTGGCACTGTGGGCTAATGCGTCAGACTGCAAAGTCGTTTGAACTGCAAGGTCGGTGGTTCAAGCTCACCAGCTGCTTCTTGGAAACCCTATACAAGGTCACTAAGGGTTGGAATCAACTCAATGACACTCAACAACAACAACAATTTAATCATTAGGGGCTTAAGAGTGTTCCCCACAAAAGTCATATCCATCTGGAACCTGTGAACTTGAGTTTATTTGGAAATAGGATCTTTCCTGATGTAATCAAGTTAAAATGAAGTCATGTTGTTTTAGGAAGGACTCTAAATGTGATGAGTGGTATCCTTCTAAACAGAGGGTACTATAGATGTACTCACACAGGAGTGTCTGTAACAACAGAAGCAGAGATTGGAGTGATGCAGCTGCAAGCCAAGGGATACTGGAAAACCCAAGAAGCTAAGAAGATGGAACAGATTCTCCCTCTGAGCCCTTACACGGAACCAGCCCTGCTCCGACCTTGATTTTGGACTTCTAGTCCTCAGAACAACTTTCTGTTTGTTTTAAACCATCCATTTTGTGGTGGCTTGTTATGATAGCATTTGGACTCTCAAGCAAACCTTCCTTCTAACGACTCACTATTGTATGTTCTCTCAGCCTTCGGGCCAGGCTAGCTCATATTGACGGCTATGCTGGCTTGCTGGGTGTGCTAGAATGAGCACAGAGCTGGGCCCCAGTTTCCTTTTATTACTCAATAGCTGTGCATCCTTCAGAAAAGTACTTACCCTCTCTGAACCACACCTGTGAGATGAAGACAATTATGCTTGTCTAGTCTGTTTTGACAAATCGGGCTGTGAACAGCAAGATCAGCAGTTCGAAACTACGAGCTGTTTCACGGGAGACAGATGAGGATTTCTGATCCCGTAAAGATTTACAGCCTCGGAAACCCTGTACAGGGTCGCTATGAGTCGGAACCGACTGCACGGCACATAACAAGATGTCCGCTTTGCAGGTTTGTTAAGAGGTTTGCATTGGAGCCTGTCTATGAAACACGTAATTATCTTTGTTGTTGTGAAGTGCCGTTGAGTCAGTTCTAATTCATAGCGGCCCTGTATAGTTTCCAAGGATCAGCTGGTGGGTTTGAGCCACCAACCTTACAATTAGCAGTTGAGTGCTTATCCTACAGCATGCCACCCCAGGTCCCTGATGATCTCTATAGCACCAGCTGTACCTGCAGCAGTTGATGTTTACATTATTACGACACAGTGGGAGTACCTGCGTCATTCCTGGGTGTCAGTGTCCTCAGCTATGCTCAAAAGCATGTAGAGAACCTCTCCCATCCAAACCCAAGCCTTGAGTCCCAGCCCCTGGCCCCTGACTAGATATTTGAGAATTCCTTAACATGTAAAATCAGCCAGAGAACCTGTGAAACCCTTGAATCTGGCTAAGTGGGGAGGCTTGGAGAAGACAAGAGTGGGAAGGAACCCAGGGCAATAAGTAGCCTGAAAGGTCCCAGGAAGCCCACAGGACATGAGAACCTGGCACCACACCATTGCTCTTCCCTGACTGCTGATGCTGAGAGTCCTAGAGCACCTGGATGGCTCGAGGCTCCCCACCTTGATGGCTTCTTAGAGGCATCTTGTCTTTTTGGCCTGGGCTGCCCTGGCCACTCTCCCAGCTATCTTCCTGCCCTGGATGTCATTCTCCCAACTCTCCTTGTCAGCGCTGTTCTCACCAAGATGGGAGAGGGCTCTCTCCACTCTCGAAGCTCCACTCTTCTTCTACCAAAAGATGGACCATACCTGAGCTATCACTGTCTCACGTGTTAAATCTCCCATGACTGACACCTGCAGTTGGTCTTGTCACATGTTCTTGCAGTGGAGGGGTGAGAGTCAGGGATGATATGAGCTAACAAATGATGTGACTGACAGGAAACAAGTGATGCTGCCCTATCAACCCAAGCAGTACCCCCTGTCCCTCAGCTAGGACTCACCAGTTCGGATAATGAATCAGTAGAGAAACTTAACCCAATCCCTATTCCTCCAAGGAGGCCCCAATGTCTCCTATACTTCACTTTCTCCCCACCTTGGGTTCCTCTGCCATGTACACCCCCTTTCACTTTCTCCACCTGGCTAACTCATCCTGATGGTTTTCCCCTCTCCAGGCAGTGTAGTGCTCCAGTCTGAGGGGTCCTCTAGCACCCCCATTTCCCTGCAAAGCATTCACTGCATTTAGTCTAATCGTTTAACCAGGCTCCCCGTCCACACTGCAAGCTCCAGGAGAGCAGAGGCCATATCGTCCTTGTTCACCGAGTCCCCAGTGCCTCAGGGGAAAGTAGAAGCCCCACTGAATAGTTTCCATCTTGTCTAGGTGGGTCAGGTGAAAGGAGATGGGGATAGGATTCTTCTGATTTAATATAATAGTGAGTAATTGTTATCATGATTAATTGCAATTGTCACAATTGTAAAGGTAGGAGATGTGTAACATAAAAGGGGAAGTAGTTAATCTTACATTCCAGGAACAGAACACCGTAGGACCATCAAGAGAGAAGAGCATGACTGGAATGTGGGATCCTATCCAGAGAAGCAGTGACACCAGAGATGGAGCCAGAGGTAATGACATGGAGAGATAGAGCAGCTGAAGACTCTAGACTCATGGAAAGAGAAAGGCTGTGTTTTGGCAGTCAGGGGGCTGGCTTGCAGAATATGTCCTTTGGTTGTTTAAACAATTACATATTCCTACATGCATTTGTGCACATTAAAAAGAGGGATTGTAATCATTACAATGAAACAAGATGTGATTGGTTGAGCACAAAACTGATATTCTACCATGTAGACTGTCACTCAATTCACAATAAAACCTTTAAAAAAGAAGAGTCCCCACTGCCATCGAGTCAATTCTGACTCAGAGTAGCCCTACAGGACAGAGTCGAACTGTTCTATAGGGTTTCCAAGAATGTTCATCTGTATGAATGCAGAAAGCCTCATCTTTCTTCTTCAGAGCAGCTGATGGGTTTGAACCACCAACCTGGAGGTTAGCGGTCTAACACATAACCTGTTGCACTACCAGGGCTCCTTGGAAGGAAACTTTGTTGCTGTTATTAAGAGCTGTTGAGTTGATGTCCACTCATAGCAACCCTGTAGAAGGCTTCCAAAAGAGCAGCTGGTATGTTTGAACAACCAACCTTGCAGTAAGCAGCCCAGTGCTTATCCTACAGCACCACACCGGAACTCCTGGAAGGCTTTATTTAACAAGACCACATCCCTGGCACTGTTGGTGCACTTGTTAGGCTGTATGGGGACACAGGGGCAGGATGACACCTGCACAGGTATGCTTTGTAGGGAGGGATGGAGGGGGCATCATATTGTCCACTCTTCCAGGCACCAGTGGTGGTTGGGAGGAAAAAGGTATATTATTCATCCATCCCCTTGTCTGGAGGAAGGTTACCTGGATGGGTTTCAGTAATGCTCCTGAACAAGTAGAGGCTCTAGACCAATAGCCCCAGTCTGCAGTTCTGAAAACCCTACAGGTTCCTATAGGTAGTAATGGGGATTTGTGAGCTATTTTTAATATCTCTGCATGCCTCTCAGAAAGGATACATTAAACTGAGACATCATTTCTTTGCTTTTGGGCAGAAGTATATCAACTCAGTGTGATAACATTGCTAATCTCACACTGATCTGAACCCCTGATTGGCAGTCATACATGGCTTTGATTAAAAAAAAAAAAAAAAAAGCAGGAAAACAAATTATTACTTGATAAATGCAGTTTGTTTGGGAGACAAAAATCTTTAAAAATATAGTGTGCAAGGTGCAGAGGAGGGCAAGATTACGTGACTGTTAAGAACACAGTCTCTGAGACCAGACACTCAGATTCCTATCCTGGCTCCACTACCAGTGCAAGCTCCATCGGTCTCTTCACCTCTCTAAGCCTCTCTCCAGAATAGGAATTAATATAATATCCATCTCGTAGGCTCATTATGAGATTTCAGTATAAGAAGACACTTTGCTCATTGCCTGGCCTATAGGAAGCATGTAATAAATATCACTCTTACTATCATGGTCAGTAGTATTACTCTTACTTTAAGAACCAAAACAAGAACAACAATAAGAATCCGTTGCCACCAAAGTGATTCCAACTCACTGTGAACCTACGAGTTGCAGAAAGAACTAAGCACCATAGGGTTTCCTTGGCTTTAATCTGTATAGAAGCAGACCATCAGGCCTTTGTTGGGCGGGTTCGAACCATCAACTTTGTGTAAACCATTTGCACCACCCAGGGATCTTTTACTGTTATTGTCGTTGTTAAGTGCCGTTGAGTCATTTCTGACCCATAGTGACTCTGTATAGGGTTTCCGAGGAGCAGCTGGTGAGCTTGTACCACCAACCTCGCAGTTCAAACTGACTTTGCAGTCTCGTACATTAATTCACAGCGTCGTACCAGAACACTTCTTACTGTTATTAAGGAGTAAAAAAAAGTTGGGAACCACTAGATTAGATTATTCTTGATGTTTGAGACATGTGTGTTGTGACTTTTCTTGCAAGGTGGAAACAAGCTAATTGACCCTCAGCCCATGGGTCAGAACTCATTCAAGGTGTAGCTCTGGAAAGCCTAACAGATATGAAGAAGAAACAAAATAGGTACCCAGTGGGTGTGCTCTCCACTGATTAGGAACCAGATTATATCAGCTGTGTAAAGCCAGAAATTGGGAAAGATGGGTTCCAGACCAGATAACTGTATGATAAAACCAATTGTCTTCATCTTGTCTAGATGGGTCTGGTGTAAAGAGATGGGGATGATTCTTATGATTCAATAGTGA